>NC_072403.2:102016785-102320714 GCF_028858775.2 Pan troglodytes
TTTTTGAACACTTGGAATATAGTTATAATAACTACTGCAATGTCCTTGTCTGTTAATTCTAACATCTTCTGGTTCAGTTTTTATTGTTATTTATCTTCATTGTGAGTTATATTTCCTTGCTTCTTTGCATAACTGAACATTTTTGATTGGATGCCAGACAGTGTAAAATTTACCTTGTTAAATGCTGGATATTTTTGTGTTCCCATAAATAATCTTGAGCTTTGTTCTAAGACACAGTTGAGTTACCTGGAAGCAGTTTGATCCTTTCAGGTTTCGCTTTTGAGATTTGTTAGATAGGAAAAGCAGCATTTAGTCTAGGGTTCATTACTCCCTACTACTGATTCAAGACACTTCTGAGTACTCTATCTAATGACCCCTGACATATGTGTTTTCTAGTCTGGCTGGTAGGAAATGATGTTATTCCCAGTTCTCTGAGTTCCCTTTGTTTTGGGTGGCTGTCTCTCCATCCTTGGGTAGTTTTCTTACCTGCATCTGCTGATCAGTACTCTGCAGAATATTAAAGGGAAACTCTCTGAAGATCTCTGGAGTTCTCTCTCTGCAGCTCTCTCTTCTCTGCTACCCTGCTTTCTGAACTCTATTATCATCTTTCCAGACTCTTAGCTCTGTCTCTTCAACTGAAGAGTCAGCCAGCTCTTCCTTGGTTCTTCCTTCCTGTGCCATGGCCTAGAAACTCTCAAAGCAGTATGCTGAGTTCAGTTTGTTTTCCTTTCCAGGGGATTACTATCTTTTGGTTCCTGATGTCCCATGTCTTAAAAATCATTATTTCATATATTTTATCTGTTTCTATAGTTGTTTTAGGAGAAAGGGTAAATCTAGAACCTATTACTCCATCTTGGCTGAAAGTAAAAGCCATAGGTTTATTTTTTATGCTACAATTACTCCAAACACTTTATAAACAATAACTTACCACAATGCAAAACACATAGTATAAACTTTGCTCTGCTATATATAATGGTTTCTAATACCCAATTACAAAGATGCCTCTGTGAAGAATTATTAGTTCTTTGGTATTCCAATAAAAGATAAAATATTTGTGAGGTTTGTTATCTGGAATCATTTTTTCAACGGAATTAGAATAGCATTCTAAATAACACAATTCAGTTATAATGACCCTAAGCCACGGGGTAAGATCGAGTTCACCTGGCTTCTGTCAATGACTAGGAAATTGCTGCTAAATTCTTTATTATCTAGTAAGAAGACAAATATTTTCTATTCTGGCTTCTTATTAGTCCTTCATTTTCGTGGAATGTTTTCAGGATTTTCCTATCTCCCATATAGGGTCTCAATTCTGATTTGTTTTCTCCATTCTTAGTTTTCAAATTATAATTCTTTCTCCTACCACACTGAGTCTCCTCAATTAGTCTACAGAAATTATTGAGTTAAAAATCATAATAGCTTGCATGTATAAGGAAACACTCAAAACTTGGTGGAGCATTTAATGTTCTAGGTCACGGATGGTGTGTTCAATTCATAAAAAGTAGCAGATTTATAAGGGACATCTCATTTTTCCAGTTCATTTATGGGTAATACATATTAATGTGCCTACACCAAGATAGAAGCTTGTGTTGAAAGAAACAAAGCCATAAATTCTTTAATGAAACATGAAATGAAAGAAAATAAAAAGAGAAATGAAAGTGAAGTGCAGTGGAAACAGGAGTGGACCAGGGATGTTTGGGGCTTTTGGTTTAGCTCCAGC
This sequence comes from Pan troglodytes, assembly GCF_028858775.2. NCBI lineage: Eukaryota > Metazoa > Chordata > Mammalia > Primates > Hominidae > Pan > Pan troglodytes. The sequence continues at coordinate 102,018,503 of NC_072403.2, forward strand.
ATTGACCAACTTTGTGGATCTGGACAAATTGCCTAACTGTTTGGGGGCCTGCTTCCATGTTTGTAAAATGAAAAGCATGAACTAGAAGACCAATAGTGTTCTTCCAGATCTACAATTCTATGAGTCTATAAAAGAAATATATCTGATTGATCACAAAGAGTAGGATACTGTCATTTTAACTGAGAGAAGCTAGTTTTCTTTGACCTTCTAAAGACCATTTTGTGCTGTTATATTGTTGTTGATGTTGCATGGCTTAACAAAACTGCCCCTGCAGAGCTGGTTACAGGGAATGGGGTGGACAACAAATATACAAGGAAACCACAGCCTTCTGGGAGAGTAGAAACTAGGACCCAAACCCCTGCTCTTTCTGGGCTCTAAGACGGTTGAAGTTCTCAAGAGTAGACTCCATATTCTGCTAACAGGGCAGGTTTAGAAAAACAAAGATATAGCAACATAAGCATCCCAAGTTGATGAAATTGGCTGTGACAGTCACATAAACATGGGCATCTGCTTTTTGGGCTAAACTTACTTGAGAGCTTTGGAAAACACTGAAAAAGTATTAGTTTTGTTCATCAAATGGTATAATCTAAAATATATCACTTTCATGAAGCTGTTGTTAGACTAACCTGTCTGAAGATTTTCTTGAATATATTACATTATTTCTGGATAATAATTCTTTATGCCATGTCAGTATTACTTTCTTCCCCTTGGCCTTTACCTACCCCTCCTTGTTGGTTCCTCTTCAAACATAATGGAACATACCTTTCTGCTTTCTTTAAAAATCAGTCAGCCCTTCTCAACCTCCAATTATCATGGGTGCATTGCTATGGGTTGAATGTTTGTCCCCTATGAAAATCATGTTGAAACTTAATCCCCAATATGGCAGCATTAAGACATAGGGCTTTCAAGAGATGATTGGGACATGAAGGCCCTGCCCTCATGGATTAATGAATTAATGGGTTATTGAAGGAGTGCATTAGTTATCATGAGAGTGGGTTTGTTACAAAAGTCAGTTTGGCCCTCTCTCATGAGCTCCCTCACCATGTGATGCCCTGTGCCACCTTGGGATTCTGCAGACAGTCCTCATCAGCAAGAAGGCCCTCCCCAGATGCGGCCCCTAGACCTCAAACTTGCCAGCCTCTAGAACTGTAAGAAATAATTTTCTTTATACATTACTCAGTCTTAGGTATTCAGTTAGAGTATCAGAAAACAGGCTAAGACAGGTGCTCTTCTATGAACTCCCTCCAATTTGTCTGCTTTTGACTGGCCAATGCCAAACTGAATTCTGCTTCTCCTGTTTCCACTAGGTTTTCTTTTTTCACTTGCCTTGCTAATATTAAACAACATTCCCCTCCGCCCCCCACTCCTCCATGCAGCAAATCCTGAAATCTGCAGCAGGACCCATGGGATCTAAGAATGAAATGGTTTATAGTGAGTAACAGAACCCAGAATAGCATGGAGGAGTATGACAGCCAGTCTTTAAGCATTAGACAACGTGTTAAAGTATGTAGACATTAGCTGAAATCAGATTGTAAGGAAGCTTTCCAAAGGTTCTGATTTGGGTTTTGGCTGGATCTCATTCTTCTTTTTGCAGGCCAAAAAAACCCAGCTGCACATGTACATACACATATACCCCAATCATCTCATCATATGGTTCAGCAGTAAAAGTAAATTACTATTATTTTATCATAGTATATTCATCCCCTTAAGAAGCTACACGGACCACAACTCTTATTACTCGAAGGTACAGTATTAATGAATACAGACTTACTCATTAACTCACTCATTGACTCTTCATTCATTATCGGGTCATATTCAGAAATGAAAATGTCTAATAGTTCTGCGGGTAAAAGTATAAAGCAAAAAAGTAAAAAAAAAAAAAAAAACCAACAAAAAAATCACAGTGGGATCTGAAAAGCTGCAATTCACAAAAAAGTAGAATGTTAAGATTTTCAGACAACTTGTCATGTCTAGAGTGCTTCAGATGAAAAGAAACGAATATGCCTTGCAGGTAATGAAAAAGACCAAATTATAAACCATTTCACTTGAAATTCAAACTACATTTCTCCCAGAAACAGTGCATTAAGTAAATACTTCTGTGAATCAAACACTAAATTATTTAGTAATTGCTGAGTAAATTCCTGCTCTTATAAAACATGCTTTTAAAAAAAGTTATTTACTGTAAAACTGTAAGGGTTAGTTCTTATAAAAGAAAGTTTTCAAGTCTATAGACATTTTAGAGTGCACAGTGCTATAAAAATTACTTACTTATTACTTTTGGATTGGAAACACTTTCTAATGCATCAAGACTAAAACTTCTTACTTTAAGTGAAAAGCAATCCGATTTCAGTATTTTCTAATGGAAAACTGCAGTGCTTGTCACTTAATGTCCCTAATGCCTTAGATAGCTAAAGTAAGGGCCCTGACATGGAGCAGCTAAAACGTTTTGTGTTCCTTATTTACTCAAACACTCCATCTGCCTGCATACTAGTTAGTGCCAAGGGAACTGAAATTTAAGGCTGTTGTTAGGAGGAAGCACTTGCAATTGTATCACCAAATCCTTAATAGCTCTGAATGGTTCTCGTAATTCAGTATAAACTTCTATTTTCCTTGACCTTCTAGGGGAAAGTTCAATTTACTGACAATGGTTTTTACTGTACTGCTGAAAAATATACCAAAAACTTTAAAAAGGAACAATTGTAACAAGTCCCAATTTTTTTGCTAATTTTTGTTATTATTGCTGCTTGTTTATTCTTTCAAATAGGCCAAAATAAAAAATAACCCAAATTTCCAAAATATCTGGTAATAAACTAGTGGCAACTACTAGCACTTTTCCTGTATTTAAATGTAATCGACATCGGTCAGGCACGGTGGCTCATGCCTGTAATCCCAGCACTTTGAGAGGCCGAGGTGGGCAGATTGCTTGAGGCCAGGAGTTGGAGACCAGCCTGGTCAACATGGTGAAACCCTGTCTCTACTAAAAATACAAAAATTAGCTGGGTGTATTAGTGCATGCCTGTAATCCCAGCTACTCAGGAGGCTGAGGCACAAGAATTGCCTGAACCCAGGAGGCAAAGGTTGCAGTGAGCCAAGATCGTGCCACTGCACTCCAGCCTGGGCGACAGAGCGAGACTCCGTTTCAAAAATGAATGAACGAATGAATGAATGTAACCAAAATGGAGAGTCACAGTCTGATACGGAAACTGAGGTGGAAGAAATATTAGAATGTTGGTAGCAGACTGTATGTATTGGTCCAAAGGTAATAAAGAATTAAAGATATATAGCCACTAACCTAGAAACAATAAGAAAGTTTGACAATATCAAGTGCATTGATGGTCAGATCAACTTCTTTGGAAAACAGTTTGGCATTATCTAGTAAAGTTGAAGATATGCATAGATTATGACCGAGTAATTCCATGCCTAGGTTATACCCTAGAGATACTCCTGGATATCTGTAACAGAAACTCTGTATAAAGAGTGTTCACAGAATTGTTCAGAATAACTCCCAACTGGAAACAACATCATGTCTATCCGTAGCAGAATGCATAAATACACTGAGATATATTTATATATTCATATAACGGAACAAAGCAAATTAGAGCCACATGCAGCAACATGGAGGAGTTGCACAAACCTAATGCTGAATACTGAGCTACAGAAACAAGACACAGGATAATAACATACAATCTGGTTTCATGTATGTCAAATTCAAAAATGGATAAAAAACATCTAGGGATATATACTGTTATGGAGTGACATGGTTTGGATCTGTGTCCCTGTCCAAATCTCATGTTCAATTGTAATCCCCGATGTTGGAGGTGGGGCCTGGTGGGAGGTGACTGGATCATAGGGGAGGTTTCTTGTGGTTTAACACCATCCCCCTTGGAGCTGTTGCCTCAATAGTGAGTTATCATAAGACGTAGTTGTTTAAAAAGTGTGTGGCACCTTCTCCCTCCTCTCTTCCCTCCTCCTGCTCTGGCCACATGAAGACCCTGCTCCAGCTTTGCCTTCCACTGTCATTGTTAAGTTTCCTGAGGCCTCCCAACAAGCAGACACCACCATGCTTCCTGTACAGCCTGCAGAACCGTGAACCAATTAAACCTCTTTTCTTTATAAATTACTCAGTCTCAGGTATTTCTTTATAGCAGTGTGAGAACTAACACATGGAGTAAATGTGTCCTCTCAAAATTCGTATGTGGAAATCCTAATCCCCAGTATAATGGTATTTGGAGGTGGGGCCTTTGGGAGTGATTGGGTTATAAGGGTAGAGCCCTCATGAATGGGATTAATGTCCTTATAAGAGACCCCCTCTTACTCTCTTTCTGCCATGTGAGGACACAAGAAGATGGCTGTCTGTAAACCCGGAAGACAGCCCTTACCAAGAACTGGACAATGCTGGCATCCTGATCTTAGACTTCTAACTTCCAGAACTGTGAGAAATAAATGTTTGTTGTTTGAGCCACCCAGCCTATGGTACTTTGTTATGGCAGCCTGAACTAAGACATATACAAAGGTGGCAAAACTATAAAGAAAAGACTCAGAATAGAGGCTCCATTTACAGTGAGGCAGTATTCACCGGAAAGGGACACCGTGGGGTTTCAGGGGTGCTGTTGCATGCTCTATTTCTTGACATGAGTGACAGGTAAACATATTCCCACTTTAAGTTATACATTTGTTTTATGCACTTTTCTACATCTACTATATATATATCCCAGCTCCCCCATATTAAAGACTGTAGGAGAATGTTAACAACTCAAGTATTGAGCACCTCCTTTAGGTTCTGTGACTTAATCACAAAGGTCCTAGGGTGCACTTTGGGCTTCAAATGAAAAAAAACACACCCACACCTTAAATCCTACAACTTATGGTCGGGAAGGTCCTTAAAGGCAATCAAATCTAACCAATTCCAAGTTGTACGTTTTCAGTAATAATCTACAAAAATGGGCCAAATACAGGGATGAGGCCTTTTGGGAGATGGTAAGAAATCTGAGCCCAGGCCTTTGCTTTGCAGTAAAACTTTTTTCAGAGATCTCGTGTTTTGTCTTCTCTCTTGTTAAAACCAAATCATTTCATGCACTTCTATTTCCTTATCTATGCAAGGAGGAAATAAACTAGGTGACTTTTTAGTTCTAGTTTCTATGGTTCTATTAAAGTATAGGAACTTTAGGAAAATCCTGAAACATGAGCTTTTCTAACTGTGGTTCCTGAGAAGACTTTTTAAGGAAGCTAGAGATGCTCAAAAGAACACAACTGGCTGGAAGGGAAAAATGCCATCACATAACTTTTGAGAGAGATGAAGAAGAGGGGAAGACCCATCCAATAACAGTGTGAACTTTCCCCCTTATAAACAGAGTCAACCCAAAGGATGAATCAAAGGTCAACTTTCACACATTAATGGAACACAGTGCCCATCAGTATTGAGCAATAGTTCGGCATTCTCTTTCCATGGCCAAAACAGTGCTCTGGTGTGCAGGTCAGCGTCTCCCTCAAAAGCCGTCTTAGGTATGTGGCTCTGGAATTAAGCGGGGTGTCCATCCTCTCCTCTTGTCTCCACCCAGCGATGTCAGATGAGACTACCCCGTTTAGCGGGCCAGAGAGAAGGCTACAACTGGGATTTAACAATAGCATGGTGCATAACTGTCATCTCAAAAAGGAGATGAAATCAGCGGGTGAAAGGGAGCCCATGTCAGGCCATCCAAGGGGCATGATTACTGTTAGTGGTGGTTGGTGGTGGTGGGGCAGTGGGTGTGTGGACCAGGGAGAAAATGTGCAATTTAGCCATGGGCAGATTTGGATATGCAGCTTTGTGATCATCGCACTGGTCTTTTTTATATGTTGATGCTTGCTTTTGCTTCTTTTGTGTAACCCCCCAGTTAAGAGTAAAGCCAAAGCCTCCATCTATTCTTCTGGGCTAGGTCATTTTCTGCTCTTGGCAAGCCTTCTTTTCTATATTGTCACTTCCAGTTTGTCTCTGGTATTACTTCTTTGTGTCTATGTTCTCCATTTATATTCATTTCTCATACATTAATCTCTGCTTCCTATTAGCATTTGCTTCGTGCCTATTAGGAGTTAGAGGACAGAGAAAAGTCATTTCTTTTCTGCATTTCTCTTTATCAGGGCATCTGTGTGAAATATTCTCTCCCAGTGTCCCCTTCCCTCCCCTTGTAGCCAGAGAAATATTACCCTAGAGCTTCACGCTGCTAATGTGAGAAGAAATTGTGAACAGTGATTAGGAGGCTAAATGAGGGTGGTGGAACCTATTTACTTCATTAAAGTTCCTTCAGGGAAAATACGAGGATGGGAAACTGAGAGATAAGGGTTAATACTAAAAGAATAACAGATCCATTTGACTCAGAGCAATCTTCAGTCTGCCTGGATTCTATCAGACACCCTTCTCCATGGGGAAATCATTACAGAGAAATGACATGCAAAGTGCGCCATAAAGCATCTGAGTCAAACCAGAGGGAGGATGACTCAACGGATCATTTTACATTTTAATAGAAGGCACTGCAGATTTGTACCTAGTGCACAGTTCAACGCAGGGCTCATAACTCCTCCCCAAAACTTCTTCATCGGGTGGGAGGGGAGTTCCCAGAACCTGACAGAAATTATTCTGTCTTAGAAAAAAACCAAGTCAAAACTCACAACAGAGAATCAAGACTAAGAAAAGACAACAGATAGTCAAATGCCGAAAAGAGGGGAGACTGCAAGTCTAATTTCAACTTTAGCATTTCTGTCAAACCTAAGACACAGACTGAAAATTGAGCTCAGTCATTAGTGGACTTCAGATGTCATAAAGGAGTGGGGAAGATGGAAGGAGGAATGGAGGGGGAGAGAGAGGAAAGAGGAGAACGCTATCAAAGTGCTATAATTAAATAATTGTGTTTCTTAAATTAGTTTTGCAAGATTTTCCAATGATAATTACTGTCAGAAGTTTGCCCACCAGGTCAGTGACAATGCTGGGCTTGAGTTTCCATGTGAAGTCAAGAAGCAATGTATTAGTCATGCCATTGTTCCTAGTATGTTTCCCAGGCCAGGTATTGCTTATAGATGCTAATATGTATAACCTGCCAAAGTTAGATTCATCTGACCAGGGATTATGATGTTAAGAGACTGGATTGTCAAACCTAACTCCTTCTTGGAATGGGGGTGGGGGTTACCTCCAGACACACTTTTGTCTGCCTATACATAAAGAATATCTATAGTTTCACAGCTGTTCATCTGCCTGATCTCTACTGTTGCCTGCCCCAGCTCCTAAGAGGGCACGCGGTTTACAGGTAGGAAAGGAAACAGAAGTGAATACTGAGGCTTGGCAGAAATACAGCTTTCACAGAAAAGATTCTTAATAAAAGGAAACTTGCTTCTTTCATGCATTGGGGTCTTTTGGACAACATGATTCTGTTCTGAAACATCATCTCTGCAGGGATGCAGGCTAGAACGAATGAAGTTTAGATTGCAAGTTGGTTCACCCGGTAACTAAGAAAATCGAAATTCAACACCAAAGGCAGGCAGCATCTAATGGGGTGAAAGTCATCTAGCTTGAGGGTCATTCAGGTAGTGTTTTGAGAAAGGTTTGATTTCCACTGGAGCCTAGGCACGCCTGAAACCCACTCCTGTTTTTCCATTTAAAAATGATGAAAACCATGAGGCTAAGACCACTGGTTGGCAGTCTGTTAAGTCCCATATCAAGTAACAAAAGCATCTGGACCACCTGTCACCACGCAGGAGGTCAAATGGAACTGGAATGTTAACACGCAGGTCAAATGCCCTTCAGAGAACACGGTGAAAAGGCAGTGAAAAGGAATGGGAGAAAAAGAATGTGCTTGCAGCTTTCCAAGTCCCTGTCCTGTCCTTGGCAGCTTCTCAGAATGACGATTATTGTGACCAAAAGGTAGTGACACACATGCTACATGACACTTAGTATACTGTTTAAGATACAGACGGTCTTATATGCCTATACCACTGTCACTCACACACGATTTCACCTCACAGAATATGCTTCAGATAAAGCCAAGTATATTAAGGAAGAGATTATTTTTTTAATTCACTCATTATAAAAAGTCAGAATTGTACTGCCATGGGGGCAGACAATACCCCCTCTCCAAACGGTAAGGAATGGGTGCCACAAGGGCTCATTGGCCAGTTGGTACCGGACAGACACAGTGTTTCGCACTTTCTTGACTCTAAAATGCACCCATTTTCCATTTCTCCTTCCATCCTTAGATAGAGGGGCTCCATTTGAATCCCTGCTCTCCTGCTTCCTAGCTGCATGGCTTTGGCTTTGGGCCCATTGTTAGACTGTGTAATCCTTGGTCTTTCTATGTACAAAATACTTATGTGAGGATTAAACGAGATGAAGCAATAAAGTATCTAGGATGGTCCTTGTTTTACAGTAAACACAAATAAAAGCTATTCTTATGAAAATAAAGTTAATTTCTTTGCATATTATATACACTTGTAATTCTACATATGCTGAAAATTTCTTATATTGAGGCAAATCTGGACTGCATGAAGAATAATGTATATTTTTGTTTGCCAGATTCTCTTGCTTAAACCTGGGGAAGGGCCAATTTGCTTAATTTCCATCCAAGACCTGCAAGAGAATGATGGGATAGGTGTGCATTCTGGTACTTGCTGGCAACTTCGGCCATGACACTATGTAGACTTCCTTCTGCAACATCCCTTGATGACTGTGAAGGTCAAATAAGGCAACAGATCTGAGACCTCCCTGAGAAGTGCAGAGTACTCTGCTCGCATCAGGAATTATCCTCACCACTATTTGACTAATCCTACACATAATTATATAAAGAATGTCTGCTCTTATGGGCACTTAGCCCTGATATAGTTCACTCTCATACCAAAAGAAGGCATCTGGCAGATGGGGGACTTGTATTGATTCTCATCTGATAACATTTCCTAAAAGATTCCATTCCTTCAGATTTGTTAAAAGTGCATGCTTTGGATATTCTACCCTCCCATTTCGGGCTTTTCCTATTTTCTCTCTCTGCTACCTTTTGCATGTATGTTCTGCCCCAATCAGAATCCTCTTTCATCATAAGGGGCAGGATCCTGCAGTGGTGACAGGTCAGGCTCTGGGGCCAGCCTGCCTGCATCTGAACCATGACCACAATGCTACCTCAGACAAACCACGTGAGCTCTCTGTAAAGATTTCTCATCTGTAATCCAGTGGTCACAAGGCGTAAGCAACTTAAAACACAAACGTGGGAAACAGAATGACTCCTGGAGAATAGTAAGCACCCATTAGATACTGCATACAAAGATGGTCTACAGAGGCAAGGTAGTGCAGTGGTTGTGGATGGAGGCTCTGGTGCCAGCCTACCTGGCTTTGAATTCTGACTCTGTCATTCACTAGCTGCAAAACCTTGCACAAGACACTTAACTTTTCCGTGCCTCAGTTTCCTGATCTGTACTAAAAGTACCTGATAAAGGGCACCTATCTCATAGAACTGTGAGGATTAAAACATTTTACGTGTTTGTTTGTTCATTAATTCACCAATTTAACATATAGTAACTGGTCCATCAAATTAGCTCCTCTTTTCCAACCATGCCAATTTTCCCCATTCACGTTTCATTTCCAGTTTGACAATGGCTTGCCTTTTCTTCACGTAAGTATTTCCTGCTTTTGGCCCTGCCCACCTAACACCCAGACTCTCCCAGCCTGCTTCCTATCTCGGAAATAACAATAGTTCTCTAACTGCATAGATTTAGGGTAACCACAGCAGGTTCAGCGATCTGCATTTTAACCCCATGACAGCTGATTTCAAACAGCCCTACAAACTAAGACTCCCCACCCTGCCATTCCAAGAACGAGGGGACTTGGGCAATTTATTTAAGTCCTCAGAGTCTCCTTATGTGTGAAATGAAGATAAAAACTGTCTCCCGAGAGATTGTTAGGAGGTTTCAATGTGATGGCTCAATCCCTGGCCTCCTCAGGTCTCTGTGCAGACATCACATTCTCAGTGAGGCCTCCCTAACCACCCTGCTCCATTTAAACCACAACCCCAGCCTCCCGCCTCACTCTCCATCCTCCCTCCCTGTTTATGTTTCTTTATAATGTTTTCACATCTCACACACACTATATTTTACTCATATTTTGTTAATGACCTATTTTTCTATTGAGGGCAGGAATTTTTATCTGTTTTGCTCACCATTGAAGCCGCAGAACTTCAAAGTGCTACACTCAATACATACTTAATAAGAAAGTGACTAAAAAAGACTTTTCCTAATCCCAACAGGTCCATATGTCACTTCTGTTTCTGCTGAGGTCTCCTTCCAGCCTGTTTCTTCACACATATCCCTACGCTCTCCAGAGCTGCTTGTCTTTTCTGGGCCTCAAGGTCGCCTTGCCTATCCATTTATCCACAGAAAACTTACTCCATTCTGAGCAATGCGAGCGTTAGAGAAAACTAATGATATAACCTCCAAGACACACAGCCAAGATAATGGGATGGTACAAAAGCAAAAGAAAGGCTTAGATTGACACAGTGAAGGAAAAGCTCCCATTTGCAGAGATGCTGAGTAGAAGGTCTTGAGTGTGCTTTATTTCTGAAGCTCTCTGTGCTCAAATACTCACGAATCCAGAAACACATTCCTTGCCCATTGGCTCTATACAATGTGGATCCTTGCAGAGTAGAATTAGGCTGTTCTCTCCTGGTAAAAGCTTGTGTGCTCTTGCTTCTAAGAGATGGCTCTGATCCCACCCCCTTATGTCCACGGCCTATCTCAAACTGCCAAACAGAGGACCAATTATGCCCTTCCTTTCCGCAGCCCTCAGGAAAACAGCCAGCACACAGGACCCTCAACGGCACCCTCAGGATGATGCTTTCAGAATGTGACAGCGACCACAGCCCAGGCCTCTGCTGCCCTGGGAGTAGACGTGGCTCTGGAAGGCCTGGGTTTGAGAGAAGATGGTAGGAGGAAGGTTTCTGATTTTCGAATGAAAATCAGAGCAGCAGGGTTTTTTGAAAAGATCAACAACATTGATAGACCGCTAGCAAGACTAATAAAGAAGAAAAGAGAGAAGAATCAAATAGACGCAATAAAAAATGACAAAGGGGATATCACCACCGATGCCACAGAAATACAAACTACCATCAGAGAATACGATAAACTCCTCTACGCAAATAAACTAGAAAATCTAGAAGAAATGGATAAATTCCTCGACACAGACACCCTCCCAAGACTAAACCAGGAACAAGTTGAATCTATGAATAGAGCAATAACAGGTTCTGAAATTGAGGCAATAATTAATAGCTTACCAACCAAAAAAAGTCCAGGACCAGATGGATTTACAGCCGAATTCTACCAGAGGTACAAGGAGGGGCTGGTACCATTCCTTCTGAAACTATTCCAATCAATAGAAAAAGAGGGAATCCTCCCTAACTCATTTTATGAGGCCAGCATCATCCTGATACCAAAGCCTGGCAGAGACACAACAAAAAAAGAGAATTTTAGACCAATATCCTTGATGAACATTGATGCAAAAATCCTCAAGAAAATACTGGCAAACTGAATCCAGCAGCACATCAAAAAGCTTATCCATCATGATCAAGTGGGCTTCATCCCTGGGATGCAAGGCTGGTTCAACATACGCAAATCAATAAACGTAATCCAACATATAAACAGAACCAAGGACAAAAACCACATGATTATCTCAATAGATGCAGAAAAGGCCTTTGACAAAATTCAACAACCTTCATGCTAAAAATTCTCAATAAATTAGGTATTGATGGGATGTATCTCAAAATAATAAGAGCTATCTATGACAAACCCACAGCCAATATCATACTGAATGGGCAAAAACTGGAAGCATTCCCTTTGAAAACGGGCACAAGACAGGGATGCCCTGTCTCACCACTCCTATTCAACATAGTGTTGGAAGTTCTGGCCAGGGCAACCAGGCAGGAGAAGGAAATAAAGGGTATTCAATTAGGAAAAGAGGAAGTCAAATTGTCCCTCTTTGCAGATGACATGATTGTATATCTAGAAAACCCCATCTTCTCAGCACAAAATCTCCTTAAGCTGATAGGCAACTTCAGCAAAGTCTCAGGATACAAAATCAATGTGCAAAAATCATGAGCATTCTTATACACCAATAACAGACAAACAGAGAGCCAAATCATGAGTGAACTCCCATTCACAATTGCTTCAAAGAGAATAAAATACCTAGGAATCCAACATACAAGGGATGTGAAGGACCTCTTCAAGGAGAACTACAAACCACTGCTCAGTGAAATAAAAGAGGATATAAACAAATGGAAGAACATTCCATGCTCATGGGTAGGAAGAATCAATATCATGAAAATGGCCATACTGCCCAAAGTAATTTATAGATTCAGTGCCATCCCCATCAAGCTACCAATGACTTTCTTCACAGAATTGGAAAAAACTACTTTAAAGTTCATATGGAAACAAAAAAAGAGCCCGTATTGCCAAGACAATCCTAAGCCAAAAGAACAAAGCTGGAGGCATCACGCTACCTGACTTCAAACTATACTACAAGGCTACAGTAACCAAAACAGCATGGTACTGGTACCAAGACAGACATATAGACCAATGGAACAGAACAGAGCCCTCAGAAATAATGCCGCATATCTACAACTATCTGATCTTTGACAAACCTGACAAAAACAAGAAATGGGGAAAGGATTCCCTATTTAATAAATGGTGCTGGGAAAACTGGTTAGCCATATGTAGAAAGCTGAAACTGGATCCCTTCCTTACACCTTATACAAAAATTAATTCAAGATGGATTAAAGACTTAAACGTTAGACCTAAAACCATAAAACCCTAGAAGAAAACCTAGGCAATACCATTCAGGACATAGGCATGGGCAAGGACTTCATGTCTAAAACACCAAAAGCAATGGCAACAAAAGCCAAAATTGACAAATGGGATCTAATTAAACTCAAGAGCTTCTGCACAGCAAAAGAAACTACCATCAGAGTGAACAGGCAACCTACAGAATTGGAGGAAATTTTTGTAATCTACTCATCTGACAAAAGAATCTACAAAGAACTCCAACGAATTTACAAGAAAAAAACAAACAACCCCATCAAAAAGTGGGCGAAGGATATGAACAGACACTTCTCAAAAGAAGACATTTATGCAGCCAAAAGACACATGAAAAAATGCTCATCATCACTGGCCATCAGAGAAATGCAAATCAAAACCACAGTGAGATACCATCTCACACCAGTTAGAATGGCCATCATTAAAAAGTCAGGAAACAACAGGTGCTGGAGAGGATGTGGAGAAACAGGAATACTTTTACACTGTTGGTGGGACTGTAAACTAGTTCAATCATTGTGGAAGTCAGTGTGGCGATTCCTCAGGGATCCAGAACTAGAAATACTATTTGACCCAGCAATCCCATTACTGGGTATATACCCAAAGGATTATAAATCATGCTGCTATTAAGACACATGCACATGTATGTTTATTGGGGCACTATTCACAATAGCAAAGACTTGGAACCAACCCAAATGTCCAACAATGATAGACTGGATTAAGAAAATGTGGTACATATACACCATGGAATACTATGCAGCCATAAAAAATGATGAGTTCATGTCCTTTGTAGGGACATGGATGAAGCTGGAAACCATCATTCTCAGCAAACTATCGCAAGGACAAAAAACCAAACACTGCATGTTCTCACTCATAGGTGGGAATTGAACAATGAGAACATATGGACACAGGAAGGGGAACATCACACACTGGGGGCTGTTCTGGGGAGGAGGGAGGGGGGAGGAATAGCATTTTGAGATATAACTAATGTTAAATGATGAGTTACTGGATGCAGCACACCAACATGGCACATGTATACATATGTAACTAACCTGCACGTTGTGCACATGTACCCTGAAACTTAAATAAAAAAAAAAAAAAGAAAATCAGACCAGCAAGGAAGGCCACAGAGCAACTTTTCCTCACGCACAGGAATGTGCTTTAGTTCTACTCACAGTGGTCTGATGACAAAGTCCTCTTTAATAACTTATAATCTGGAATTGTAAGACATTGGACCCAACACAACCAATGTAAAAACAAACCACTCATGATCTTCCTGGGAAAATGGAGGTGCATTTATATAGGAACAGTCTTCTGTGGATGGTTTTCTGAGCAGCTTAGCAAAGAATTGATTAAATAACAGCATATGCGTTGTTAAATTCCCTATTACAATGCTTTCAAAATTCTTTGAAAGAAAAAGATGCTCACCTGTTAAAAAAAAATGTAAGTTTCTAAAGGAGACACTTGAAAACCAGAAAGGAGCATCACCTTCTTAAAAAAAAATCAAAATGGCACAGCAGAAGTTCACATAAAATGCCCGACAATGTTTCTTTTCAATAGAACTCAAGCTGACTAAAAGACATTCTTGGATTCAGAGCTTTTACTGGTTACCTAGGTTGCAAATGATACCAAAAGAGACACCAGGAATTCTTAGTTAGAATGCCAGTCAAGGAAAAGTTCATAATCCTTTCAGATTTTAAATCCTGTGTGTCTGTGAGGAGGATAACCATTTAGTATTTTAGACAACTGGAAAAGAAGATTAGACCACACTGTGTCTATAAAGTTGTGCTACACCCTGGGTTACCCTCATCAAAGGCTGAAGGAAATGGCTGTGATTCTCTTTTTGAAACTGTAGTTATATGGTGACTGCTGGTTATTTAATTAGAATGGAAAACTGATACACAGAGAAGCATACCAACCGTATCTAATGTATTAGCCTGATATTAACAACTAGCATCTGATTACTTACAATTGACCATATTTGAAATCTATTAAAATCTCTTAATTATTCTTACGCTGCCCACAGTCACTGCTTTCTCTTAAGGCAACATGAAATGCTTAAGGATTAATATAACAATTTCAAAAGCTTTATTGTACAGACTGGACTAGACTCTGTAGTCTTCACAGAGTGATCATTACTTAATGAACTCAGCACACTGTACATTTTCCAGCCACCTGAAACTCCCAAGTATTGTGTGAGTTTTTGGCCAATTAATTATCAATTACAACATCATAAAACATTAGCACAAAAACAGGAATAATGAAATTTAATTATACATTATTCTTCTGAGTTGCTGAAAATAATATACAAGACTGATTCTGATTAATAATTCATTCAGCAATAAAGTATCAGGAAAGATAATTATGCAGTGCCACAATTCTCACACTGATTTCTATAATTACAGATTACAACAGTGTTAGCAATTTAAAAGGTTAGAGAGCTGTGGTAATTTGCTATGTCATCCTCAGCTATATTAATGTCTCTCTTTGAGCACCAAAGATAATTGAAAATATAATAATGGACCAAATCAGATGGCTTGCCCATGCTCTCCTCACCTAAAACTTCTCCAATCTGAGAACATTAGTAAAGTCCTTGATAATTAGCCTCTTATATTATTTAACTAGTCCTACTACACACATTTGGTTTACAGCTAATCAAGGAAAGACAATATGTAGGAATACATGCCAAAATATGCAAACATAGAAACATAACCTATAGAAAAGTTACAGGGATACAATCACATTTGGTATGTGACATATCTGACCATGAATACACATATATGTATACCTGTATAATTACCCCTTAGATAATTAAACACCAAGTCAAGGGACACACATAATGTAAATCTCTGTCTTTGGCAACACAGTTGAGTAAATAGCACATGAAAAAATACAAAGTTTATCTATCTACCCTCTCTGGGTTGTTTACATATTGTGACACACCAAACTACTCTTGCCTTTAAGTTCTATTACATCCTGAGAATGAAAATACACTCAGCTGCTAGAAATACTCACTCTGCTCTGCTTGCATTCCATGGGAAAAAACCTGGCTAGAAATTTATGGCCTCTTCCCATAACCAGTATTTAAATGAGAATTTTCACCTGGGGATGAGCCCAAGTGAACTAAACATACAGTTCCACAGATATAAAAATCACTTTCTTCTCTGCTCTTTCTTCTCGCTATTTTTAGAGAAGAGATTTGTAAGACATCTTGGCTTTACTCTCTTGAATGCCTTAAGTATCTGACTAACTTCATGTTCAACTAATATGGAGAAACAGATGGAAAATTCACCGGGACTAAAATCTTAGGCATTATTTAAATGAGTTCCTTGCAGAGTCTTTTGTGTGTCTTGTTGGGACCGGGGGTTCCTCATTCTGGAGTATGCCAGGGTTGGAATTCAAGATTTCATTACAGCTGGCCCCAACAAGATGATAAAGGAAGACAGGGTGAAAAAACAGTTTCATTCCCATGGTAGAAAGAACTTGTAGATCATCTGATTGAATATGCTCTTTTAAAAATTATAGACGTTTAGGCTCAAAGATATTAAACAATTTACTCAAGGTCGCAGAACCATTTAGTAACAATAACAGAAGAAAAACTCAAGCATGTCTGAATCCCAGGTTTCCACTATATTTTATTAAAGAAAATACCCAAGGAGAAGGGGCATGATGAGCAGCATATGGAGACAATTTTTGTCCTAAAATTAAGCCCATTTACTTACATTTCATTTCTACGAAGGGGTTATGTGTAAGATTGGGGGTGGGTAGAGGAAGAACCATTCTAAGAGAACACCATGGAACTGTAGCTCTTCATGTATTTCCTTAAGTGAAAATAAAATGGGTTTCCTTTGAGTCACAAAAATAATTCTAAAACAGGGCATTGCTTCTTATCAGCTTTTTTTTCTGGGCTACATGCAGGCAGTTGGCACAAGATCATATGGTAGGACACCACACTAGATATAAATTCCCTTCACCTTTTTTCACCTACTTCCTTTTATTCCCAGCAGGGCAGTAAAACAGGCTCCCTGCATATCCCTGCAAATTTGCTCTTGGATTCAGAAGGAGACCCCTAGCAGGTGATATTGTTCCCTTGTTAAAGTAGCAGACATTCAAGCTTGTAACAGGGGATAAAAATGGCAAGTGGACTTTGGTCCCACATTTGCAAGGTCCTGTATCATTTTGTACTTTGAATTTTTTCTAACAACATATTATGAACAATTTCAAATTTACAGAAACATTTAAAGAATTTTACAGTGAACACCTACATACCCATCACTTAGATTCTACAATTAACATTTTATTATGCTTATTTCATTACACATCCATCCATCTATATCCATC
The DNA here is from genome assembly GCF_028858775.2 of Pan troglodytes. Classification (NCBI taxonomy): domain Eukaryota; kingdom Metazoa; phylum Chordata; class Mammalia; order Primates; family Hominidae; genus Pan; species Pan troglodytes. The sequence continues at coordinate 102,035,654 of NC_072403.2, forward strand.
TGATTTTTTTCAAAGCATATCAAAGTAAACTGCAGAAATCAGCACACTTTCCCCTAAACATTTCAGCAGGATATTACTTGCTAGAGTTTAAGATTAGTTTATAGTTTTTTTCTTTTGAGGCAAAACTTACATACAATGAAATGTACAAATCTTAAGTGTGTATTCACTGAGTTTTGACAAATACATATACCCATGTAAACCAAATCTTATCAATCTATAGACTATAACCATCACCCCAGAAAGATCCCTTATATTCCATCCCAGTCATTCCCCTCCTCCAAAGGCAATCAGTGCTCGAGTTTGTCTAACAGACTAATTGTCTGCCCTAAAACAGTTGAATTTTGAAACTTTAAGTAGCTAAGTGTTCTGTTTTTCTTCTTTCAGTCAACACAAACCGAGCACCTAAAACGAGACACACACTTAAAGCCAGTAACAACAAATAATTATTCCATTAAATTAGGAAAATACCTTCCATGGTGGTGAAAACCATGGGATTCATTATACTTCAAGGGCAATTTAGATGCACAACCAAAAGGGAAGACACATACCACACCCTGCGGCTGTTACTCATTTGGAAACTTGCTGACTCTTCAATAGTAAATTAAAATCCATACCCATGCCCAGTGAAAAATGGGGCTATGCAGGATCCTTGGATTAAGTGTGAAAAATGAGGAGGCTTTTAAAAAAGCCCATCTTCAAACCAATATCATCGCTTTATGAAGATGAACTGTTATAACATGCCAAGCCTGTAACCTACAAAGACACAGCCCCGAGTTTTACACAACTATAAAATCATGAAGGAGGCTAGTAAAGGAGTGGAAAGGCTCTTCATTTATTTTCTTTAAACTTAACTACAGTAGTCAGTGTGGATTAGGCCCTCATTTTCCAGCAGCTGAATGATTGTCAAGGTGCTAACACTCTTGGTGGAAACAGCATTGGATTACCTACCTCTTTCTGCAAGAGCTCAACAGCACGCTTCACATATCAGTCACTAAAACTGCATTAAAAGGCTCTCCTACAGCAACTCTGATACTCTTTTAAAAGTTCATTAACCCCTGTTGTGGATTGAATCACAATATTCTCCCTCCCTCCAAAAGAAATGTTGAAGACCTAACCTCCTGTAGCTCAGAATGTGGCCTTATTTGGAAATAATATCATTGCAGATGTAATTAGTTAAGATGGGGTCATACTGGAGTAGGGTAGGCCTCTCATCCAATATCATGGGTGTCCTTTTAAAATGAACTCCATATGGAGACAGAGACACAGGGAGAACAACACCATGTGAAGATGGAGGCAGAGGTGAGAGTGATGTGGCTACAAGCCAAGGAATGCCAAAGATGAATGGTCAGCACCAGAAGCTAGGAAGAAGGAAGGAAGAGTTCTTCCCTATAGGTTTCAGAGGGAGCATGACCCTGCCAACATCCTGATTTTGGACTTCTAACCTCTAGAACTGTGAGGCAATACATTTCTGTTGTAAGGCATCCAGTTTGTGGTACTTTGTTATGGAAGTCTTAGGAAACTAGAACAACCTTAAAGAAGATTTTCCCCTTTTTGGTAATTGTTTTAAACAAAAGTGTAATTTACATGCAGAAAAGTATACCAACCATAAGGGCACAATCAATGATTTTCTTTCAAGTAGACGCATTCGTGTAACCACCACCCAAATGAAGACTATTATCAGCACCCCAGAATTCTCCTTCATGCCCCATCCCAGTCGTTATTTCCACCAACAGAACTGCTAATTCTAACTTCCTTCACCTTAGTTTTGTCTCTTTTTGAACTTTAAAGAAATAATATATAATTTTTTGTGTGTCTGGCTTCTTGTGCTCAACATTATGTTTGTGAGGTTCATCCATGTTGTTGTGTATAAGAGTGGTTTCTTCTAAAATGGTTTGAAAAATATCATTAAGTTTTTCTTTTGTTTTGCTTTGGTTGGTTCAAATTTCCTAAAAGGAATAAAATGGTAAACACTGAAAGTCTCCAAAAATCTCCCAATCCCAGCTTCCCAGCCATCCAGTTCCATTTTCTAGAGGCCACGAGTGTCTCTTGTGTATCCTTCCAGAGAGAACTGATGCCTATTTAAGCAAAGATATATATATATTTATAGATAGATCTTTGTCCTTTTTTTTACACAGAAGTTTACATATGGCCCAGGCATGGTGGCTCACACCTGTAATCCCAGCACTTTGGGAGGCTGAGGTGGGTGGATCATGAGGTCAGGAGTTCAAGACCAGCCTGGCCGACATGGTGAAACCCTGTCTCTACTAAAAATACAAAAAATTAGCTGGGTGTGGTGGTGGACACTTGTAATCCCAGCTACTCAGGAGGCTGAGGTAAGAGAATCACTTGAACCCAGGAGGCAGAGGTTGCAGTGAGCTGAGATTGCACCACTGCACCCCAGCCTGGGAAACAAGAGTGAAACTCCGTCTCCAAAAAAAAAAAAGTTTACATACTAAGCCATGATCTGCACCCTGCTTTCACTTAAAAATATAGTTTCTTCATTCTTGTTTTATGGTTTCATAATATTTGACTAGAAGGGCATAGTATAATTTATATAACCAATTCTCTATTGGCAGCTATCTGGGTTGTAGTCAGTATGTGTTTTTATAAACAAGGTTGTAACGTGTAATCTTGTAATTTTGTACACATATCCATACATTCTCCCAAATGTGAAATTACTGGATCAAAGGATATAAACTTTGTAGTTTTGATACTGCCAAACTGTCCTCCATTGGGACAGTACCAATTTATACTCCTGCCAGCAATGTACAAGAGTACTTTTTTTTTTGAGATGGAGTCTCACTCTGTTGCCCAGGCTGGAATGCAGAGGCGCGATCTTGGCTCAGTGCAACGTCTGCGTCCCAGGTTCAAGCGATTCTCCAGCCTCAGCCTCCTGAGTAGCCGGGACCACAGGTGCGTGCTACCACGGCCGGCTAATTTTTTGTATTTTTAGTAGAGACGGGGTTTCACCGTGTTAGCCAGGATGGTCTCTATCTCCTGACCTCGTGATCTGCTAGCCTCGGCCTCCCAAAATGCTGGGATTACAGGCATAAGCCACTGCGCCTGGTCAAGAGTACTTCTTTATCCATAGTCTTGCTAATAGATTGTGTTACCAAACTTAAAAACAAAACAAAACAAAAAACCCCTGCCTGTTTGGCAAGTAAAAAACAGCGTTTAATTATAGTTTTAATTTGCATTAATTTTTAATAAATGACGTTGGATATATTTCATGTTTATGAACAGCTATTTATATTTCCACATCTGTAAATTGTTAATAGTCTTACTATTCTTTTAATTTTTTTCCCCTATTGCATTGTTGGTCTTTTTCTGCCTTGGAGAAGCTCTTTAAATATTAGGGAAATCAGTTCTACCTCTGGATGAGTTGCAAAAATATTTTTCCTTCTTTGTCACTTGTTTTTTTTTTTTTTTTGGCCGTGGTTTATGGCGGTATTTGCTGCTCAGAAATTTTTGATTTTTGTGTCATTGAATTCATTTTATGACTTTCCCTTTGTGGTTTCTGGATTTTTGTCATACTTTGAAAGGCCTTCCCAACTTATAAACAATTTTCCCCTGAATCCTTTTAGAACTTTTACGGTTAAATTTTTTTCCCAAGTAAGTTTTGGAACCATTTAGGATTTATCTTGGTGTAAATATGAACCACCGAACTTTCTTTTTCCCAGAAGGCTATTTAATTGTCCCAGCACCATTTATTGAACATCCTTTTTTATCACACTGATTTGAGATGCTTCCTTAATGTAAACTAAAATTTCAAACGTATTTGAGATTATTTCTGGACTCTATAATGTGCCACTGACTTGCCCATTAATGCCAATTCAAATATATGAGTATGTTTGTAGTATATTTTAATATCTAAAGAGCAATTTTCTCTCTTTTTATTCTTGGTATTTTTTTTTTTTTACATGAACTTCAGCATCAGCTTGTTTGGTTACAAAATACTCTGTTGGTATTTTTACTGCATTCACGTTAAATTTGTGATGTTGAGGTTTTCTGTCCAAGGACATGGATTGTCTTTCCATTTATTCACATCTTTGTTTTTTCTCTTCATCTCAGGAGGATTTTAAAACAGTTTCATTTATTTACAAGAATAAAGATTTACATCTTAAGGAGTTCTTGAGTTCAATTCGTATATTTATACACATTACATATATATATATATACACATGTGTATATATTTTATTTGAACTTTTCTTTTTTGCTATTGTAAATAGGATATTAACTTCCATTATATCTTCTAATCAGCTGTTGATCACATATATGAAGAATGTTTAGTTTTACATAATCCATTAGTACATAATGGGTTGTTATTGTTACCACCATCTTCCAGCTGATTCACAGAAGAAAGCATACTATCCAAGTGTGCAATCATATCATCTGCAAATAACAAACATTAGTTTAACCTCGTCCTTTTGACTTTTTACACTTCTACTTTCTTTCTCTTGTACTGCACAGGCTAAGTACGTTCAGAACAATGTTAAAGAAATAACAATGGGTGCCCTTGTCTTCATTGTTTCTGACATAACATGGCTTCTGGTGTTTCCCTATTACTGGGTATATTCCTTTGGGCATACACCCAGTAATGGGACTGCTGGGCCAAATTGTAGCTAATTTGACTCTGCAATCCCATAAACACTACATCTACTAAAGCGTGATGCTAATTTTATAATAAATAATATATATAATAATAATTTTATGTTAAGGAGGTATCCATCACTTCTGATTTTATAAAGTGGTTTTTAATGAAAATAGATGTTGAATTACATCAATGCCTTTGCAGCATCTATGAACATGATCAAATAAGTGTTCCTTAAAGATCTATTAATATGATAAATTATATTAAAAGATTTTTCCAATATTTATCACTCCTGGAATGAACCTCATTTGGTTATGGTACACTGTTCTTTCAAAATGGTGCTAGGCTCTGTTTGCTAATATTTTATTTAGAATTTTACATTTGTGTTCTTCTATGGTGGTTGGTCTGATGGATTATCCTGCTCTTTAGAAGTCAGTGACTAAGTTATATTTTCTTAGACAATTATGGATTTTTAAATTTATCTGTAAAAAGTTGAGTAAAACAGGCTTTATGATTCCTTTGTAATCTTTTATTTACCTTATTTTTATTATTTCCTCTATTTTATTAATCAAGTCAGCTAAAGTTTCCTTGATTGTGTTGAGGTCTTCAAACAATATGCTTTTGCATTTATTAATTCTTCAATTTTTCAGTTTTTGAATTCAGGATTTTTTGATATACTTTTATTTCCTTCCTGCTATATTTTAAGTTTGTTTTATTATTCTTTTCTAACGTTTTGAGTTAGACACTTAATTCATTTATTTCTATTTTTCTTATTTGCCAAAATAAATATTTTAGGCCATGGCTTCTCTTCTGACCACTGCTTTAAGCTGCAGCTCCTGGATTCTGCTAAAAACACTGACTTAGATCTTGTTGGCTTTATGTAACAGATACTTACCTAAACATTGCATATAAATAAACTATGGGAAACTGATCATTTAAAAAGATGTTAGCAAAGACCACTAAAGGAACCCAATAGTAAGTCTGTTGTAGGGTGAAGAATAATTCTTTTTATTTTTTTGAGACAGGGTCTTGCTCTATCACCTAGGCTGGAGTGCAGTGGCGCAATCATGGGTCACTGCAACTTCCGCCTTTTGGGCTCAAGCAGTTCTCCCTCCTCAGCTTCCCGAATAGCTGGGACTATGGGTACGGGACACTGCACTCTGCTAGTTTTTTGTATTTTTTTTTGGTAGAGACAGGGTTTGGCCATGTTGCCCAGGCTGGTATTGATTGAACTCCTGGGCTCATCCACTCACCTCGGCCTCCCAAAGTGCTGGAATTACAGGCACGACCACTGTGCCCAGCCAAGAATAATTCTTTTGCTGCCATTCACGGTGTATTGACCAGGTGCACCAGGCACAGTGTGGGCTACTGTGAGAATAAACATGAAGGGGTCTCTGTCTTTCCATCAGTAAGGAAACCACACATGAGCACATAAAAACACATACTCACATATACAATATCACAGAAACATAAGGACAAGTCATACAAACCATAAAGAGATACAAACTTTCACATAAAATAATTTCCCTTCTTCTGCTCAAAACATACATACCTATAATCTATAATAGGCATTCATTTAATTTATACTGACCTAAGTTGCTCTTCCAACTTAAAAGCAGTTCACAATAACAATATTTGTTTTTGCATAGAATATGGGTCAGAAGAGATGTAGAAAGGCTCGTTGGGAAGCTCTTGTAACAGTCTAGGTGAGTGATGATGATGGCTTGGACTAGTGAGGAAGCATAAGAGTGGCAACCACGGCCTGATTTGGCATGAATTTCAAAGGTACAGAGGTATAGCTGATAGGATTTGCTAATGGACTGGATGTGGGGTGAGAGAGAATGAAAAGAGTTAAGGGTAACTTTGAGAATTTCAGCTTCTGCAATTACATGAATGAGGGTGTCATTTACTGTAAGGGAAAACTCCAGGGGAGGATCATGTTTGGGGGCTGGGGTTGAAATAAATTGTTGCTTCCTGGTAGTTCATCTATCCAAGCTCACTGTTATGGTTTGAATGTGTCCCCCAAAAGTTCATGTGTTGGCAACTTAATCCTTGAGACAGCAGTGTTGAGAGGTGGGACCTTTAGGAGGTGATTGGGTCATGAGGGTTCTGTCTTCATTAATGGATTAATGAGGGAGTGAGTCTGTTATAACAAGAGTGGGTCTTTATAAAAGCCATTTTGGCCATGTCTCATAACCCCCCTCACCATGTGATGCCAGCCTGCAGAACTGGAAGAAAATACCTTACCTTTCCTTTTCCTCTTTCCCCTTTCCTTTCCTTTCTTCCCTTCCTCTCTCCCTCCCTCCCTTCCTTCCTCCCTTCCTCTCTCTCCTCCCTCACTCCCTTTCTTTCTTTTCAAATTACTCAGTTTCAGATATTAACTTACAGCAACAGAAAACAAACTAAGACACTCATCTCATTCACCTCTCCCATAAGTTGGTTATAGTCAAGTGTCACTGATCTTTGTCCTATCACAGCTCCATGCTGTTGTATGTTCCGTTTCCACACCCGAAGTGTCCTGCCTACTCTTCTCTGTCTGGCAAACACCTGCTCATCCTTCAAGAATAATCTCAAATGTCAGCTCCTTTGGTTACCTTTCTGACTCCTGCAGGCACAGTTGGGAGATTCATGCTGGAGCTTTCCAGCCTCCCAGCCATCTCAGTCTCACAAAATTGCTTATGTGTCTGTCTCTGTCACCTGGTTAAGTTCCCCAAGGACAGAAGTCATGCTTTTTTCTTCTTTTTTCCCTGGAGCACAATGCCTGAAACAAAGATGGCTACTCAATAAGTGTTTTCATTCATTCCATCAATATTGATGGAGTGTCTACCATGTATAATATATGATGCCATGTACTGTTCTAGGTACCTGAGGATATAGCAATGAACAAAGCAAAGTTGTGCTTGTCATGGAGCCTTCATTCCATTGGGGAAAAGGGCAATATACACACAAACGAATGAATCTACAATAATGTGCTGTAGAGGAAAAAAATAAGGCAGGGCAAGAGCAGTGAAGGATGTGGGCGGTGAGGTCCTGTTTTAAATACTGCAGTCGTGGAAGATCTCATTTAGGCAGATTCTAAATGAAGTGAGGGAGTAAACCATGCAGGTATCTGGGAAAAGAGCCTTCCTGACAGAAATAAACAGCTGGTTCAATGGCCCTATAGCAGGAGTAGGCTTGATGCTCTGATGACTCAAAAGGCCAGAGTGCATGGAGGGTAGTGGTCAGCAAAAGCTGCAGAGGTAGTCAGGAAGTGAAGGGCATGCAGTTTGAGGTAGGAGTTTGGGTTTTACTCTAAGTGTTATGGGAAGCCAGAGCAGGCAAGTGATAGGATCTGATTTACACTTTAAAAGATTCCTTTGGCTTCCATATGGAAAATGGGTTGCTGTAGGGTCAGACTGGAAGCAAGAAAGCATGTTAGGAGGCTCCTGCAGCAGTCTTGGTAAGCATGATGATGGACTGAACTATGGAAGGAGCAGAAAAGTGGTGACAAAGTGCCTGGATTTGACAGGTGGAGCTGACGGGATTTGCTAGCGGATCGGATGTGGGGTGAGAGAACGGAAAGAGTTAACGATGGCACCAAGGATTTCAGCTTAAGTGACCAGATGAATGGGGGTGTCATTTATTGAAAGAGGAAACCCCAGAGGAGGATCAGGTATGGGGGATGAGGGCAGAACAAGTGTTGGTTTTGGATATGACAACTTTGAGGAGTTGATTAGACAGCCCTGTGGAGGTAAGCAACGGAACACAGCCTGATTCTAGAGAGATAAATTTGGGAGCCATTAGTATGGAGATGGTATTTAAAAGCCACAAGACTGGATGAGATCACCAGGGAGTAAGCTCATGTAGGCTGAATGAATGAATAAGCAAGTTTATGCTCAGGAAGGAAACTGTTATCAGGTTGATAACATCTGACTCTACAGAGACTGGACAAATAGATAATAAACACAGGCATGAAAGGGCACAGAATTAATTTTTTTCCATGTCCAGATGGCTAATCCAGACTTTTCCCTTAGATGCGCAGAAAAGCCTGCATCCTAAATTATTGAGGACAAAGCAGACCGCATGACTCTGTGGAGCAGTTTCCACTGCTTGGCTTGTGTGCAAGGTGTGTCAGCCTACTTCAGGCGTCTTGGTAACTAAGCACTTTTCTGGGTGAGCATCTTATCGCAGCATGTTGTGCAGGCTGGAACCCATGAGAGTGAGTCCTTCAGGAAAGAAACGACATTAACAGATGTACACAACATGTTTCAAATTAAGAAAGGTGGGAGGAAGATCACAAATACAACATCTGTAACACCGTATGTGCAACTTGTCATCTCTATTGAAGAAACAGGCAGGTAAGCTTCCACAACTAAGATAAAATAATCTTTGCCATAAGTCCGAGATAAGTTGCATTGAATTTGGGGTAGTTAAGCTGTATTTCTCAAAAGTCAAAACCAAGTCAGTGGGTTCACCAAATTCTTTTGGTTACTTCAAATATCATATTACCAATACCAAAAACTTCTCAGGCCCACAGGACTCTAATCCCATGTAAAAACACTAAAAGGATGGTGATGCAAGAGGTATCCCACTGTGAAAAATTTCTTTTGCATACTTTCTAAAATTAATATTTCTTTCCAAGTACACAGGGTTTTGTCTGCCACTTATTTTGCTTTTTAATCATGAGGCACTAAAAGTTGGCACATTTTTAAAGGCGCCAGCTTCCATGGACTTTTAAAATTTCCATTCATTCCCATAGTCTTACAGGCTTCTCTCCCCTAAAAACCATGAGGACTCTGTTCATATCTGCTCCCCTGCTCCACTATGATCAAAGATATTCCTCTGTATCTCTGTGTAATACTCAAAACAGGAAATAAAGACCCCAAAATGAAGCCTCAGTATCTCATGTCTTCCCCAGTGTCCCATCCACGTCTGAAAGAGTGAAAGCTCTGTTTTAGAATGACTGCTGGCTGCCAATGAGAGCTCTGGATACCTTGACATGGATGAACGAAAACACACTCAAAAAAGAGCAAAATTGTGTGGAAACTTGGAAACATGGAAAGATTCAGTCATTTAAGCATCTAAGAAACATTTAGTATGTGTCTACCACATGCCAGCCACTTTGCTAAGTGCTGGGTCACAAACACAAGCCTCTGGAGCTCATAATATAGTGGCTAACGAGACAAATGCCATCAAGGACAGATGAGACTCTTCCCAGCAATGGCAATGCCTAAACTGAATTCTGAAGGACAAAACAGAAATTATCTAAGAGAAGGCACAGAGGGAGAATCAGTTAATATTTGTGGATCCCTAACTGCATTCTCCCTTGTAAGCCTGGTACTAGGTATACAAAGATGAATATGGTACACCTCCTCCCCAAAAGAAGACAAAAGACATAGTAGCTATTTTGAAATTTCAAAGGAGCTAGCCAGAAGCAGCATCCGATTTTTCCAGGTGAACCTGTGGGTGATATCAATATGGAAGGTACTAAGGCAGGAGCACACTGGAGAGTTGATTCCATGGGCTCTTTCAGATGTTTTTTCCACAGACCTATAGAGACGCTTTTGTAAACAAGTTCAAGTTTACGAGCATTCAAAAATGAATGCATCAGAGCTACGAGAATTTGGTGACTTTTTTTTTTTTTAACACTGTAATTACAAGAATAAAGGGAAGGATGAAGCTAAACCATATTCTTATGCCCAAGCAACTCATTAACAGAGGCCAAGCCCAGGCCAATTGCCCATGTAATTTCTTTCTTTCTTTCTTTTTTTGAGACAGAGATTCACTCCTGTCACCCAGGCTGGAGTGCAATGGCATGATCTTGGCTCACTGCAACCTCTGCCTCCGGGTTCAAGCGATTCTCCTGCCTCAGCCTCCTGAGTAGCTGGGATTACAGGCATCTGCCATCACGCAGGCTAATTTTTGTATTTTTAGGGGTTTCACCATGTTGGCCAGGCTGGTCTCGAACTCCTGACCTCAGGTGATCTGCCCGCCTTGGCCTCCCAAAGTGCTGGGATTACAAGCGTGAGCCACTGTGCCTGTCCTGCCCATGTTATTTCTACAAACCTTTATCCTCTTGGTGCTTTCAGGAAGTTATCAGGGATGGGGGGCAGAGGTGGCAGGGGCCTATAATGTAACTGTTCTGTGCCATACAGCCAGGTTCCTTTCCGGTTGCTGGTGACAATCCAATGTCAGCTAGAGTTATACTGGCACGTCCATGGTCCTGGAAAGGCCTTAGAAAGGCTGAGGCAGGCAAATGCTTCTCCACAGATGCCCTACCCCACCTCGTTCATTCTCTTGGATGTCAGTGCTCTTCTGCTAACAGAACCTATACTTCATGCCCCATTTCCCCGAATCACTTCTTTCCTCTACTCATACAGTATCCTTGATGAAGCTGAGCACCTTCGAGTGTCCGCAGTTTTTGAAAGCTGTGGCTGTCTTATAATAACCCATCCTGACGTTCCTAGGAGTATTTATATTCTGAGGGTGAGTTAAGTTAGTGGATAATTGTGGTAAAGAAAGGCCTTGTCAGTGCCTCCTGTAGAGTCACACCATCAAACCCTGGGGTATGCTGGGGCCTGAGTTCTCTCCAGCATACCCCAAAACCAGAACTTGGGTTGGCACTCCACTTTATTTTCCAAGTTATGGATCTCAGGGCTGGCAAACACAATCCTAGACAATTGATTCTCAAAGGTCTCAAATCATCTGGTATCTAAAGGGCTAATCTAGGGGCTCCCCTGAAAGTCTCTTGGTAAATCTCTCCTTAAAGATTTCAAATAAAACCTGAAGCAAACAGAGCACCTGTCTAGATGATAAGAGGCCTGATTCATATTCCATTCTATTGCTGACTTGTGACACCTAGAAATTCAGTCGTAGCTTTTCTGTGGCATATTCTATGAAGTGAGGGTATAATAACCGAGATTAGTTTCAGGTCTAGGTCTTTCTATTTTTTTTATTTATATATTTAGAGACAGGTTCTCACTCTGTTGCACGGACTGGTGTGCAGTGGTGTGATCATAGCTCACTGCAGCCTTGAATTCCTGGGCTCAAGGAATCCTCTTGCCTCAGCCACCTGAGTTGCTAGAACTACAGGTGTGCATAACCATGTGCAGCTAATTTTTGTGTTTTTCGTAGAGACAGGGTCTCACTATATTGCCCAGGCTGGTCTTGAATTCCTGGCCTCAAGCAATCCTCCTGCCTCGGTATCCCTTGGGCCTAAGCCTTCATGCTGCCATGGCATGTCATCACACATGGTATTTCACGCTTGTTTCAACCAGGAACCAGGGCAAAGGAAAGGTCTTTGGTGTCAATGCAATACAAAACTTTATGTTAATTTGCCATTGTGGCAGTTCCTAGGAAAGATCCTAAGAAGTTCTGGGCAAAAGGCTGAAGAAATATAATGGTTTCTTGGGAATTGAGGGTTGAGGTAAACATTTCTAAAATGTGCAAAAAAGTTAATTTTGAAAATCTGCTGCTCATTTGTTATAACTTCAGAGTTTCAATTTTAATTATTTTAAAAATTCCCTCTAACAAGCACACTTTCTGAATGACTACTGCCTCATCATTTGGCAGCCAACTCTTGAAACCTTGGCACTCTGAGCAATAATTATGAGTATGTCTTAATGTGTATCCATTGAGTTACTGCTTGCCTGGGAAGAAGCTGAAGGATGTAAGTTAAATTTTTGGCTCTAACACTCACTAGCTCTTTAGATTTGTAACAGCTCTTGCTGACCTTCAGATACTTTTTCTGTAAAAAGGGGTAAACAGAACCCAACTTGCAGGGTTCTAGTGAGGATTGTGTTAATGTAAGCAAAATGGGGAACTCAAAAGTTCCTTTTGTTGTTATACAGAGAATCCAGAGTAAGCAAAAAATAGCTAGTTGCAGCTATGAGGCCATCTGATGAGAAATGATGAAAAACCAACTCCATATGCACCATCTCAATCTGATCCAATCATTCCATAAACATTTATTGAGTGCTCAGATGCCAAGTTATTATTTTAAGTTTTGTAGACAGTTACTATATTGAACAGGACAGACAAAGTCCCTACATTCTTAGGTCTTATATTCTAGCTGGGAAAAACAGACAATAAATGTATGTAAGTAAACAATAAACTACTAAGTAGTGATAAGTGTTATAAAAACAAAATAGGGTGCTATGCTAGGAAGTCACTGGGTGACTACGGATGACAGACCTCTCTGAGGTCATGACATTTAAACTGAGATCTCAATGACGTGAAGGAGAGAGCCACAGGAGGGTCTCTGGCAATGAATCTCTGTGTGGTCTGTGGAACCCCTGGGAATCCCGAGACCCTTTCAGAATGCCAATGAAGTCAATTTTATTTTCATGGTCATACTAAGATGCTGTATGTCTTTTTCACAGTGTTGACATGAGCACTGCTGGTGCAAACATAATGGTGGGTAAAACTGCTGGCATCTCAGCATGAAACAAAGCAGTGGCACCAAACTATCAGTTCTTCACTACCATATACTCACCATAGAACAGGGTGACAGTTTCACTTATAAAGGGACTTGATCAAGCAGTAAAAATTATTATTTGTACTAAATCTCAACACATAACATTTTAACACTCTGTGTGACAAAATGAGATGTGCTCATAAAGTACTTTTGCTGCAAACCAAAGTAAGATTGTCATCCCAAGGAAATGCATTTGTGGGATTCAGCGGCAAGCTGCACAAGTAACTGTTTTCAGAGAACACCATTTTTACTTGAAAGAATGACTGACAAACTAAGGTTACTCAGACTTGGGCATTTGGGAGACATTTTCTTGAAATTGAACAAGGTGAGTGAGCTGTCACTTCAAGGAAAACAACTGACAGTATTTGTTGCCACTGATAAAATCTAAGCTTTCAAATAAAAACGCGATTTTTGGCAAATGTGTATTTCCTACTGTAAGCTTGGCAGCTTCCCCAAATTTGAGAGGCTTTTCTGATAAGAATGATGGTAACATTAATAGGTGATTTTTTTTGAACATTAAAATAGTGTCATCATTTTGAAGATCTGTGTAAGCTGATAAAGCAACATGTTCCAATCATACAAAATCATACTTGGTAAAAGATTTGATGTGCAAGGCAGAGTAATGAATTTTAATATAATGGAGTTTGAAAAGTTCATTGATATGGCTTTAGATTCCATATTGCAACTAACTTTTAAGAAGTTACCACTTGTCAAATTTTAATGTAATATCAAAGAAGAACACCCACAATATTTGAAAAACCTATTAACTCTATCCTTGTCCAAATACACATCTGTGAGGCTGAATTTTTTCATATAATGAAACAAAAATGACATATCACAAGATTGAACACTAAAAGAGATATTAGAATCTAAATGTCTTCCAGTATGCTGGACATTAAAGGTATTGGGGAAAATACAAAACAATGCCGTTCTTTTCACTTTTATCTTGAAAAATATAGTTTTTTCATAAAGATATGTTATTCATGTTAACATGTAGTGGGCTTATTACTGTGATTTTAAAATTAACTAATAGATACTTTAAATGCTCAGTTTTAATTTCTAATAAGGTAAATATAGATAGATAAAACCCAAATAAACGAAAGCTCTTTGGGGTTCTCGGTAATTTTTTTTTTTTTTTGAGATGGAATCTTGCTCTGTCGCCCAGCCTGGAGTGCAATGGCGCGATCTCGGTTCACTGCAACCTCCATCTCCTGGGTTCAAGCGATTCTCTCCTGCTTCAGCCTCCCAAGTAGTTGGGATTACAGGTGCCTACTACCATGCCCTGCTAATTTTTGTAGTTTTAGTAGAGATGGGGTTTCACCATGTTGGCCAGGCTGGTCTTGAACTCCTGACCTCAGGTGATCCATCCACCTCAGCCTCCCAAAGTGCTGGGATTACAGGCTTTTACAGGCTGGTAATTTTTAAGAGTATAAAGGGATTCTGAAACCAAAATTTTGAGAACAATTGACCTGAGCATATTAAACAATACAATTTTAGTTCATTTAGGTCTTGCATAAGTTCTGTTAGATTTGTTCTGAGGTACTTAAATTTTTGTTATTATCATTAATAACTTTTTAAACATTACTTTTCTGTGTTACTGGTGTATAAGGCAATTAATTTTTATTGATATATATTGTATATTGATCTTATATCCAGTCACTGTGCTAAACTTTCTCACTGGACTTACTCTTTTACATCAGTCTTACTGTTAGTACAGGACTGGCAAATTATGATCCTGTAGACTAGATACAGTCTACCATGTTTTTAAAACAACAATTTATAGGAACAGAGCTCTATCCACCCATTTACATATTATCTATAGCTGCTTTTGCACTACAGTGGCCGAGTTGAGTAGTAGTGAGAGAGACTATGGCCCACAAAGTCAAAAACATTTACTATATGCCTTTTTACAAAAAAAGTTTACCAAACCCTGTATTATGAATTCCATTCACAGAACCAACTTTTGGCTCTATTGATACCCTACATAGTATTTACAATTTCAATTTAATTAATTCTGTTCTCATCTTTATTCATCCTTCCTTTCTCATTCGTCTTTTTTTTACCTTCTCAAAGTTAGCTTCTTAATTTTCACTTTTTCCTTTTCTAGTAACAAACCTGCACGTTCAGCACATGTATCCCAGAACTTAAAATAAAAAATAAAAATAAGAAAAACACTTAAGACTATAAATTTTCCTCCAAGTACAACTTTTACTGTATCCCACAAGTTGATATATCATATTTTCATTATCATTCAATTCTAAGTATTTTAAATTTTCCATTATTACATCTTTGATCAATGAATTATTTTAAAATGTTAAAAAATTTCCACATATAAGGGGAATTTTGGGGAGTTTATGTTTTAGTTACCGAATTCTAATTTAATTGTATTATGATCAGATAATGTGGTCATTATATTGGTTCTTGGAAATCTGTTGAGACTTGTTTTAGGGGCATAGTATGAGGGCAAGTTTTGTAATTCTTCCATATGAAGAACACATATATTCTATTTGTTTGATGCAAGATTCTATGAATCAAACTACTCAGTTGTACTGCTTCAATGTTATATTTCTTTACTAATTATTTGTTATGTGCTTGACAAAGCAATAACTTGGAGAAACATGAAATTTCTCTATAGTTTTATTAATTTTTGTTTTACATGTTTTGATGCAATATAGAAATGTTATACCTTTCCAATGAATTAAAACCTTATTAATATGTAGTGCTCTCTCTATCCTGATTTTTTTTTTTTTGCCTTAAAGTCTTTTATCTATCTATCTATCTATTTATTTTTGAGACAGGGTCTTTCTCTGTTACCCAGGCTGGAGTTCAGTGGCACGATCTTGGCTCACTGCAACCTCCGTCTCCTGGGTTCAAGCGATTCTCATGCCTCAGCCTCCCGAGCAGTTGGCATTACAGGTGCAGGCCAGCATGCCTGGCTAATTTTTCATATTTTTAGTAGAGACAGGGTTTCGCCATGTTGGCCAGGCTGGTCTTGAACTCCTGGCCTCAAGTGATCTGCCTGCCTCAGTCTCCCAAAGTGCTGGGGTTACAGGCATGAGCCACCACACCCAGCCCTTAAAGTCTATTTTGACTGATATCAACAAAGCTACATAGCTCCTTTTTGATTGGTATTTGCTCGAATATGTTTTTCATCCCTTTACTTTTGATCTCTCTTTGTCTTTCTGTGTTAAATGTGTATTTCTCTAAACACTGTATAGCTGAATTGGTATTATATTTTTTTAAAAATCTTAATGTTTACTCTTTTAGCCAGAAAGTTTAGGCAATTTACATATATTGTGATTGCTGATATATCTGCATTTGTTTTTATAATATTATTTTCTATTTGTCCTACTTTCCTATGCTTTATGTATTTTTTCTTTCTTTTTTGATTTTTAAAAATCAGGCTTAGAAGTTATATACTAGTTCTTTTCTTTTAGCAGTTACCCTTGAAATCCAAAGTTAGTAGTTTAACCCCTTCAGAACAACAAAAGGAAGTTATAATGTAAACTCTGATTATCTCCTTCCTCATATATAGGGAGTTTTACACAGTATTTTAAACCAACAATATTTGTTTAGATTTGCCTACATGTTTACCAATTTCTTTGCTTACAATTTCTATTTTTCAGACCTTTTGCTATCTCTTTTCTTCTTTCTGAAGTATATGCTTTTTTTTTTTCTTTTATTTAGAGACACGGTTGTGCTTTGTCATCCAAGCTGGAGTACAGTGGTGTGATCAAGGCTCATTGCAGTCTTCAACTCCTGTGCTCTAGTGATTCTCCCACCTCAGCCTCCTGAGTAGCTAGGACTACAGGTATACACCACCCATTTGGCTAATTTATTTATTTATTTTTGTAGAGCTAGGGTCTCACTGTATTGTGCAGACTGGTCTTGAACTGGCCTCAAGCAATCTTCCTGGCTTGACCTCCCAAAATGCTGGGATTACAGGTGTGTGTCACCATACCCAGCCTGAAGCATATTCTTTCAAGTTCCTTCAGTGTAAGTCTGCTGGTGGTAAACTCCCTTAGGTTTTGTACGTCTGAAGAAAATACTTCACTCTCATTTTGAAGGTTATTTTTGCTGAAAACACAATTTTAAGTCGAAAATCATTTTCTCTCAGAACTTTGAAAATATTTCACCATCTCCTGGATTTAGTCATTGCTGTTGAGAAGTCTGCTGTCAGTCTAAGTATTGTTCCTCTGTGGATGTGGTCTGTTTTCCCTATGGCTCCTTTTAAGAGAGCTGTCTTCAGTGATTCACAGTTTTATTAAGGTATAAAAAGTTGTGAAGGCCTTTTTATTTGTCTGTTTAGATACACTGCTTCCTATATCTCTGGATCAGTATTTCTCATTGAAAAATTCTGGAATGCCGGTGGGGAGGAGCCAAGATGGCCGAATAGGAACAGCTCCAGTCTACAGCTCCCAGTGTGAGCGACGCAGAAGATGGGTGATTTCTGCATTTCCAACTGAGGTACCGGGTTCATCTCACTGGGGAGTGCCAGATAGTAGGTGCAGGACAGTGGGTGCAGCGCACCGTGCACGAGCCAAAGCAGGGGGAGGCATCGCCTCACCCGGGAAGTGCAAGGGGTCAGGGAATTCCCTTTTGTAGTCAAAGAAAGCGGTGACAGACGGCACCTGGAAAATCAGGTCACTTCCACCCTAATACTGCGCTTTTCAAATGGGCTTAAAAAATGGCACACCAGGAGATTATATCCCGCACATGGCTCAGAGGGTCCTACGCCCACGGAGTCTCACTCACCGCTAGCACAGCAGTCCGAGATCAAACTGCAAGGCGGCAGCGAGGCTGGGGGAGGGGCGCCCACCATTGCCAAGTTAGTTGTTTGATTAGGTAAACAAAGCGGCCGGGAAGCTCGAACTGGGTGGAGCCCACCACAGCTCAAGGAGGCCTGCCTGCCTCCGTAGGCTCCACCTCTGGGGGCAGGGCACAGACAAACAAAAAGACAGCAGTAACCTCTGCAGACTTAAATGTCCCTCTCTGACAGCTTTGAAGGGAGTAGTGGTTCTCCCAGCACACAGCTTGAGATCTGAGAACGGGCACACTGCCTCCTTAAGTGGGTCCCTGACCCCCGAGGAGCCTAACTGGGAGGCACCCCCCAGTAGAGGCGGGCTGACACCTCACACAGCCGGGTACTCCTCTGAGACAAAACTTCCAGAGGAACCATCAGGCAGCAGCATCTGCGGTTCACCAATATCTGCTGTTCTGCAGCCACCGCTGCTGATACCCAGGCAAACAGGGTCTGGAGTGGACCTCTAGCAAACTCCAACAGACCTGCAGCTGAGGGTCCTGTCTGTTAGAAGGAAAACTAACAAACGGAAAGGACATCCACACCAAAAACCCATCTGTAAGTCACCATCATTAAAGACCAAAGGTAGATAAAACCACAAAGATGTGAAAAAAACAGAGCAGAAAAACTGGAAACTCTAAAAATCAGAGTGCCTCTCCTCCTTCAAAGGAACGCAGCTCCTCACCAGCAATGGAACAAAGCTGTACGGAGAATGACCTTGATGAGTTGAGAGAAGAAGGCTTCAGATGATCAAACTACTCTGAGCTACAGGAGGAACTTCGAACCAATGGCAAAGAAGTTAAAAGCTTTGAAAAAAAATTAGATGAATGGATAACTAGAATAATCAATGCAGAGAAGTCCTTAAAGGACCTGATGGAGCTGAAAACCAAGGCATGAGAGCTACATGTCGAATGCAGAAGCCTCAGTAGCCGATTCGATCAACTGGAAGAAAGGGTATCAGTGATGGAAGACGAAATGAATGAAATGAAGCAAGAAGAGAAGTTCAGAGAAAAAAGAATAAAAAGAAACGAACAAAGCCTTGAAGAAATATGGGGCTATGTGAAAAGACCAAATGTACGTCTGACTGGGTACCTGAAAGTGACGGGGAGAATGGAACCAAGTTTGAAAACACTCTGCAGGATATTATCCAGGAGAACCTCCCCAATCTAGCAAGGAAGGCCAACATTCAAATTCAGGAAATACAGAGAACGCCACAAAGATACTCCTCGAGAAGAGCAACTCCAAGACACATAATTGTCAGATTCACCAAAGTTGAAATGAAGGAAAAAATGTTAAGGGCAGCCAGAGAGAAAGGTCAGGTTACCCACAAAGGGAAGCCCAACAGACTAACAGCTGATCTCTCGGCAGAAACTCTACAAGCCAGAAGAGTGGGGACCAATATTCAACATTCTTAAAGAAAAGAATTTTCAACCCAGAATCTCATATCCAGCCAAACTAAGCTTCATAAGTGAAGGAGAAATAAAATACTTTACAGACAAGCGAATGCTGAGAGATGTTGTCACCATCAGGCCTGCCCTAAAAGAGCTCCTGAAGGAAGCACTAAACATGGAAAGGAACAACTGGTACCAGCCACTGCAAAAACATGCCAAATTGTAAAGACCATTGAGGCTAGGAAGAAACTGCATCAACTAACGAGCAAAATAACCAGCTAACATCATAATGACAGGATCAAATTCACACATAACAATATTAACTTTAAATGTAAATGGGCTAAATGCTCCAATTAAAAGACACAGACTGGCAAGTTGGATAAAGAGTCAAGACCCATCAGTGTGCTGTATTCAGGAAACCCATCTCACATGCAGAGACTCACAGAGGCTCCAAATAAAGGGATGGAGGAAGATCTACCAAGCAAATGGAAAACAAAAAAAGGCAGGGGTTGCAATCCTAGTCTCTGATAAAACAGACTTTAAACCAACAAAGATCAAAAGAGACAAAGAAGGCCATTACATAATGGTAAAGTGATTAATTCAACAAGAAGAGCTAACTATCCTAAATATATATGCACCCAATACAGCAGCACCCAGATTCATAAAGCAAGCCCTGAGTGACCTACAAAGAGACTTAGACTCCCACACAATAATAATGGGAGACTTTAACACCCCACAGACAGATCAACGAGACAGAAAGTTAACAAGGATACCCAGGAATTGAACTCAGCTCTGCACCAAGTGGACCTAATAGACATCTACAGAACTCTCCACCCCAAATCAACAGAATATACATTCTTTTCAGCACCACACCACACCTACTCCAAAACTGACCACATAGTTGGAAGTAAAGCACTCCTCAGCAAATGTAGAACAGAAATTATAACAAACTGTCTCTCAGACCACAGTGCAATCAAACTAGAAATCAGGATTAAGAAACTCACTCAAAACTGCTCAACTACATGGAAACTGAACAACCTGCTCCTGAATGACTACTGGGTAAATAATGAAATGAAGGCAGAAATAAAGATGTTCTTTGAAATCAACGAGGACAAAGACACAATATACCAGCATCTCTGGGACACATTCAAAGCAGTGTGCAGAGGGAAATTTATAGCACTAAATGCCCACAAGAGAAAGCAGGAAAGATCTAAAACTGACACCCTAACATCACAATTAAAAGAACTAGAAAAGCAAGAGCAAACACATTCAAAAGCTAGCAGAAGGCAAGAAATAACCGAGATCAGAGCAGAACTGAAGGAAACAGAGACACAAAAAACCCTTCAAAAAATTAATGAATCCAGGAGCTGGTTTTTTGAAAAGATCAACAACATTGATAGACCGCTAGCAAGACTAATCAAGAAGAAAAGAGAGAAGAATCAAATAGACGCAATAAAAAATGATAAAGGGGATATTACCACCAATCCCACAGAAATACAATCTACCATCAGAGAATATGATAAACACCTCTACGCAAATAAACTAGAAAATCTAGAAGAAATGGATAAATTCCTCGACACATACATCCTCCCAAGACTAAACCAGGAAGAAGTTGAATCTCTGAATAGACCAATAATAGGAGCTGAAATTGAGGCAATAATCAATAGCTTACGAATCAAAAAAAGTCCAAGACCAGATGGATTCACAGCCGAATTCCACCAGAGGTACAAAGAGGAGCTGGTACCATTCCTTCTGAAACTATTCCAATCAATAGAAAAAGAGGGAATCCTCCCTAACTCATTTTATGAGGCCAGCATCATCCTGATACCAAAGCCTGGCAGAGACACAACAAAAAAAGAGAATTTTAGACCAATATCCTTGATGAACATTGATGCAAAAATCCTCAAGAAAATACTGGCAAACTGAATCCAGCAGCACATCAAAAAGCTTATCCATCATGATCAAGTGGGCTTCATCCCTGGGATGCAAGGCTGGTTCAACATACGCAAATCAATAAACGTAATCCAACATATAAACAGAATCAAAGACAAAAATCACGATTATCTCAATAGATGCAGAAAAGGCCTTTGACAAAATTCAACAATGCTTCATGCTAAAAACTCTCAATAAATTAGGTATTGATGGGACGTATCTCAAAATAACAAAAGCTATCTATGACAAACCCACAGCCAATATCATACTGAATGGGCAAAAACTGGAAGCATTCCCTTTGAAAATTGGCACAAGACAGGGATGCCCTGTCTCACCACTCCTATTCAACATAGTGTTGGAAGTTCTGGCCAGGGCAACCAGGCAGGAGAAGGAAATAAAGGGTATTCAATTAGGAAAAGAGGAAGTCAAATTGTTGCTCTTTGCAGATGACATGATTGTATATCTAGAAAACCCCATCTTCTCAGCACAAAATCTCCTTAAGCTGATAAGCAACTTCAGCAAAGTCTCAGGATACAAAATCAATGTACAAAAACCACAAGCATTCTTATACACCAATAACAGACAAACAGAGAGCCAAATCATGAGTGAACTCCCATTCACAATTGCTTCAAAGAGAATAAAATACCTAGGAATCCAACTTACAAGGGATATGAAGGACCTCTTCAAGGAGAACTACAAACCACTGCTCAGTGAAATAAAAGAGGATATAAACAAATGGAAGAACATTCCATGCTCATGGGTAGGAAGAATCAATATTGTGAAAATGGTCATACTGCCCAAGGTAATTTATAGATTCAATGCCATCCCCATCAAGCTACCAATGACTTTCTTCACAGAATTGGAAAAAACTACTTTAAAGTTCATATGGAACCAAAAAAGAGCTTGTATTGCCAAGTCAATCCTAAGCCAAAACAACAAAGCTGGAGGCATCATGCTACCTGACTTCAAACTACACTACAAGGCTACAGTAACCAAAACAGCATGGTACTGGTACCAAAATAGAGATATAGACCTATAGACCAATGGAACAGAACAGAGCCCTCAGAAATAATGCCGCATATCTACAACTATCTGATCTTTGACAAACCTGACAAAAACAAGAAATGGGGAAAGGATTTCCTATTTAATAAATGGTGCTGGGAAAACTGGTTAGCCATATGTAAAAAGCTGAAACTGGATCCCTTCCTTACACCTTATACAAAAATTAATTCAAGACGGATTAAAGACTTAAATGTTAGACCTAAAACCATAAAACCCTAGAAGAAAACTTAGGCATTACCATTCAGGACATAGGCATGGGCAAGGACTTCATGTCTAAAACACCAAAAGCAATAGCAACAAAAGCCAAAATTGACAAATGGGATCTAATTAAACTCAAGAGCTTCTGCACAGCAAAAGAAACTACCGTCAGAGTGAACAGGCAACCTACAGAACGGGAGAAAAGTTTTGCAAGCTACTCATCTGACAAAGGGCTAATATCCAGAATCTACAATGAACTCCAACAAATTTACAAGAAAAAAACAAACAACCCCATCAACAAGTGGGCAAAGGATATGAACAGACACTTCTCAAAAGAAGACATTTATGCAGCCAAAAGACACATGAAAAAATGCTCATCATCACTGGCCATCAGAGGAATACAAATCAAAACCACAAGGAGATACCATCTCACACCAGTTAGAATGGTGATCATTAAAAAGTCAGGAAACAACAGGTGCTGGAGAGGCTGTGGAGAAATAGAAACACTTTTACACTGTTGGTGGGACTGTAAACTAGTTCAACCATTGTGGAAGTCAGTGTGGTGATTCCTCAGGGATCTAGGACTAGAAATACCATTTGACCCAGCCATCCCATTACTGGGTATATACCCAAAGGATTATAAATCATGCTGCTATAAAGACACATGCACACGTATGTTTATTGCAGCACTATTCACAATAGCAAAGACTTGGAACCAACCCAAATGTCCAACACTGATAGACTGGATTAAGAAAATGTGGCACATATACACCATGGAATACTATGCAGCCATAAAAAATGATGAGTTCATGTCCTTTGTAGGGACACGGATGAAGCTGGAAACCATCATTCTCAGCAAACTATTGCAAGGACAAAAAACCAAACACCGCATGTTCTCACTCATAGGTGGGAATTGAACAATGAGAACACATGGACACAGGAAGGGGAACAACACACACCAGGGACTATTGTGGGGTGGGGGGAGGGGGAGGGATAGCATTAGGAGATATACCTAATGCTAAATGACGAGTTAATGGGTGCAGCACACCAACATGGCACATGTATACATATGTAACGAAGCTGCACGTCGTGCACATGTACCCTAAAACTTAAAGTATAATAATAGTAAAAAAAAAACAACATAAAAAACAAACAAAAAACACAAAAGATAAAACTCTTCACTTAAAAAAAAAGAAAAATTCTGAGCCACAATCTCTTTAAACATTGTCTCATCTCCATTCTGCATATTTTTGTTCCCTTTGACGCTCTAAATAGGTTTTAGTTAGGCTTGCTTATTCTGCCCTCCACACTTATTAACCTCTCTTCCTTATAGTTCCATCTCTTTGTCTGTGCTCCATTGCATGAAACTATTTTAGTTTTATTTTCCAGTTCATTAATTAGTCCATTACAAAAAAGCTTATCCACTAAATTTTTTGATAATTTTTTTTTATTACTGAAGGTTTTCTTTAGCTCTTTTTCAGAAGTGCCTGGTGATTGTGAGAGACCATTGTTGTTCGCCATTCACCATTTTTGTAGTCTATATTTAAGTTAATTTTTCTTTATATAAGGTAGTCTAGTTTCTTCTTATCTGATACTTCAAACATCTAAAGCCCTTGGTGGGGAAGGAGTAATTAATATATTAACGCTAGTTTTGCTGATTTTCACTCATGGTGGTTTGTTTCCTTGTTTGATAATCTTTTTTGAAAGCTCAAGATCCCAATCTGTGAAAAAAAACTAGAAGCCTCAATTACATTTGCTTTACCTGGAATTTAGTGGTACTACCAACCTGGGCTATTTTATCTCCCTTCTAGAATCCCAGGCTTAAACTGGGAGTTGCAGTACGGTCCCCATTTGCACCCCCACATGACCGTCACACACAAACACAAGGGATGGGCAATTCTGCCTTTTCTGGCTTGTTTACTGTTGACATATATGCACTTAGCTACTTGTATTCTTTTTCTTAGATATTTTCATTACTTCCTAGGAGTTCTCAAATGCAACAGAGATACCCTTTGGAGTACAAAGTCTGTTATACTGGCAGAAGAAGAGGTCCTCTTTAAAAGTTTTTAGAAAGTAGGAGAGTGACATCTGATTGTTGCTTTTGAAGAGCTTTTTCTAGATTCTCTGTAAGAATGAACTGCAGGGAGGCAGGAATGAAAGCAGAGCCAGGTAGGAGGCTAATGTAGTAGTTCAGGTGAGAAATTGAAGCAACATGTCTGAGAGAAGTAGCAGAGGAGACAGAAAGAGGTGAAATGACTCGATATCTGATTGGGCATAAAACAGGAGGAGTTTTTGATAGTTTGGATGTGGAAGGTGAGGTACAGGATCCCTGGTTGATGGCTAGTGGTGTCATTTCATTTATTGAGATAGGAATAATTGGGAGATGGACAGTTTCCAGTGTTTGTGTAGGTTAGGGCGTGGGTAGAAATTAAGAGTTCTGTTTTGAATATGTTAAGTTTGAAATGATTATCAAACATCCAAGTGGACATGTCAAGTACCCTGTTGGGTATCTAAGTCTGATATTTAGGGGAGAGAGCTGGGCTGAAGATATAAATTGGGGAGTTGCTGCCATAAAGGTTTGGGAGCACAGGAGATAACAAGTGAGAGTGCAGAGAGAAAACATAGGGACAGACTGAGCCTCAGGGCACACCAATTCAGAAACTAACAGAGGAGGAGACAGCAGTGGTGATTGAGAAGGAAAAAAAAATCCACGAGAGGAGCTGTCATGGAGGCTCAGAGAAAAGTGGGTTCCAGGAGGAAGGGAGTGACTGACTGTGCTGGAAGCTATTGAGAAGCTGAGGAAGATGCGGCAACAAGGTGGTCATTGGTAGCTTTGATCCGAACAGTTCTGGTGAAGCAGTGGTGTCAGAGACTTTAATGGAGTGTGTGAAGGATAACAGGAGATGAGTCTAGATAATACCTATAGACAAGAAGTTCGAAGTGTTTTGTGTGAAAGGGAGCAGTAAAGTGGAGTAGAAGCTAAAGGAGAACGTGACACAAGGAAGTTTTTTCCTGGGGCAGTATTAAAGATTTTATATGCCAATGGGAAAGATTTAGTACAAAGGGAGAAACTGATCATGCAGGAAAGAAAGGGAATATTTTCAGGGAAAATACTCTTCAAAGATTAAGCACCCACAAGTCTTTAAGAGGTGATGTGGAACATGTTTGTGGCGTGAGCCATCATATGACCTACAAGACAGAAGGGCTAGGACACCTATATTACATAAGGACTTGGGAGCTGAGTAATCTTTATTCGCCAAGTTCTCATGAGGTCTACTCCACCCTAGCTTCAAATTTACCCATGTCACAACGGCTAGTGGTAGAAGCTAAAGAATATATCTGATAATTATGATCTGAAAGTTGTTTGGGTAGTTATAAAAGTAGGTGATTAACTCAATATACAGCTAAAGAGGTCTTAGAGGACTTCCAGTTTGGTCTCCTATCCACTTTAGGCAACTGAATCCTAAAGGTCTTAGAATGGACACCTCACTATCCCTTGGGAATTACTTCTAGGATGCTGTCACAATGCCATGTGTCTAGCACAAATAGCAATTTCCTCGTTTTGTGATTAATGGTCATAGGATACAGCTGAACTGTAATTTTCTTCACCCAAAGACCTTTATGTATTTGAAATTAGAAATTAACTTTACTTTTTCTTCTCTAAGCCAAACAACCTCTTTCTCTTGATTTTCCTTTACAGATCTTATCTTGTATTATTTGGCTAATCTTGCCTCTTTCCCTTCTCTCCAACTGTTTTTTTTTTTTCCCTAAAGTGTAGTGACCAGCAATTGACAAACTACTCAAACAAAGTCTGAATAATCCTGAGAGCAGTGTGGATATTTCAACACGTCTCCCTTAGACAGATGAAAGGCTGACCTGGCTCTGCCAAGACTTGAACACATTCCAGTTCCTGCTGATCTGAGAAGTCTCTTCCACTTGCGTTTTTCTTCTTTTACCTGGCAATTTGAATAAAATGAAAATACAACCAGATGTATAGGGAAAAGAGTTTTTAGTGTATCTATTCTTTAAAATCAGCTTGAGCTTTATGTAAAAGTCAAAATGTGCACATACCAATTCCTTCTGAAATGTAACAAATATCTAAATATACCAATAAAATGTT
Organism: Pan troglodytes; assembly: GCF_028858775.2. Taxonomy (NCBI): domain Eukaryota; kingdom Metazoa; phylum Chordata; class Mammalia; order Primates; family Hominidae; genus Pan; species Pan troglodytes. The sequence goes on from NC_072403.2 coordinate 102,062,204, forward strand.
TTGTCTCTCAACTGCATATTCCACAAAGTATTTCTTAAAATCCAAAAGCAAGTATTCAGATGAGGTAATTAATTAAGTGAAGTGTTGGGTTTGGAAAGCCTTCTACTATTTTGAGGCTAATGATGGTTGAGAAACTCCTATGGGGGTGTGTGTGTGACAGAGATTCTGCCTGCTAATTACTTCCCAAGAAAAATCTAAGCATCCAACAATCATTCTAATTTTTCCTAAGAAGCATGAAATATCACATCACATTACATTATGTTATGCCAAGTAACAGGATGTTCTTGGGGTAACATGACAAAACAATACAGCTGGAAAAAACAAATTGAAAGGCCAAATGATGTGCATATAATTTTGGGTAGGTAGTGCTATAAAAAGAAAGAAAAAGGTGCACACTGATAATAAGACTTAGAGGTGACTTACAGGTTTTGATACCCACAGGTGATTTTAGGAAGGCAGCTTTGTTTTAACCATAAGATTAATGCCATAAGCTTTGGCTCTTTTACTTATATTTGTTTCACTCTGAACAAGCATTGGAGCCCTTTTGAACTTCAATTTTTTCCTCTGTAAAATGGGAATACTACTACCCACCCTACCTCTTTCATATGGCTGTTGTGAGATTCTAATGCCTGGCATATTTAGGTGTTTTATAAATGTCTAATTGGATACCGATAGATATCTGAACTGGATTTAATATTCTGTATGTCACAGATTCCAGTCTGTACATTTTTTCATCTAATGATATTTCAGAAATAAGGATATATCTTATAGTTGGTGGCTTATATTTTAATTAACTCTTTCTTTCTTGGTGATACATAATACATTTAAACCAATGGCCTCTTAGAAATATGGCAAATAAAACAGTTGGGAAATGGCAAAAGTGCTATGCAAATATCAGTTATTTATTCATAAAACGAAATTTTATCAAAAGTCTCCCTTATGCAAGGCATTCAGAAGAAAATGAAAATGAATAAGATTGGGTCCTTAATCTCCAGAAGAGTGCAATGCACGAAGTGGATGACTCAGGATAACTCAAATGCTAAACAGAATGTGATATGTGCCATTTGAGTAGCATTCCCAACTTGGCACCTTGTGAATGCAGAAGAGGAAATAACTTTCAGTAAGGTCAACCAAGAAAGCAGCATGGAGGGGGTGGCACCTGGCCTGGCCTTAACAGATGCGTAGTATCTCAACAGGCACATATGGGAAGGGGAGATACCCTACGCAGAAAGGACAAGTGAGGCATGGACATAGGATGCACAGCAAATATTCTGAGGAATATGGTCCAGACAAGAAGCGGTCCAGACAAGAAGGAGCATGGGGACCATGAAGGGCTGCTTGCTCTAGGATATTAGAGATCTGGGCTCAATTTGGTGAATGGGTTAGGCTCCTGAGCAAGGAGCAGCCTGATGAAAGTGGGGCATTAGGAGCCTGTACAGGGGGACCAGTTAAGAAGAGGCTGGAAGCAGGGGCATCCTAAAGCAGGCCTTGTGCAGGCTTGAAAAGTCCAGCTAATAAGTGGGTAGTGGGGGTAGACAGGAAATAACAAATGGATGGTAGAGCCATAGTTAAACGCTAAAGATCCTTAAGGAGAATCCTAGAGAGAAAGCCCATTCCACAAATGGATAGAAAGGATGCACTGAATTGATGTTTGACTGTGTGCTCCTTGAGGATGGGAACTGCATGCTTTGTACATCATTGTATCCCAGCACCTGGTACATGGTACTTACACAATAACTATTTAATATACTCCCTTCCTCCAAAAATTCCATTTATATTTTTAATTCAATTCAGCAAGCATGTACCTATCACGTGCTTGATGCTGGACACTGGGGTCGGGAAGAATGGGCTGATGTGGTGGACTGTTTTTCAAATGGCTGCAAGAATTCCTTCCTTACATAGTCTTGGGTGGTCCCTCCAAAGCTGACTCGGGGCTTAGCCATAGGACTTGCTTTTACCAAAGGCATAACAGAAAACGTAAGGTAAGCAGAAACTTGGAAAAAAAAAAAAGCCTATACATTGATAAACTAACGAGTTCCAGTCTGGACAGGTTGAATATGAAATCCTTGAGGCATGTCCAGCAGGCAGTTCAGTGTAAAGCAGTAGGTCCTGCTGCCACCCCACCCCCCGCCGCCCCCACTTTTTTTTTTTTTTTTTTTTTTACCCCTGAGGGCATCATATAAAGAATTCCAGGCTAGCCTCCTGGAGGATGAGAGAACATGTGGAACAGAGATGAGTCATCCCAGGGGAGGCCTCCCCAGACCAACCATCCTAGAATGGGGGGTAACAACCTTTTTCTTAAAGGACCAGCAGGAAATACTTTAGGCTTGTGGACCATATGATCATCTCCATTCCAAATACTCAGCTCTGCTGTTGTAGTGCAGAAGCAGCCATAGACGATATGGGAGTGGCTGTGTTCCAATAAAACCCTATTTATAAAAACAGGTGGCAGGCCTGTGGGCTATGGTTCGCCTAGCTCTATCCCAGATTATTCAGCCCCAGTCGAGCCAGTCCAAACTAGAAGAACTGCCCAGCCAACTCACAGAATCGTGAGAAATAGTAAATGCTTGTTGTTTTAAGCCATTAAATTTGGAAGTGTTGTTACACAGCTAATGCTAACTGATGAAGCTGGTATAAAACACATAAAGCATACACCCTGTTTCAAGGCACTTAAAATCCACCTGTGGGAGCACGACACGTGTGGGAAACATTTAAATAACCATAGAAGGCAGTATGTGACTAAATGTCAAAATGAATGATGCAGGAGAATTAGAATTATAAGGATTTATAAAAGGGAAAAATCAGTTTGGACACACAAAAAACTTGGGCAGCATTTCATAAAGAATGGGTAGAATATGACAGTTCCCTAAAGATTCCTGTTTCCTTTTCACTGCCCTTCTTTATGCTGCCTACTTTTATGTCTATGTACCCCAGCAGACTGGGAGCCTCCTGAGGGAAGGTCTTATTTTCTATTTTCTAGGTTCCCAGAGTCCAGTGCAGTGCTTGGTTCACAGCCAGGCTCAGTATGTACTTACTGAAGAAACCAATAAGTCCACAGGTGGAGAGGAGAAAGAGCATCTATGTGGAAAAACCAAACCTCATGATCAAAGAACACTGCACAGGAATTCACGTGGCGCATTCAAGAGAGGTGACCAGTGGCTCAGGGAGAAGAATGAGATTGGGGTAAGTAGAAGCTATAGCTGGCCACGTGACTCTGGGTCATGGGGTGGGGGTGATGAGGCAAAATGAAGGACCCTGACTTTCAGGGATTTGAAGCCATATGTTACTGGAATATGTGACCTAGCTGACATTTATGAAGATAAGTTTGGTGGCAGAGGGTAGGGTGGATTCCAGGCAAGGAGAATAGTTAGGACAATTTAGTAATCCAGGAACGAGGGAGCAGCTAGCCTAGGAGATGGTGGGAATATCAAGGTGTCAGCTCCTGATAAACACCAAATAGAGCTGATCATGGGCTTCAGCATAAACTACAAAAGAAAAGAGAGACATCTCAGGCATTCCTTCATGCCACCTTTACTGAGTACAAGGTATTATTAAGTCATGTGTTCTGAGCCCATGAAGACACTAAGTAGATCTATGTTACATTTGGAACCAAGATACATAAGGTCAAGGCCACCACTACACTCATGGAGAAGCACAAGACAACCAGGAACTGTGAGTGAGGCAACTGCTAGAATGGGCAGGGCACAAGGTTTGCAGTGACACACACAGCCTTAGAGCCGGGCTCCATTCTTATTAGCTGTGCGATGTTGGACAGACCATGAACACCACTGATGATGGTATTCATCTTGCAGGCTGGTTGAGAATTATAGAAAGGATGGGTGACGTGCATAGCACAGTCCCTGAATAGAGCAGGCATTCGTATGATTCACAATTACAATAAAAGCAACATGTAATAGGGAACACATGAATGGTATAATCTGAGTGCTGTAATAGGGCAGAGAAAGAAAAATCACTTTTGGCTGGGACAGTCACTTTGGATTTGAGAGTGAGAATAGCATGTGGTCTGGTGGCAAAAAATGAGGACGATTTTGACAAGTAGGGGAAGGGGAAGGTCGTTCCAGGAAAAGAAAACGTTCTGTGGAAGGGAACAGAGATAAAAGACGGAGCCCCTCCTGTGGAGTGTGGTGGAATTTAGTTTGGCTGTTGCAAGGTGGAAGGTGAGGCTGGGAAGCAGGTTAGGGTCAGACAGCAGAGTGGCTTGAATGCCAGGAAGGGGAGCTGGGATGTTACGCAGTAAGTAGTGAGGTGCTGCTGAAGGATCCTGAGTGGGCCAGTGACACGATCAAACCCCAGGTGGCACTGTGAGTGGTGTGGAGGCAGGAGACACTCATGCAAGGAGGGCAGGAACAAGGTGAGGCATGCCCCTTCCAGGGAGTGGCCACAGCAACGGCAGGAGAGGGCATGTGAGAGAGGATGCAGAGGACGAGCTGGCCACATCGGGAAACAGTGAAGGTCGGGAAGGAGAGGGTGGAGGTGAAGTTCACTATGAAATGAGAACATAGACTGACTGGTTGACTCATTGGTTCATTCAGTTAAGCTGCCATTGAGCTTTGTTTGTTATGTGCTCAACACTTCTAAATGGTGGTAATCGGCTGTGCACAAAACATAGTTGCTTTTCCCCAGGCCAGGGAGTGTCACCAAACACACACGTTCTTTCTAAAAGACTATGCATGCAGTGTGGTCACAGTGTATTTATCATTGTAGCTAGTCCCCAGAGTATACCACAGGACTTGACATATACTAGATGCTCAATGTTTATTAAACTCATTCATTCACTCAACAAATATTTATTAAGCACCCATTCCATGTTGGGCATAGTTCTAGGCAATGGGGATATATCAGTGAATATAACAAATATTTCTGAGGTTCCTTGAGATCTCTGTGCATTCAGTTTACACCCAAAGCATAAACAAAATCACTGTACTTATTCTAATTATGTTGTAGAACTGAAGTCAGCATTTCTTTTTCCTCCAGAGTTAAAAGATACTTATTGTGAAAAGTATCAAACATCCCATTATGGAATTAAGTTCAGAGCTTTTAAAAAATTGTGGTATTGATTTTGAGATTGAAATTAAACATGACATGGTACAGAATATATTCACTCAAGCAACCATTTAGGAAGACCTAATTTGTAAGCTCATCTCAGGCACCACTGAGTACAGTAGTGATGAATCAGAAAATCCCTGTCCTCAAAGGTCTTTATATTTTACAATAAAAGTCCTTACATAGTTAGCACCTTGGTTTTCAAAGTGCTTTTGCATATGTCTCTTCTCATGTGAATGTCAGGACAATGCGGGGGTGTACACAAGGCAAGCATTTCTCTTCCTGTACCTCCCATGGAGACGCTGAGGCCCAGGGCTGCTGGTGAGTCATAAGCTGACCCAAGAGTCAAGAGCCATGCTCTTTCCAGTGGTCAATGGCTCCCAGAGAAACACCATGCTCCATAAAAGGTGGGGAGAAACAGGTTGTTGTTGTTTTTTTTTTTGTTTTCTTGGAAGGGAAGAAATTCAGTTTTCTGACCTAAAAATTAGAAATGACTGGAGCGGTAAAGTTATTCTGCTAAGTAAAAAGCAACATAGCTGAGTGGGAGAAAAACCAGAAGAAATTCAACATGTTCTAAGGGATGCACCTGGAGAGTGTGTGGCTTCTGTTCTGACTTTTATATGGACAAGGATAATTAGCATCGTTTTCCTGTAAACTGTATTCAAATTTCCACATGCAGCAATGCTCCCCTGGATTCGCGCCGTAATCATTAAATCACACTTACAGCATGTACCAGTTTACACCCCGGCACTAAGTAAAATACAATTTCCTTTCTTCCTTTGATTATTTTGCCTTCCTTCCTTCTTTCCTTCCCTCTGTCTTTCTGCTTTTACTGTTACTCCCACATTTACTGAACTAGATCTCATAAGGATTCCTGGGCATCCACAGATGAATGAGCCACAGTTCCTGATGCTTGAGTAGCAGACTAGGATGGGAGGAAGCCTGAAGACGGGATCCTATCACTCACTTCAGCGTCTGCCCCATAGTCCGCTGCTGGGTCTGAGACAAGGACTTGGTTCCTGAACACTGAGTGGATGGATGGAAGGATGGATGAGATGCCTGTATCCGGATGGCAGTGTTCCAATTTCTGACTCAGTAAAACAGTTGAAATTTATCCTCCCCTTCCCGTTGCTTTTTCTGTTTCAGCAACCCCCTTTCAATGAGAGAGGATGTGAACAAGAGAATCAAATTGGCATTCTGAAGCTCTTTATTTAAAGGCACGTATTTAGCAATTTGCTATGTCTGAGTTAATATATGGGTTAAGTTCCCTGTGAATGACACTCTCCTAACTTTAGCAACGTCATAAAGACAATCAGTTGCTGTGTGTCTGGCAAGTTAATGACTACAAGCCCAAGGGATGCAAGAATGGGAAAATGTTAACGTAGAAAAAAAGACTTTAAGCAAATTCAGAGGAAAATGGAAAAGGACTCACCACTCCCTCCCCAAAATGCTACACATAACATCTTGTTTTGAACAAGGAAGTTACGGAGAATATTATTCTAAACTTTGTATTCATTAGAACAATCCTTTACAGAATGCAGACAAGAAGGCGATTAGGGAAATTAGTGGGAGATAAAGAAGAAAAGAGTTAGGAAAAGATGGAAGCAGAGGAGGAAGGAAGAAGAAAAAGCAGAGAAGAAGACTCCATGCTAAGGTGACAGGGAAGCAGGAGAGGAATGTGAGCATGAGGTCAGGTCTGGGGGCAGGTAAAAGAGAACCTTCGGAGAACTTGACTGGCAGAGGTGGGTGAGAAAGGACACTCCTCTCCTGTCTTCCTCAGCTCCAGAGGGTGGAATGAGGCTGACAACATGATCATTGTGGCAGTTACTCTGCTGGGGGCTTTTATATATAACATTTTATTTAATCATCCAGTTCAAAGCCACCTGCAAGGAAAGAAATTATGTCCATTGTACTGGTGACAAAACTGAGTTTAGAGGTTGTCGGTCAAGGAGCAGGGGTTCTGGACAAGCACCCACCTACGGACAGCACACTGCCATCCACAAAGGACTCCTTCATCTTCCTTAAACCTCAGGCAATTCTGTGAAGTGAACAATATCATTTCCATTTTGCATGGCAAGAAATGCAGGCTTTGAGGGAGCCACTCGCACAGCTAGCAAGAGACCAGAAAGCACATGGACTGGGACTTGATCCAATGCTCCTTCTGTTTCACTAAACAGCCTCCTTGAGGAAGTAGCTGGTTCCCGTCTTTTCACCCCATCCTCAGCTTTATCCTGTAGCCTGTGGCCAGATGAGTGCTGAGTACCAGGCCAAGCAGACACAGCATGGCGGCATGGGGTCCCACGGTCATCCTGACTGTAATTCTGCATGGAGTGAGGACTCTGATTCTTTAAAATCTTAGGGCTATCTGGTTTGTGCTCCCACACAGTGCAGCAGTCTTGTCTACAGCAGCACCCAAACATAGCCTAAAAAGACAATGACTCTCATTCCAGTAACAGAGGTTCACTGTTACTAAATGAAGCCACAGGTTCCACTGTGGGCTAGCTGTATCTGGAAGAAAATTCTTGTTTTGAGCCCAAATCTCTTTCTCTATAATTTCTTTTAGTTCTGCTTTTGCTAGAATAACAAATGTCTTTCAGATATCTAAATGCAGCTTTTGTGTCTCCCCTTGTTTTTCTCTTCTCCAGGCTAACCTTTCTCTGTTCCTTCAACCACTGGTTACAAGACAGTCTCTGACACCCTCTCCATTCCTCATGCTGTGTTCATAAAGCACTCAAGTTTGTTTGTTTTCCTTTTCTTTCCTTTGTTTTTTGTTTGTTTTTTTGGGGGAAGTCAGAGTCTTGCTCTGTCACCCATGCTGCAGTGCAATGACATGATCATAGCTCCACTGCAGCCTCCAACTCCTGGTCTCAAGCAATCCCACCGTCTTGGCTGCCCAAAGCATTGGAATTACAGGCAAGAGCCACCACGTCCAGTTTATGTTCCTTTTCAAATGTACTGGTATAATACTCCTAATGTGATCTAAGTACTGCAGAGTCTAATGAAATCATGACTCTTCCTTCTGTGGGCATGAGACCTCTTTTGTTACAGTTAGGATAATGTTAACTTTTTCAGCAGCCACTTTGTGGAGGAGAAAGCTAAGTCACCAAGCTCTTGCAGTACAGCATAATAAGTTCTGCGAAGGAGGCAGCCAGTGGGCTATGGCATCACAGAGGAGGGACAGCAAATTTTGCCAGAAAGGAACAAAGAAGCCTTCTTGGAGATGACACTTGAAGAACAACTCAAAGTGAGAGTAAACCAGGTGGAGAGAGTGGAAGGTCTTTCCAGGCAGATGGAAAAGATTTTACAAAGATGAGCTGGTGTGAGAGAACATGGCAGTACAGCCTTTTCTTCCCCATTGCTTCTCTTTTCAATTCCTTTCTTCAGCCTTTCTCTGACTTAGCTTCACTTTCGGATGTTCTTTTCAGTTAAGGCTTGGGAAGACCCTTGCATAACACAGGGGTTGGGGCGCCGATCCCCGACGCAGTCGAAAATCTACGTATCACTTCTGACTCTTCCAAAACTTAATAGCCGGCTGTTGGCTGAAAGCCTCACTGATAACATAAATAGTCCATTAACACATATTTTGTATGTTATATGTATTATATACCTGCAATAAAGTGAGCTGGAAAAAACAAAATGTTATTAAGAAAATCATAAGAGAAAATACATTTCCTAAGTGAGAGTGGATCATCATAAAGGGCTTCATCCTCACGGTATTCACATTGAGCAGACTGAGGAGGAGGAAGAAGAGGGATTGGTCTTGCTGTCTCAGGGGTGGCAGAGGCAGAAGGGGTGGAGGAGGTGGAAGGGAGGCAGAAGAGGCAGGTACACTCAGTGTAACTTCTATCGAGAAAAAAATCCACGTATATGTGGACCCACGCACTTCAAACCTGTGTTGTTTAAGGGTTAATTGTACTATGTTCTCCTGTTTTAAGAAGTATCTGTTGCATGGAGTTGAAAGTTCTTCAACTTGTTTACTGTATTAAGTGAGCATCAAATAGCCAAAGCACTGGCAATGTTACTATAATAAGTAGTTTTGGAGGTTGTGCCTCTACTTGAGTGAACTGTTTGATTAGGTTAGAAAAGCAAATGGTACCCTAAGTATCAAAAGGCGGCCAAAGGTCACTCAGGGCCACAGGCTGGACCACAGTGCTCCAGGGTCTTTGCCCCGTTATGAGCTGATCTGTTTTTCTCTTCAATGCCTCCAGCCAGCAGTGTTGAAATGAGATATTTTAGGATTTCCAAACTATTTCTAAGGCTGTTAGTCACAAACTCTTATCAAGGCAGTTTTCTCAGGTTAGATAGCAGACAGGCTCAGAGCCTCACCTTTGCAGGTCAAAGCTCGAGAAACCCTCCACATGATAATTCACGCATCTGTTATTTCTTTTACCTGTCCCTTCTCTGCCTTTAGCTTCTCAGTCACCCAACCCCGCCTCTGTGAAAAGTGCACAATGACTCAAGGCTTTTCTTAGGCCTCTGACAGGTGAACAAAGAAAAACACCTTTCACAAATCCATTCTATGAAGGGATAGAAGAAGAGAGAACAGAGCCTTCAGTAAAGAACCCTAAACATCCCACCAGAAAGTCCCAAACAACCCTGAAAAGTGAGAATAAAACTACCAAAAGCTGACAGAGGGTAACAAGCATTATTTCCAACCCACACTTGTCCTTCTAAAAAAAACCAACCCGCTACTGAAAAAACCCCCGAAATGTATGAAATCTAACATCGTTAACATATTTCCTGTCCTCACATAGCTTATAAAAATGTTTCTGAGCTTTTCCCTGGCTCATTTACAACGATGAGAAGGAGCAAAAAGGAAATGCAACAGATGGTACTGAGGGAGGAGGTACTACCATCCTCGCTCACAGTCATCCATCTTCGCAGTAAGTTATCCCCGCTTGGGCGAGGTTTCAAACGTTTTTCAGATGTACCAATGGCGTATTCTTGCTCGAGAACAATGAAGATGAGGCTCCTTTAAAAAGCTTCAGGTTAGAAGGCATGTTTACTACTGTCTATTTTTGTTGTTTCTAAAAGAGATCACCTCAGCTTTCCCTCTGAACCTCCCCAAACTGACTCCGCGAGAATCTAATCTGGTACTGATTTAGAGCTGACAGGTGGTACATGCATAATTAAAGATGACCTAACACAGAATGCTCTCATTCCTGGCATATTATCAGACACTTAAGGAAAGCAATTATCAGTAGGCAATCTTTTCTGTCAACAGAGATCGAGATGAAACATTTCTTCAATTAAGAGAATTCTGCAAGGATGCTGTACATATCCATCTGCAAATACTTGAAAACCTTTAGAGGTTAATACTAAGTCAGCTCAATGAAACACCTTTGGCCAGTTAACACATGCTCTCCTCTCCTCCCACTTTTCCTGGGAGGTCACATTTCAAACATCAAAATCGGAACAATTTTAAGGTGCTGCCAGACACCCTGACATGAGCGGACAAGGAAACCTCTGCATTTTTCTGTCTTGCTGAGGTCTGAAAATATAACAAGTTTTCCTTAAAGGTTCAAAGCAAAAAAGGATAGGGTTCACATTAAAGCAAATTCAATTAAAATTTCCCTTCAGAGCAGGATTATTCCCTCTCCATGCTCCACCCATGTCAGCAGTATTTAGAGAATTATTATCAAGCCTTAAAACTTCGTCTTGAATCTAAGTGATTTAAAGGATTTTTTTCTTTCATTTTGAAGAAATCAATATTATTCAAAGAAAAAAGGGACTTGACAAAAACGGAGGAATTTCCCATTTCAGGTGAAGGAGGGAAGAGGTGCCGCATTTCCTGATAGAATACTGTGCTTTTTATAAATTATAGTGCATGCACTTTGTATAAATGAATGCATTTAAGCTTTCCTTAGAACAGAAATTGCTTTAATGTTATAGTGAGACAAGTGATTTTCCTTTCTTTTTTAAAAGGGTAGTTTATAAGTTAATGGTTTTTTGAAGCCCATGTAAAAACTGCCTTCCACAAGACAGAGAACTTCACAATGTTTGTGGTGCATATTTTGCCACATTTCACAAGAGGTCTTATTGTTTAAATTCTTATAGCCTTATGTCATATGTGAACAAATGACTTTATTGTTCATTTGAACATGTCTTTATAGGATCTCTGGTGGTAGAGCTAGTGTTGTTGTTTGCATTTTTCCCCTCAACAAGCCAGAACAAAAGTCTCTTTTTCTGAAGCGCTGGGAACTCAGGGACGATGGCAGTGTGGCAGCAGTTGTCAGTTGGAAACACCATAATGATAATGTAAGTGAAGTGCTCACATTAAGGGGTTGACTTCTGACAAGTCAAGGTCTATAGAAAAGTTTCCGCTACAGCAGACATTATGGTAATGCAAAAACAGAAGTACTTAATAGAACAATTAAGAATCATCCAGTACACTATTACTGCAGTAGGGCTCAATTCCTTTCGAGATATGCTTTCCTTGGAAGAGACTCCATTCAGAATATTAGGGGAAAAATATCAGTAGCCTTTGGGGAGAACATAATCAGATGGGAGGTGGAAGCGATGGCGGGATCATTAATGGGAGATTCAGTAGGACTCAAAGCTCAAGTTCATTATATGCCTTAGAACTAAGAATAGCTGCTGAATGAGTACTCGCAATTCTCCACAGACCTATTTCTCCTAAGGAGCTCCCCCTTTCTCCCTTTCCAATTTTAATCTAAGAAAAAGAATAGAATACAGACAGACATGGGTAGGTAAGCAGGAACAAAGGAACCTCTACAGAATGGAAGAGAATCTACACTAGTTCCGTTTTAGATGTTGTTAAATCCCTTTGACCAGGATTCAATTTAGAACAACTCAAAAGATACAGTTTGACAGCATGCTGCATCAAGAGGACAGGAGAAAGAAAGAAGTCACAGGTGTAATGTTGTGGCAAACAACAAAATGTTATTTCCCAGTGGATGCCATGGACGAAAAGAACATATAAGATATAAGGCACATACTACCATTAAAGTAAACAGAATACAAAAAGGAAAGATTTTAGTGAGTTTATGTAGGGAGAGACCCTCATTTCTCACACAACTCAGAGTCCCTGACTTTTGTAGGACTTCAGTGAATAAAGCAAAGTCTGTAAGCACAGCCTTTCTATGCTGAGGATGATATATGGCACAAAAACATTTTACATGATGCCTTTTACACTTAGATATTATTTTAGAATCATAAACTAAAAGCGTTTTTAAGGTGGAGGTACCCGGCATAAAATAGATGTATCTTCTTTTTAACCAAGGCTTCTCCTGTCCACACTCAAACCTGGCTTTCCAAGTGTGTTGGCTTTACTATTTTATGATTGGATGAATAAAATAAGACTGTAACTATGGCTACAAAATAAATTACGATACCCTGACCCCAACAGAGTATTATTTTGGAAAGAAAAAAAGTCAAATCCAAGATATTATTATCGTAACTGCAATCTACTTGTGACCCTGTTTCAGAAAACCTGCCATTTGGAAGCCTTGTGGAGACATTTTTCAGAATCTTATGTATTCTCTCTGTTAACTGATCAGAGATACTTCTCAGGTTTATTTCACCAAGGACAAAATATGACATATACTTAAGAAAGGATGGATATTGTTTCAGGATCTCTATCCATTCAGGAGAAGACACTTGCTTTTTAGTTAAAAAATGACTGTGACTAATTCCAGAGCACCTGGTATTGGCTTTTTCAAGAATGAGCATTTGAAGTCAAACTGGAAAATGGTGACTGGCACATCTGCAATGATCTAGATGATGGTAAGAGACGATCCAGAGATGGTAAGAGACAGATAAACCCAAAAAGGCTGGCCTCACTTTGCTGCAGAGGGATGAAAGAAAATAGAAGAAGCGAAAAAAATGATTTTTCTCTACAAGTCCCACTCTAGGAATCACCTTTGTTAACTCTGAGTTCTTTCACAAAATGAAATGTTATGTGACAATACAATCTGTTTCCCTTAGGGATGGAAGGTGATGAGGGGAGACCAGTGATAGGTGAGATTTAAAGACACGTAAAGGAAGGGTGGAAAAGAAATGCATTATGTTACCGAGCGAATGAGGATTAAATCTTCATAATGCATGTCAGATTCTCACAAAAAGAAAATAAAACAAGGGCAAGCTTTTACTGAACACCTAATATCACCCAGCTGTGAATAAAAGAAAAAGAATCTCACACTGACCAGTTCATACAAATTGACTAATACTTATTCCCTTATGGTCCATGGTAACCCATACTCCAAGCACACATGATGTTCTTTCACATGTACACATTTGTAACTTTCTGTAAACTAATTAGCGAAGGAGAATACAAAATAGGCAGGTATAATGGAAACTAGTGAATTCCATCCCTGAAGCTAGTTGTACTGTAATATCTTCTGCATGGTGCCAACAGCCCCCTTTCCCTTTGCTCGTTCCGACACAATGCCTTCAGGTCTGTCTAAGTAATGTAATTTACTAGAGTGGAATTCCCTCGGTACCCTGTGCAGTACTTGGTGACAGTATCATTTATACTCCACCGTGTCGTGGCCTGACACTGATCCATCCGCCTTCATCCCTCATTCAGAGGAGAGCATGCAATTTCACCTTCCTCCGTGCCCTTCTCTGGTGTGCACGTACACATTCACTCCACTCAGCCCTAATTACAAACCTGGGTTAAAATACTCTCATTAGATTTATATTTCGCACTCCAAATGTCAATCTTGTTGAAAATTCCCGTTTTCCGGAGGATTCATCCATTAGCAATAAACTTTAAAGCATTCTGTGACTGAGTGCATTAAACCAGCAATGCGGACATGCACTTAAAATACATCATTAGAGAAAATCTCCATTGCAAATACTTTACACTATTCAACCAAAGGAATAATGAGCCCCGCCTGGCCAGTACCCTCAAACTGCACATGAAGGATAAGTTAAAACTGGCAGTTTTGCAGGAAGGAGCACGCGGTGTATCCACAGGATGCATTTCAGAATCTGTCATTCCTTATGAAGGTGTGGGAGGGAATCACAGCCAGAGTCTAATTTATCACCTTCTCTCACCTATTATTTTTACAGAAACTTCGGTCTATGGCAAAGGGCAAGAGGGATGGCGAAGATAATGGGGAATATATGAGTGTGTACAGGGAACAGAAGCTGTATCTGCAATGCCAGGAACTTTGAAAGTCACCTAGAATGATTTGCTCGGCCTGAAAAGCATTCTTCCATTTCGTTAACAGAGAAAAGTGGAGAAAGCAGCATTGTCTGGAGACACTGGAGAAGCGGGTATCATTTTAATACAAGACAGATTTCCCTGGCAGAGTTGACCTGAGAAATGTCTTTATTCCAGACTGATGGTTCCTAACACAAAAACCAAAAATCTGATGAGAATACTAATATATAAATTATAAGTCACAAGTTGTATCTGGGACAGGGATGGTAGGACAGACTAAGAAAAGGAAAATTTGAAGAGGATTTAAAAACAACCCAGCAAAATACAACAATTAAGAAAACTAAGCCACCACTGTTTTATATCTGTCCCGTATTTTAATTCCTTAGCTTATAGGTTTAATTCATCACTTCTTGTCAGGTCTCAGGTGAGGCAAAGTTAAGGTACAGTCATAACTTCTCTTTAACTTTGATAAATGAAGAAACAGCATTCTAGGAAAGTCCTGGAGGAGGTTAAAGGGAGACTGATTTGAAGTATTAGCATCTAATCCTGAAGGCTAACAAAAAAGTTATGTCCACAATCATGACTTTGTACTGTGAAATACACAATACACTTTATAATGCAAAACTTTGGTGGGTGGAAAAGGACTCTAGAAGGACAGGTATACATTGTATTAAACAGAAAATAACTTGCAAAGCATAAAAAATAAAAATAAAAGCAACAGCAATTGTTTTCTACCTGTCAGCATCTGGTCAATCTGTCAGACTGTTCAGTAACCAGAATTATAACAGATGCAATATTTTCTGTGGGGAATTACACCACCATGGAAGCTATTGCTCCTGAAGTTTTGCCCATTTCCACCTGAAATATTTTTTTAGCCTTACTTGATTACAACATTAGCACTCTCTTTCATAATGTACACCAGCAGGTACTACAATTAACATACACAGATGTTAGAACTGAACATCCATGTTTAAATAAAAAACAGTGAGAAGGTAAAAATTACTGAATATGCTCAACACAGCACTAATCTTAAAAGGAAAGAGAGGCTTACATTGTGCTAACTTAACAGCAAAATAAAAAAAACAACAATCCCCCAGATGGCATTAGTAACCTAAGAAGAAGCAAACCACTCTATAAATGCCTGTATTCTTCTGAAACACTGAACCAGAGGCTGATCTTTTGTCCATTTAATTCCAAAATTTGTACTCCAAGAATAGAGGAGAACTCCCAAATGCTCTCAAATTCTCCAACACATTTTATGATGCAACTGCACAAATGACGATAACACCAACATCATTTTGTGGAGTGCTGGCTTTGTGCTTTATGTACGTCATCTCACTGAATCCCCACAACCACCCTCTCCCCTTCAGGTAGGCAGTACTACTTCTGTTCCCATTTTCAAATAAAGACACCCAGGCCTAGGAGAGGTTAACAGATCAAGGTCAACAAGAAGCTAAGCTAAGATTTGATCCGGGGTCTTTTTTTCCTCCTAAAGCTCTCAACTCATTGTAACCACTGTGCCACACTGTCTGCCACAGTTGGGGATGACAAAGAAAAATGTGATTTGCAGTCTTCATTTTTCAGAGTCTTCTGGAACTGCCCTCTTGACTCATCCATTTTACAAAGCTCATCAGACTGAAAGGCTCAGAACACTTGCAGACATTCTCATTCTTTGGAAATGCCACAACCACTCAGTCAGTGGAACGGGACAGCACCATCAATGGGATCACGAAGGCACAAATTTCCCTGTGAATGCTGGCGCCGCCTCTCTTTGGTGTTTCTTCTAGCCACAAACGGACACGTTATCACTTACTGTGGTTGCATTCGACTCAGCAGCCAGATGCAGGGGAGTTTTTACTTGGTTAACTGTCCCTCCAACATCTGTGTCTACAGAAGGTACTACAGGGCAGGCGTGTGCTCATCCTTGTCCCTTCTCCCTCCTCCAACCAAACACACAAAAAGTTTTCCAATCTCTAGGGCAACACCATTAAGATATCCTTTCCTTGCTGTGCTATGAGTTTACAAGAAATAACTTTCTAACAATAAGCCAAGAAGATGGATGTTGTAAAACTGCATTTCAAATAAGGCAATTCCTTTTTAAAAAAGATTCAAGGGTTTCATCCTTCTTTCTTCCTTCCATCAACACAATTTGTTTATGTATGAGTTGGATCTTTCTTCCTTCGGAAGAGAAAAGTGCTGATAAACTATCATGTGTAGACACACAACGCAAAAACTTGGTTGCCTTTTGCTATTTAAACAGAGACAAATTATTTCCCAATATACCACTTACCAGACAGATGCAAAGATGTGGGCAAACCAGTCATCAGAATTAACAGAGTGATTTTGCTTGCACTACATATTCTGATTTGTATGACTCTTATTTTTAGCCATGCACAAAGGGCAATAAATGGAAAATCTTATTCTAACCGCTACTTTTTCTGGGCCACCCACACTGCCCCACCTACCACACAACTTCAAAATGTAAAAAACCCAGCCCAGGGTTTGTCCTAACAAGGGATGCAAAGTGGCTAAAATGTGTGACATTTTTTCCAGTTAGTGTTTGTACTTTCATTTTTTTTTTTTCTGTCTCAGGACTTTCAGGGAAAACAATGTTGACTTACCAATGGGCATTTTCAAAGACTCTAAGTTGGTATGTCAGTCAGTGTACAGACAACGTGATCCGCAAGGCACGGGCACCACCCTGCCGTGAACCACATCTCAGCCAATCTTCCGCAAAGAAATGTACCCAAAAACTTTTCTGTAAATTCAGGAAGGTGATCCACACCTTCCACATTTTGTTTTGAAACAATGATGGTATTTTAAAAGTTCTTCAAATTAACAAAAGTGATATCAGAAATATAAACATTTCTAAAACAGAGCGGGCTGTGAGGAGTGATTTTGCCAAACTTAAGTCACTAGCACTTGACTTATATCTGCTTTTAGTCTGCGGTGGCACCACGCTTACCAAGGCACAGTATCCCCTTGCTATCCCTTTCCTTCTGTGCATTTTTTCTTTCTGTATGCCTTAACCACACTTCTCCACCTGATAACCTGAAGCTTATCAAGCATTAATTCACACATGGTTATCATTGTGGATTGAAGCATCTGATATTTAGAGATAACCATCTTGATGGCAAATAATAAAAACAAAATTGATGAAGAGGATGTTTGCCAGGGGCACAGAGAAGATAGAGATGAGAGTCTATTTTTGATTACTATCTTTCCAGACTTTTAATAAAAAGTTATTACAGTCTCAGGATACCAATTAAAATGCTTGTTCCTCTGAGCCCTCTGCAAACCACAACAGCAAACATATGCAGGTAACAATTAATATTTAAAAGTCTAGTTCAACAAAATCATCAGAATCATTAGGAAACAAAAGGCGTCAACCCTCAGAAAGGCATCTTTACCTGTGTGCCTGCTCATTATCCAGAAACTAGAGGAAATGTTCTTTCATCGTCTGGTAGTTAGCACATGCGCTGCAGAGCTAACACCGTCTTCATGCGCGGTACTCGAGCAGCTCTGATGAGATGTCTCAGAAAATCTTTTTTGGGTGATAGTCCACTATCGCCAGAACTTCTGACTTGTGTTGTAAAAACACAGGCAATTAAGTATTACACAAAGTGGGTCATACGCCACTGAGACAACCACACCGCCCCCAAATCAGACTCCAAATGACTGTGCTGTGACAAGGTAGGAGGGGTCTGAACGCAGCGAAAGCAAAACTTTTATGTGGTGAGGAGCATTTTAGTTTTCACTGGTTTAGGTTAGAGAAAGTTAATCTCAATGTCAACTACAAAGCCAACAAACTTTTAGTGTGTTCTTGAATTTATATGACAAATGCTGACTGTTCATCTAATGGGAAATTCAGATCCAATGTCATAAACAGTCTGAGGGACAGTCTCAGGCTTAAATGACATGCCCATCACTAAACAAGTGAGCACTGTGACTCAGTGAAGGAAGGCGGCCAAATCGAAACTAAAGATAAAGAACCAAATTCTCATTATCCACATTAGCATCTCCTTCTCCAAAGGAGGATCAAAGTACTGTATACCACTTCCCCACACCCGTAACCAAGCAGGGCATTCAACACAATCGCGGATGCTACCCAAACACCCTTCAACTACTGTAGGAAAAAGGTCAAATGTAGTTACCTGAATTGAGCACGTTCATTCATCTGTCACTGAAGAGCCACAGAAATATTAATTCAATATACACTGAGTTCCTATTACATACAAGGACACAGAGGACATGAAGGGATGCTCTCAAAGTCACTGCTTTCAAGGAACTTAAGAATCCTGTACACGGGATGATAAAACCTAGATATAACCAATGTCAAAGACAGACTTTTTCTTTTTTTTTTTTAAACAAACAAAATCCCTTCTAGCAGCTAGCTGCTTACTAAATACTTCCTATCCTACTGACATAAAGTTTGTGGATTACAATTCTACATTTCTCAGATGAATCTTCTAACAATTCCTTAAATTTTAGCTTGGTTTTCTTTCAGTGCTCAAAGCCCTTCCTAACCTTGGCCAAGTGTTAGGATTCATCCTAACCTGAAGGCCTAGTACTCTCCAAAGGGAAGCACAGAGATACCAGCAAAACTCAAGGAGCTATAAAATCACACCACAGCAATCGGAAGAGATGCATCTTTAAAGGGGGGTAAAGGATGCAAAGTTAAAGGAAAACTCTGTTCACAGCACAAGAAGGCATATACTTGAATGAAATTTTGTTACCAAAATTATAAAATCAGGATTTGATTGGAGTCCATATTGTTTGGATTGTGAATGCGGAATGGGAAGATCTGGCTAACTCAACCTTTCCCATTTCTGCCAAATTGCCTTATAGTACAGTGATTACTAATTTCTAAATAATCAGAACACAATCAGTTGACCTAACACCAAAGCCATCTTGTACATAACTCAATCTTCCTTTATGATTCCAGAGGCCCACTAGGATCTTACAGGGCCACTCACTATCATTTTGACTGACAGAAGGTAGAAATGAAAATACTGGTTGACAGGAATTTCCACCTGATAAAGATACTGGTGAGTCCACACAGCTATCTGTTCTTATAAGAGCTGATTAATATAATTAGAAGGAAGAAAAAAAAAGTAACAAGGAGATCACTGTCCTCTAAGATGACACTTAAAGGCATCATTCCTAAGTGCCACCAGCTTGTAGGATGTAATCAGTCTAGGGCACTGCTTGTAAATTTGGAATTAGTTAATTAGTTTCTTGAAAAAAGTCTGGAAAAATACATAAAAGTATGAGTTAACAGGTAGGTTATATTTGGGCAGCCAGATCATAGGTAATTTATCTCTACCTTTATTCAATTTTCTGCTATTTTATAAATTATGTAGAATACATGTATCACTTTGATAATAAGGAAAACAAAGCTACTTCTGTTCAGATAAAAGGAAACAATTATTTTCTGATTGTGGTTCTGTCTAGAAATCAAGAACACTTCATCAATAACTTTCTGACACTTTCTGTCAAGAAATCAAGGACCCAGCATACTAATCTGAACTGAACTGATGACAAGTAAGGCACAGAATACAGGAAAAATATGCTAGAAGTAACAGATTATAGCTTCTAATTAAGCACTGCAAGGACTCTAAAAATCTTGCTATCCTGCAAAGCTTTGTAAATACTGTTCTGGGGCAGAAGAGCAGAAGTGCTTTTCCTCCTCATGACGCACAGTCTGTGCAACTTCCAGCTGCCACAAGGCTGCAGGCACACACTCTTACAAGATCTATCTAATGGGACATCCTTGGAAAAACATGCTGCAACGCCCTGGGTTAAATCTGGGCTCACAGAGAGGCATCGTTTCACTAGCGACAGGTGCATCCAAAAAAGAGCACACAAACCATTTCTTAAAAATCAACAGATTGGAAACTATTAGAATAAATTGATAAACAATTTGTACTACAACTGATGTCACTGGGCAGGCAGCTTTATAATAAAACATAGATTATTTGGAGACTCACGACTCAGAGAATTATCTTTTGAAATTTTTGATTTATATATTAATGTATACAACCATGCTGGTAACATCACTCCTCTCTGTACCATTAGCAGAGAATGAAAATTAATTTTGATGATCTCTTGAGCAGAACATAATCTGAATCTGAAATGGAATATTACAAATAATCATATCATAGGTTCTTTTTATTTTTTAAAAAGAAACAGAATTGGCTTCAAAAGTATGCCGTTGGTTCCCAATGACTATAGGAGCTAAATACATAGGTTCATAAAATGGTTTCATATATTAGTTTTAAAAGCAGTAATATCACAACTTTTAGAGTGCTTAACACAAACAGAACATTTAACATTTAACCTCTGGCACTGGAAAGGTGGTAAAAGCCAAAACTTGCAGTTTCTCGAGAAGAATAAAAATGAATGGTATATTGTTCTATCCTCAGTCAAAATTTTTAGATTATTATTAAAGCATGGAAATAGGTATACTAAAACCTCAGTTAATTAGACTATTTGAGGACAAGAATATTTTTTATTATTTTGATTTTCTGGTTAATTGACAACTAGAAAATGCTTTTTGTTGAAGTTTTTCCAAAGCAGTTTCTTTTCCTCTTTATAAAACATCTAACCATTCTCAATGATTCAGCAGGTCAGTGTCATCAGCTACAAGTATCCTCCAGGGTTTACACCCTACCTTTACTCAAAACCAAAGCTATCTTGTTTTCTTCATCGCTGAAAAAGGGAAGTGTGGTGTGTGCGGTAGGGTGGGGTGTGTGGGAGGGAAGGGGAGGGGGTGGGGAAGTATGAAGGTTAGCTAATTCAGGGTTCTGGCTAGTTGGGTTCCAGGTAGCAAAGCCGTCAGCAAACACAAATTCAATGTCTGGAACCAGGCACATCTGATTCCTGCGAATGATGAGACAAGGACACAAGGAGATTCCACTAGGGTCTGTCTTTGTTGGTCTTCTCTACTTTATGTCATTTTGTCTCGGTGACTGCTGGTTTGATGCTCTTCTCTGTGGAAAATGTGTCAGTGTGTCTATCTAAAAATTCTGGTCTATGAACTCATGGGGGGGGGAATTTATTTTGATTAGATTCCATATCCATGCCCTTTCAACTGAAGCTTAGGGTGGATGTCAAAGATGAATAAGCCCTTACTTTCCTCTCCCTTAGACTTGCTGACCTGAATTTTCTCCTCTACAAAAACCTTTAATTCCAGTTTTTTTTTTTTTTGGTATCTCAGCGGCTCCCCATAGCAACTGACTCAGAAACCTCTTTTCCTTCGCCCGTTTTCCAATACCTAAGTGAAAATCATGAAGAGTTTCTTTCTAAGCAGGTTTGGAAAGTCTGGCATGAGAATGAGTGGACTAATTTATATATATTGTACTTTAACAAATTCATTTTACCTCTTTTCAGTTACACCTTTTCCTTAAGCAAAATTATATATAATGGTTCTGCTATAGGGCCTCTGTAACAGACTATATATATACTGGTATCTTAAGGAGATAGTAGGATAATTTAGGATAGCAGTTTGTGAACTTTTTGAAACCATGGATCCTTATAGATGACTCTTCAGGAATTCTAACCCCTGGTCAGCCCTAGGGGTAGAGGGTAAAGTGAAGACGACCTGAATAAAGTATGGCTACTGGGCCCCGTAAAACTGTTGATTGTTCTTCAAAGCCAAATTTCTAGAAATGTAGAATAAAACACAAAAGCCAAAAAAAGTAGGGTACAATGGACTAACCTAGTGAGTTCCATCCTGTGTGTTCCTCACAGGACTACCGGCCACTCACTAACCTGTCTGTGACTTACGGGTACGATAATACCCATAAGTACAGAGATTTGGTGATGGGGGATAAATCCTGCTTCACTTGGAGAATGTAAAACAGGCATCATAATAATCACAGGCCCTACAGCAGGAGAACTATCTGCTGTGGATTTCCTCTCACAGCTTTCATTTTCTACTGCGCTGGAATCTACGGGAAGTCTGCATTCCCTGGTTCCTGCCTCCATGTCCACCTCCGCTGATTAAGACCTTTCAGAAGCCACAGTGAGGCACACAGCTCCGGGACTCTCTCCGTGCTCTGTGCATGGACTGGTTTACAAACACCCATCTGGAGGAACTGGAGCAGCCCCACTGCTGGAGCATGGGTGGCTCATGCTTTCCTTCGCCCCAGTGAAGCAGGTCTTCTAGATGTGTAAATGGCATTTTAGTAGAGACCACAGTTGTTTAAGGCAAATTCCCTTGATGGCTTCTGACAACTGTGTCTTTACTCTGATAGGAAACTCATTCCTGGGACTGAAGTATATACCATTCAGTGGATCCCTTACCTTTGTTGTCTTCTAAAGGCTGCCCAAAGGGTAACAGGGATGAGGGAGGTGTGAGAGACATAATGATCTGTTCTTCCTGCACCCTCACAAACTGCAGCATCCCTATCAAGCACTAGCTAGTGATTCTGCACAGCATTCTTAGGAGGAAAGCTTTAAAAAATTATGTAAAATATATACAACATAAAATTTACCATTTTACCCATTTTTAAGTGTGCATTTCAGTGGCATTAAATACATTCACATTGTTGTGCAACTGTCATCATCATTCATCTCCGGAACTCTCCAATCTTCCCAAACTGATACTTAATATCCATTGAACAACAACTTTCAATTTTTCCCTCCTCCCATCCCCTGGCAACCACCATTCTACTTTCTGACTCTGTAAATCTGACAGTTCTGGGTATCTCATATAAATGAGATATTTAATATTTGCCTTTTTGTGTCTGGATTATTTCACTTAGCATCTTCAGGGTTCCTCCATGTCGTTAGCATGTGTCAGAATTTCATCTTTTTAAAGGCTGAATAATATTCCATCGTATGTATTAATATACACCACATTTTGTTTATCCATTCATCTGTAGATGGACACCTGGGTTGCATCCACCTCTGGCTACTGTGAATAATGCTGCTATGAACATGGTTGTACACACATCTATCTGCTCAATTCCCTACTTTCACTTTTTTTGGTATATACCCAGAAGTGGAATTGCTGGATCACTTGGTAATCCTGTTTAATTTTTTTTGAGGAACTGTCATACTGTTTAGTATTTAATTTTTTAAATAGATACACTTTATCTTAAAGAGCAGTTTTAGGTTCACAGTAAAACTGACCAGAAAGTATAGAAGTTTCCCACATGCCCCCTGTCGCCCTCTGCCCCACAAGATTCAGTTTTATAGGCACCCTACTCACTCGGTGACTGAACGCTCGTCCAAAGACATGGGGAGTGATCCAGGCAGGTCCTGCCAGATCCAGCAGGAGCCTGAAGCCATGATTCACCTAAGGAGTCATGACAACTTCTTTCCTTCCTGACCTGTAGACAGGAAACTGACTGACAGCAAAGGTCATCCCACAGGAACACTGGATGTGTAAACGTGGAGATCTGCAGAGTGGCAGAGCAGGAGAGGGCGCTAAGGGGCATTTGATCCAACCTCCTTCTTTCACTTTATGGTGAAGATGTCTCATAAACTGATAACCTTCCTTCCAGGAATGCAGTGCAGAATAAACTAGTGCTTGTTGGAGATGGCATATTTTTGAGGGTGGAGTAATAATAATTACATCACTCACAACTCTATCAGCCCTAATCCCAGCCCTGTTACCCTTTGAGCAGCCCCCAGGAGGCACCTCTGGGTTAATTCCATTATAGATCACTTTTAACACTTACTGGTTTTTGTCTTATTTTTCTGATATTGTGGGTTTTATTTTAAACATTTTAACATACACCTACTGTACATTTAAGTCTATCTCCAGGATTTTTGACTCTATTAATGTTGAGGCAATACATATGTTCTTTCTTTGCTTGGCAATTGCTTTATTAACAGTGATTATTCTCAACTCCAGAGAGTTATAATAAGAGAACTGTAAATCCTAAGCGCTACTCTGAATGATAACATCTACCATATCCAAGTAAAATGTTATAAATCACAGTGCTTATCCACAGATTTAAAATGCCCAGAAATTTCTCAAATGTTTCCTGGACAGTATCACTCATACTATTTTTACACTCACATCGACTCAATGAAACAAAAGAAAAAATGCTGTTTCAAATTCCTACAGTCAAAGCTCAGAAATATACAATGCATGTATCTATTCACAGGTACACATGTACATTTGTATGTATGCTTACATGTGTCCAAATGTACATTTGTTTAGTCAAACTCTTCTACTTTTTTCCATTAACGTGGAATAAACTGTTCTTGTCCTCAGCAGTTAGGCAACGGGCCTGTTCGAAAGCTAACAATCACAACATGATGATTCGCAAAGTTTTTCAGTCTTGAGAACTTAGAATCTCACAAAACCTGGACTTGCTGGCTTGGGTTACTCATTGGAGGTGTGCTTCCCTTCCCATGTGTGTGTGTTTTTTTATTTTGAACTTTTGTGGGTATACAGTAGGTGTGTATATTTGCGGAGTACATGAGATGTTTTGATACAGGCATGCAATATGAAATGAGCACATCATGGAGAATGGGGTATCCACCCCCTCAAGCATTTATCCTTTGAGTTACAAACAATCCAATTACACTCTTTACTACAAAATGTAAGTTATTATTGACTATAGTCACTCTACTGTACTATCAAATAGTAGGCCATATTCATTCTTTCTATTTTTTTTTGTACCTATTAACTATCCCACCTCCATGCCCTGCCCCCAACCCCCACTACCCTTCCTGGCCTATGGTAGCTATCCCTCCTACTCTCTATGTCCAGGAGTTCAAGTGTTTTGACTTTTAGATCCCATGAGTAAGTGAGAACATGTGATGTTTGCCTTTCTGTCCCACATGTGTTTTGTAAATCAAATCACATTTAAGTGTGTGAGGGGAGGGATAATGCTATGATGACTCACTCTGAAAGGGAACAATGTATTTCCCAACTCAGGGGAAAAAAGATTTTCTCTTTTGAGTGTGTCTAAAAGCATGATGAGCACACCTGCAAAAGGACTGTAGCTGTTGTTTTAGCCTAATAACAGCACTATTAGTCACACTTGTTGAAAACCAGGGGCAAAGAATGGCTGGTACTAGCAGCTCTGGGGTAAAGCTGGCACAGAATAATGGCATCAACTGGGCTGGACTTCCAAATGTGAAGGTGCTAAGTGAACCTTAAAACTCTTTTCTGAGACATAAGTCAGTGTATTAAGCAAAGCATTAAATTTCTTAATTTAATGCTATTTATTACTCAAGTATATACAGTTTTCTACCTTTTTCATTATTTCAAGCACATGAGTTAAAGCAGTGATTCTCAAATTGGGGTCCCTTGACCAGCTGCATCAGCCTCACTTGGAAACTTCTTAGAAAAGCAATTCCTAGCCTGTACCAAATCTACTGAATCAGAAATCTGGGCTTGAGGCCCAGCAAGGTGTACTTCAACAAGCCCTCCAGGTGATTCTGATTCAAGCTGAAATTTAAGAGCCACTGAGTTAAGGAACCACCAATATACAGATTCCAACCTTTGCTCAATGATAACTCTCCAGCTCCTTTGTTAAAAAAAAAAAGTAATTCATGTGTGCTTGGGCTATTTGTTACCATCACCTAAGAAAATATTTATCATTGTTTAATTAAGGAAAATAAACCCTGGTCAAAACTTACATGTAATTTTTCCAGGTCCTGTGCTGGCTTCGAGTCTTAGGATGCAGGGAACTGGGCGAAGGGAGAGATGAGAAGGCTCTGGCAATCCATTCAGACATGGACCCCAAAGTTTTGTGGGGCAACCTTGTGACAGGTCAGTGAGTGTCCACCTAATTGGGAAGGAAAAGTTGTCCATTAGCAGATGAAAGTATGCATGTGAATGTTTCCCCCTCTCTCCTGCTATCTCGCCATACTCCGTTCTGCTTGTTATGATCTCATACAACTGTCTGTGCCTCTGGCTGTCGGCCTCTTGACCAATCCTCATGAACAGAATAAGACACCATAGCCCGTGGTAGAAACGCCTGGGCTCTGCCTACTAGAAGCCCTATTCCTTGAGGTATCTTCTTTAGGTGAGCAGCCCTCATGAGGGGCTCTCCTGAATCCAAATGCAGCCTAGGAGATAGGTCCATGTCCAGTAAGTTATCACCTTCTATATTTCATCTCACGTTTTCTGTCAGCAAATCAGAACACCTTGGTTTAAAAGACACATGTGGCCATTGTAAATAGAAGAGATTCAGGAAGCAAATGATTTAAGAATTCTGACCGAAACGAGATGATTCCCTGATGCCTCAAATGTGTTTCGTTTTAAAATTAATATTTATTTTTTCAGATAACCTAATACATGCTTATTGTAGAACATTTGAAACACAGAAAAATAAAGAAAAAAATAAAGATCAATGGTAACCTTGACACCGATAAATCACTAATGATGTTTTGTTGTATGGGTCTGAAACTCCTTCACCGAAACTCTTGGGGCCAGATATGTTTCAGAATTCAGAATTTTTGGATTTTAGAGATGCAGCTACCATTTATTACATTAGTATCTTGTGAGAGTATGGAGCAGCACCCTATAATATTAAATATTAAACATTAAATATTTGTGCACAAAAATAGATGCATATTCTTATTAAGTGGGGGTAAAATAGAGCCTCACATTTGTTCAGGCCAGGTTTTCCTACCAAATAAGTTACTAAAAATAGAACAAAACAAAACCCCTTTTGATTTCTGAAAACTTTTGGTTTTAGAATTAGAGATAAGGGATTGTGGGCCAGTATTCTTTTCAGATACATGCACATACTCAAAGTATTGCTTCTACTTTTTCATTCAATTCTGAAATAAAATGTGAGTTATATGAATATGAGTATTTCCCCAAGTTATTAAAAATTATTCAAATCATGCTTTTTAATGTTCATGTGTATTATACCCCATAGAAATACATCTTATGTATTTATTTCCCTCATTTTTGGAATTGCAGATTGTTTTTTTCTTTGTTATTGTAAATAACACTTTAGGGGATATTTCTGAATATCAGATTGTCTTGAATTTCTGAACATTTTCTTACGCAGGTTCCCAGAAAAGGAATTATTGCATGAAAGGGCATAAACTTTGAGAGTCTTGATTTTCTAGAAAGATTGCACCAATTTATATTTTTTTCCAGCAGCATGAATGCCTGGTTAATTATGAACCTTATCATAGACAGAGAAAAATACACTTGCTCCTCACGCAACTTAACAAAATTCTAATCAATGATGACCAAATGTAAGATATTTTATTTTTGTTTTCCTTACACAGAAGATAGTGAACAGCTTGCTGTTTTTCACACAGCAAGAGAGAAATGGAGTTAATTTAAGTTTACCATCAAATGACCCTCATTAGGCCAGACTGAGTTAGATGTGGACAGTGGGGGAGCTGTGACTTATCCATGGGGTCTGCACATGGAAAAGCATGTGAAAGAATTCAGAAATAATTCCCATAATATCGTGAGAAGAAAAACCACTGATTATTTGTGGGTTGATAATTCATCTTCTAGAGTAGTGAGGCCTTGTATTTCCCTTCCTTCTGGTGTTTTCCTATTTCTTGGACATTTTGCTCTTCCTCAGGATGGCATCAAAAAGCAGAAAAAGATGCGAAGACAAAATCAAATCAGAATAGCTAATAATAATGGCTAACCCTTATGCATGATTACAGTGTGTCCACTCCAATGCCAGGTCCTTGTATGTATTATCTCATTTAACGCCAAGTGCATTGGTAACAAAACTGGTGGCTGGCAAGTTTGAAAGTATGTGCCCACTCATTGGTCCTCCTTATTCCTCAATAAGTTTGTAGGAATTTGGGCTTCAGAATTCCAAAGATGTATTCAAGCTTAGTGTCCCATTACTATGTTGACTCATTGCCTAGCTATATATATATATCACAAGCTTGATCTTTCCACTCTTTGGTGAGTACCATCTATAGCATCTAAACGAAGCAGAGAAAGTCTAAGAAAATTCTAGACAATAGTAAACCCTTTGAAAGTCCTATATTGACACGGGGAAGGCTATAGCTCTTTGAGCACAATAGAGAAGTGTGAGGTAAGAGTGTTATATAACACAAAACAGGTTATACATGGAGAAAGACATGAAGACACAGATAAAATACACACTTGAAAAAAGAAACATACAAACACATTCTTCCCAAATGTGGCTACGAATTAGGAATGCTAAAGCAGGTCTTACAGCCCCAGGTTCTTTTAGATTTATAGCTTTTTCTAATAATCTCTCTTTCTCTTTCCCCTTTATGTATATTTAACCTTACAGGATAATTGGTATAGAGAATGCCACAATTTTCATATGCTAATAAAAGCAAACTGAAGTGACGCTTGTTTGTTATATTAAATGAAATAACCTCACTCTTTCACTTATGTATAAACTCAAATTTCTGCACCCACTAATACTATAAGATGGTTATGGTTTGAGGAGTGGGGGGTGCAAAAAATTTCAATCCTATTTTGGGAGTGATTTAAATTGATCTTTCCCAACAATCTTATCTAAAAATAAGGATTGTTTCTATCAAAATGATCAAAAGACCAAAGAGAAGTGGACCATTTCCTTCACTGTGGCTTTACTTCATAATTTAAGCATCATTTTCCTGATAATTAGGTGTCAACGCAGGTAGAATAGCTTATACATGATTTTTCTTTGCCACATTCAGGTATATGACTAAGTTGCTAAGCAGACCAGAGCTACAGGGTGTGAAAAATAAAATGGTAATAGAAGAAATAAACCCTCAAAGAGTATACTTTGTTTTTTCCAAAGGGCCTAACTGCTTCAGGGGAAATACAAAAAACAAACCACCATTAATAACGCAAACGATTACCAGACACTCCTTGGATACTCAAACTGTACAACTATCATTGTAAAGCTAATTACAAATTTGGATTCTCTCATTTTAAAAATATACTTCAAAGCAACCCACTTCTGTTTCAATGCTGAACCAAAGTCTGTGCAATTGGCACACTGTCAAAGTAAATATATATATATATATATATATATATATATATATATATATACATACATACACACACACACATTGCATCACTTGCACTTGAACAAAGTTATTACTTTCAATGTCACTAAATCCTGAACTGCAAAACACCGCAAGCTAAAAGCAAGTAATGCCACATGGTATATTATCTTACATTTACAAAAGAGTTTATAGTTTTCCAAGCCACAGAGATACAGACTTTCCCACTCACAGTAGCTTTGTTATGCTGGGCACCCCACTCACTGCCTCAGAGCCTACTACCTTTCACAGGTTCTTGTGGGGATCACATGAGAATGTATACAGAATTTTTTTTTGCAGATTATAAGACATACATAAAATATTAGGTATCTTTTTTTTAAACTAAACAACTTTGTGAGGCATAAAGATATTAATCGCCATTTCATAGTTCGGAAAAGAACACAAGAAGATGTAACAAAAAAAGTACTAAGTTAGAAGATCTGAGTTTTATTTCTAAATTGGCTACAAACTAGCTGCCTGACTCTCTGGGACTTGATTTCTTCAGTAAAACAAGGGGGTTGGATGAAATGACTGTAAGGTCTTTTGGAAGCCAATGGATCTGTGATGTAGGACGTGGCCATGGTAGTGATGGGAGTGCCTTAGGAACTAATCCCTCCTGGAGGCCAAGGAACCATGAGGCCAAAGGTAGCATCCATCAATCTGAGGCCTGCAGTGCTGGCGCAGAGTCCTTGAGCAACCCCCAACTCCCAGAGATGAGACAGACATTAACTAACTCATTTTGCTGGACTGAGGGGAGGTTGGTGGAATCCTAAAGGAATGGCCAGGGTGTCTTGGGCATTGGAAAGAAATACCGAAGAAACTTAAGCCAGCAGGTCTTTATTAACTGGTACAGGTATTTTATAACTTTAACAACTGGTATAGCCAAGTAAGTATATACCAGCTGTCAGTCTTGCTAACAGTTTTACTGTTGTTTGTCCATCAGTCTCAAAGAGACGGCCACCACTGAGGGCCAACCACCTTGCTTGGCTAAGTTCCTATAGCATGGGGGGAGATGTGTAAGAGGGCTCTTTTTGGTATTCTGAGTGCACATCAGGGTCACATGGGAATTTGACTTTAAAAAGACACTAACTTAGGCCTCTACTAATGCTATTTTACTAGCACTGTTTAACACAACTTGCTGTAATGATGGAAATATTCAATATCTCTGCTGTCCAATATGGCAGCCACATGAGGATACTGAGCACTTGAAAAGTACCTAGTGAGAGTGAGGAACTGAATTTTTAACTTTAGTCAATTTAAATCAATTGAAATTTAAATAGCCACATATTGTTAGTGGTTAGCTGATTGGACAGTGCAGCCCTAGGTGGCTTCACATATTAGTTTTCTTGGACCTATTTCAGACCCCAGAAGCCCACAGGACAATACCCAATATAGTCCTTCAATAGGTATTCACTGCCCTTCTCCTAGGTGCTGGGCCATGTTTAGGTGTCTCAGAACAATGGTGAATAAGAATACCATGGACACTTCCTGCCTTGTGGCATTTTGCGGCTAGATTGATTTCCGAAGACCTCACAAAATCTTGAAGTAGCTCACCAGACTGCTCTTAGGAAAAGGTGGGTGAGGAGATATGGTAATGCTACACTAAGCATGAAAGCACTGCTTTTTCATTTCTTCGTATTTACTGTTAGAGAAGTTGGGGGAAAGTTTAAAAAGAGGTATCTGAATGGTTACTATTCATTCTCTTACAAGTAAAGTAACATATCCCAGATATGGGAAATTATCTGTAGGTAACTACCTCTTGCATAATCTTAACCTTACTTAAAAAGAAAAGTCCGAGGAACCGCATTCTGAAGCTAAGAAAAGTAAATGGTATTCAATTACAGCAACAGCCGTAGAAAAAGTACAAGTGGGTCTCCAGCTGCAAGGTGGGCAAGGGAGTATTCTTACCAATTAGTTGTGAAATGATCAGGTTTTCTAGAAGGTACTTTTTGTATAAGTAAGGCTGATTGAATTCTTTATCCCATCTCAACTCTTAGCTAGGATTTTCTTAGTGGCTTTAATGGGATTTGATGAGGAAAGCCCCATTTGCCTGTTCCCAGGAAACTACAGGTGAAAATATTTCTATTTACATTACAAATCTAATACCAACAACATAATTTCTAAGAAACACAAAAGTGGTTTAATGATCTGATTTCCAGTGTTGCTCTCAATGTCCTCCTGTTGTCAATTCTCTCCTATCCTAATCACCTCTTCCTACCTTATTGGGATCTGGAGTGACAGAAAAAACACAAAACACGATATTCAGGTTTGAACTGAATCCAGGTTTGAACCTGAATCCAGGTTTGCCTAAACTTCAAGGACGGGACACCGCATGTTGGGATACAGAATTTTTAAGCTAATTCTCTCCATTGTATTAATATTATCACTGGAGGTAAAAAATTTACCAAATAAAGCAATCTGATTTTGCTCAGCATCCCAAGGGGATCATGTTCAGCATCTTAATGGGAATGACACCAGGCAGCGAATCTTTCGAGCTTCACCATGCCACTTCTGGTTCCCCTGCCCTAAGTCAGACTTTTGATTTTTAGGGCTAATAAGTGACTCTTCCACATCTACACACACACACACACACACACACACGCACACACACATACACATACTTTTTTCCCTCTGGATTGAGTAGAAAGACAATTTAATACAATGGTTAGAAAACAAAATAAGACTTCAAAACTTAGTTCTAAAAATACAAATTGCATTTAGATACCATTATCTTCTTTTTAAAAAGGTCAAATCTCAAACGTTCAGCTGGTTCTAGGCTATATAAAAATATTACTGAAAATCTGATGACAACTTTGGTAACAAACATCTTGAGAGTGGCCCTGAAATCCTTATTTA
The DNA here is from genome assembly GCF_028858775.2 of Pan troglodytes. Classification (NCBI taxonomy): domain Eukaryota; kingdom Metazoa; phylum Chordata; class Mammalia; order Primates; family Hominidae; genus Pan; species Pan troglodytes. The sequence goes on from NC_072403.2 coordinate 102,094,221, forward strand.
TATTCAGAAACACTAAGTGGAGTAGTCGCACGCCATTTTATGGCTGAAGGGGTTCAAAAAGAAAGAGGTCAATTGATGTTAATTTTTTGGAAATTCAGAGATGAAGTTTTTTTTTTTTTAAACTCTTATCTTTCAAACAGAATTTAAACAGACACTTGTATAAGGCAGAACCCCTTTGAACCACAGATCTTGTGGCTTTTGTGTTTTATTCTACTGGCATGGAAAGGTGATGAAAGAAAATGGGCTTTTTTGCTGCAACAGAGAAAGAAGTAGGGAGGGAGATGCAGTTATTTCAGACAGGATGGCGAACATTAATTGAGATTAAACAGCTCTGAAAGCTTCCACTTCAACATTTCAGGTTCTGGGACTCTAGCTGAAGAACCAAAGCTAGAAAATTCACTTATTTGACATTCAAGGTGTTTAAGTTCCCAAATACAACAAAGAGGTTATCAGATTTTCACTTCTATCATAAAAGGATGGTGCAGGCAGAACTACTTGCCACTAACAAGCCAGAAAAAAGAAAAAGTGTGATAGAAATGTGTTAAAAGTACATAATTTGAAATAATTCTTGGATTTCTGCAGACTTTATACATAAAAATTGGAATACTAGCCTGTATTGATACATCATCACCACCATCATCATCATCATCATCTCCACCACCACCACTGCCGCCATCATCATCTCCATTTACTGAAAATATCTATTTGCTAGGAACTGTGCTAGAAATTTTACAGGAATTATTAGCCTATCTGGTACATGAGAGAACCCTGACTCAGAGAGGCAACGTGTTTTGCTTAATGTCTTACTGCTGGAGACAGGACAACATGCAATCTGAATCCAAGCTGGCCTGTCAAGGCTACCTCCTTTCCTGTACAACACTGCCTTCCTCTACAATGTGGGGAGACTACATCCTTCTTCTGCAAAGGAAACATAACCACTTTCCCATGTGCTACCAGTAAAACATGAAAGTAAACTGACAAGGGTGCAGGTCCCACAGCAATTTAACTATTTGTATGAAGAGTTTTAGTGCTAAAATGGTTATAGTTCATGAAGCATAATTTCTTACTTGTTATATATTTCAGTGTCGTTTCTGTCCCTTGACTATGCAAAGCCCTTGCCTGGCCTTGCCACCTGCTTCTCTCTCTGCCTAGAATTCCCTCCCACAACCCTTAGCCATGCTGGTTACTTCTCCTTCACTAGGTCTAGTTCAAATATGTCACTTGCAGAGACACTGTCCTTAATGTGCTCTGTCCTCTCCCAAACAGCTAGGCATTGCCCTGCTTGTTTCCATCAAGGGATAACCAAAATCCACATGTTTATTTACTGTATAATTACCTATCTTCTCTCTTGGTCCATGTAAGACCCACAGCAGCAGGGACCTAGCTTCTCTTGCTAACCATTGATACCTGACACTTGGAATAGTGCCTGGCACAAACTTGAATGAATGGCTACACCAATACATGAATGAAGATCAGTGTTTGCAAAGTGCAGTGACAGGTACACATAGAGGGACCAGAGGACAGACATTGCCCTGGGGATCTGCCTTTGCCAGCCCTCGAGTCCTAGGCCAGAGTTCATCTGCTCTCAGCTTGAACCCTGCCTGGAGACTGAGCATACATCTGCCCTTGGCCCTCCTCTCCTGCTGCACCTTCTGACACAGCCTCTTCTTCCCCAACAGAGGCTCTTCCTCACACGATGAGCTCAGCTTCTCTCCCTGGATCTAATCTCTACATTCCCACCACCATCCACCTCGTATAAAAATCAATCGTGCTTACTCCTCCTGTGGTCACATACCCTTCAGATAATCTGGGGCCACAGCCTTGGGTTCCATCACACCCATAACCATGTGGCACTGTCAGGGCTGACTCCTGGCTTGTTGCATGCATCCCTAGTCCAGCCTGACATCCAGCACCAGGCTCTTTCCCAGCCTTCTGTCCTGAGCCACCTCACTTCTTTCTCCTGTCTGCCCTCTCTTCCCATGTCCAAGCTCATGGATGACTCTTGGCAGGCTGGGGAAGAGAAAGAATGTGGAACAGAGGAGAGAGAAAGTCAGAAGCAGCAAAAGCTGCTGTGTGTCCACATGGGAAGCCCGTGGACTACATCTGTCCACGAGAATTTTCATAGTGTTCTATAGATTTTTTTTTTTAAATAGTGAGTTTAAACTATGGATCAGCAGAGCTGAAAGGGACCTTGGAGATCACTGAGTCCCACTGTCTCACTGTACTGTTGAAAAACCAACATGTGAGTAATGGACCGAGGAGGAAGAAGGCAGCATTTGTGGAGGGCTTAACATCTGCTTCGGGATATAGGGTCCCAGGTCCCATAGCCAGTGAGTGGCAGAGTGGGGACCATGCAATGCTTAAATGAGCACTTCCACCCCATACACACTTTGCCTTATGACTTACATATTCATACCACATGTGGGAAAGGGTGTGGCATTTACCACATAAAGATACTTGGAATTCTTGCCTCAAAGGGTAAGTGGGTTTTCCTTCTGTATTAGCTGATATACTTTTTAAAAATTATGGTAAAATATCCAAAACATAAAATTTACCACTTTAATCATTTTTAAGTATACGGTTCAGTGGCACCAAGTACATTTGTTTCGTTGTACAGCCTTCACCACTATCCATCCAATACATTTTTAAAGTGAGTATTTTCTAAAACTATACATCCAAAATAAGAGTGAAGGAAACAAAACAGAAGTAGAAAGAAAAGACAGGTAGAAAATAAACTTTTGGGCATGCATTTCAGCTGACAAAAACCTTTCATACGAATTAGCTTCTCTGTGACATATTCATTATTTTCCTAGTAATGAAACGGGAACTGTGAGACACTATGTGAAAAGGCGGCTTTTATTGTTTCTCTAGGTTCTATACTAGCTGTATCCGCTTACAAAAATGTTATACAACCCAGTACATCACAGCCTTCCAGGCCTCCTCCATAAAAGGACAAGTAAAATAGTATTTCTTGGAAAGACAGGCATTTACCAATGCACTGCATCTAGATGGAGCTGTCTCCATCATTCTAGTCTGTTTCTAAACAGGGTTTTAAAGTCTTGGCACAGAACACAATGAATGTCCCTTAGCTATTCAGCATTTAGTTCAGCTCCACAATATATTTAGCAAGATTTCTTCGCCCCCTGCACCCCCCACCCTTCCCTTCTTGGTTTAATGACCTCAAATGTACCAACATCCTGTCTTACCTAATCCCCTAACAAGTTCTATCAAATGCCAGGACAGAATCAGACAGCACTGCAGGCTGTGAGATCATTCACTAAGAATTCATTTTTATTCCAAAAATTAGGAGTGCCAGACCATTTAACACAATCTATCACACAGCCAGAAAATTAGCCTAGCGCTTTAAGAGAAACATTTAAATAACTTTTAAATATCTTCTTCCTGACATAGATTCTTTAAAAACCTGAAGACTCTCTCCCTAGAACCAGACGCATAGACACAAAACATTTCCACATGATAGCAAGAGCTCAAGGACTCTTTGAAGACGATGTAGGCCCCCTAAGAATCCATAAACCTCAGGTTAAAATCTCTTGTAAAAGAACTCCAATACTTCTCTTTGTCTACAAGCCCCTGTACTGGATCCTGATCCATGGAGCATCCAGGGTAACTTCTTCTGGGGCCACGTTTGTCTCTGGATGAGAAACGACTTGTTTCAGCTTCCGGAACACCCCTACGTGGCTTCTGGTCCAACTGACTGTCAACACGGCTAGGCCTCTCCCCAATTCAGCTGGCTACTCTGGGAACATTCATTTCTCTTACTGGTCCATGACATGCTTGCTCTACCCCAGCGTTAGGTTTTGCTTTTCAATTGGCGATCTTGGATCCTGTGGTCCCCTCTGTCTTCCTGTCACTTTCCTTGTGGTCCTTGTGGAACTTTTGTTTTAAAAATTAAACCTGTTTTTTTTTTCTTTATCATAAAAGCAACAGCCTCCCGTTTGCACTTAATTCCTTTGTTTTTTCTCCAAAAGCATACTTCAGCCTTCATACCTTTGTTCTTGGGAAGACTTTGCCCACCTCTCTAAGCGGCAGGTCGTGCCACTCTCTGTTCAGTTCGGGACAGGGTTTCTCCTCCAGGAGAAGTGTGGGGCAGTGAATTAGGAATAAGCCTAAAGTCAGAGAGACCCAGGTCTAGTCCCAACATAGCTGACTTTGGCCAAGCAATTTGAACAAAGGCTCAGTTTCCTGATGTGAACAAACAAGGAAGATTAAAGCCAACATATGCTTTTGTTTTATTTTTTTTAGACAGGGTCTTGCTCTGTCACCCAGGCTGGAGTACAGTGGCGTGATGATAGCTCACTGCATCCTCGAACTCTTGGGCTCAAGCGATCCTCCGGCCTCAGCCTCCTGAGTAGCTGGGACTACAGGTGTGTGCCCTTAAAACTGGCTATGTTTTTTGTTTTTGTTTTTTAAGGAAGACTAAGAGAGCTGATATGTTCACAGCTTCTGAAACACAGAAGGTATCTAGTAAATGGTGATGATCATTTCATTCCCTTCTAACTCTTCACATATGGGATTCAGCATACATTCTATATTTTAGAAGCAACTCCTGCTGCTTTCTATTAGGTGGCCAGGACCACTTACGTTTGGAGGCTTAGGCATCTTTTAACAGGTTTATTGAGATATAATTAGCATATCATACAATTCACACCTTTAAAATATACAATTCAATGTTTTTTAGTATATTCACAGAGTTGTGCGACCATCACCACTATCTAATATCAGAACATTTCCATCATCCAAAAAAGAAAACCTACACCCATAGTAGTTACTCTTTATTTCCTTTCCCCTTCAACCCTTGGCAACCACCAATCTACTTTCTGTCTCTGTGGATTTTCCTATTCTACACATTTTGTATAAATGGAATCATCTATTATGAGGCCTTTTGTGTCTAGCTTCTTTCACTTTACCATATTTTCAGGGTTCACACTTGATGTAGCAATGTCAATATTTCATCCCTTTTTATGGCTGCATAATAATCAATTGTATTCATCTACCACATCCTGTTTATCCATTTATATCAGTTGATGGATATTTGGATTATTTCCACATTTTAGCTATTATGAATAATGCTGCCAAGAACATTTTTGTATGGTTAGACATATTTGGACATGTTTTCAATTTACTTGGATATATACCTGGAAGTGAAATCGCTAGGTAGGATGGTTAATTTTATGTGTTAATTTGGCTAAGTCACCATACCAAGACTTGTGGTCAAACATGTTTGGGTGTCGTTACAAAGGTGTTTTTTAGATGAGATTAACATTTACATCAGTAGTCTTTGAATAAAGCAGATTACTCTTCATGAGGTGGGCCTCATCCAATCAGTTGAAGGCCTTAAGAAAAAAGGCTGACCTCTCCCAGGAAGAAGGAATACTGACAGCAGACTCCCTTTGGACTCTAACTGCAACATCGATGCTTCTCTGGGTCTACAGCCTGCTGGCCTACCCTGCAAATTTTGAACTTGCTAGTCTCCTCAATCATGTAAGCCAATTCTTTAAAATAAATCTGTCCCTTTCCTCTCTCTCTCTCCACACACACACACACACACAGACACACACAGACACACACACACACAGACACACACACCCTCTATTGGTTCTATTCTCTGCAGAACCCTAACTAATATACTGTGACAAATGGTAACTCTGTATTTAACATTTTGAGGAACTGCTAAACTGTTTTCCAAAATGGCTGTAGCAGGACAATCCCAGCAGCAATGTATAAGGGTTCCAATTTCTCCACATCCTCACCAACACTTATTACTGTCTTTTAGACTTTAACCATCCTAGTGGGGGTAAAGTGGTAACTCACTATAATTTTGATTTGCATTTCCCTAATGACCAATGATGCTGAACATCTTTTCATTCACTTATTGGCCATTTGTATATCTTTTTCTGAGAAATGCATATTTTAATTGTCCATTACTTGTCTGGGTTGTCTTTTGAGCATTGAGCTGTAAGAACTCTTTATATATTCTGGATACACATCCTTTGTCAGATACATGATTTGTAAGTATTTTCTCCCATCTGTGGACCATCTTTTCACTTTCTTAATGGTTTCCTTTAAGCATGAAGTTTTTAATTTTATGAAGTCCCATTTACCTAATTTTTCTTTTGTCTTTTGTACTTGTGGTGTTATACCTAAGAATTCACTGTCTAACGCAAGGTCACAAAAATGTATCCCTATATTTTCTTCTAAGAGTTTTAGAATTTTTGCTTGCATTTATTTTTGTGATCCATTTTGAGTTAATTTTTGTATATGGTGTAAGGTATAAGTCCAAGTTCATTCTTCTGTGTGTGAATATCCTGTTGTCCTGGCACTATATGTTGAAAAGACTATTCCTTCCTCATCAAATTGTTCTGGAACCCTTGTTGAAAACTTTGAGCATACGTGTACTGTATTCAAGACTACACTATCTTATAGGATGTTTTGAAAAAAGGAAGTGTGAGTCCTCCAATTTTGTTCCTCTTTTGCAAGATTGTTTTAGCTATTCTGGGTCCCTTGTATTTCCATATGAATTTTAAAATCAGCCTGTCAATTTCTGCAAAAATGCTGCAATTTTGATAGGGATTGTGTTGACTATATAGGTTTGGATAGTTTTGCCATCTTAACAAGTCTTCTGATCTATGAACATTGGATGTCTTTCCATTTATTTATGTTTCCTTAATTTCTTTCTATAGTATTCTGTAATTTTCAGTGTTCAAGTCTTGCACTTCTTTTCTTAAATTTATTCCTGAACATTTAATTATTTTTGATGCTATGTAAATGGAATTGTTTTTGTAATTTCATTTTTCTTGCTAGTGTACAGAAATTGATTTTTGTAGACTGAACTTTCATCCTGCAAAACTGATGATCTTATTATTCATTCTAATAGGTTTTTTTGTGTGTGGTTTATTTTTTCTTTTAATGAATTGCAGTCAAGTATTTTTAAGTATTCTGAATCACAGGAATATCCTGGCACAAAAACCCATGACTTAAAACTTTACTATAAATATAAGGAGCTCATACTATTATTTGTCCCCTTCCTGTGGCATTGGGTAATGATCCTGCTTTTGGGTTATGGTCTTGGTGGCATTCCTACTGCTGCTGACAGCCCATATAATGATTTGAAAAGTTCCTGGGACCCCAGGATACATGGTGAGACACGAATCTATTTTCCATAGAAGTGGCATTATAAAAAGAGGTCAGGTTTCCAGCCTATCCCTAAAGTCTGTTTTAAAGGGGGTATCATTCAGTGAGGATGCCACAGGGTCTGGCCTCACCATCCTCAAAGGGAATCTAAAGGGTTTGTTTCCATGAAAAACCACATTCTAAAGGAGTTTTGAATGAACCTTTCAAAAAGTGCCCTCCTGGGCTGGGCGTGGTGACTCATGCCTGTAATCCCAGCACTTTGGGAGGCCAAGGCTGGTGGATCACTTGAGGTCAGGAGTTCAAGACCAGCCTGGCCCACATGGTGAAACCCCATCTCTACTAAAAATACAAACAATTAGCTGGGCATGATGGCGGGTGCCTGTAATCCCAGCTACTCGGGAGGATGAGGCAGGAGAATCACTTGAACTGAGGAGGCAGAGGTTACAGTGAGCCGAGATTGCGCCATTGCACTCTGGCCTGGGCAACAAGAGCGAAACTCCATTTCAAATAATAATAATAATAATAATAATAGGACCTTCCTATCAGTTAAGACTTCTTATGGGCTTTTATGTAGACACCTCTGCTAACCTACTTCTTCTTTCCAACTCAGGGCTGACTCCTAATATACAATACTTCGAGGGGCAGTGGTAGTTACCTTTCACAAAAACTGCTAAATTTGACACAATACATATATATATATATATATATATATATTTTACCAGACTATATTTTGCTTCAGGTTCAAAAACTGATTTCTAGCCAGCATTCAGAGACCTACTTTGCATCTTGATCCATGAGTCACTGATTTGAGCATGCATTTGCCCAGAATACCCAGGCATGTGAAAGGATCAAAATATCACACTTTGATTGATTTAGAAAGTTATTTTCTACCACCATGCAGTCTGAGAGTTTCTATGCTGCATCTGACTAATTGGGGAGGTGTGGGAGCAGAGAGAGCCAGGAGCTGCTGTGTGGAAGACCTTGTCCCTCCTCCCAGGCACCAAGATCCCAGGGAGTAGCAACCCTGCTCTCCATGGCGAAGTGTGTCCGTGTGATGCTCATCTCAGCATTATCTGGTTATCGGAGTCATCTTTTGAAGAGATCCTGGTATTTCGGTTTGACAAAAATCGAGAAACAATTTAGAAAGAAAATCGGATTTGTGTGTAAATGAAGAACATTCCTGAAAAGAAACTCTGTTACGAAACTGAAATCTGGAGACCGCGGTGGTGCTAAGTTGAGTCATCAGTTCCCTTTACGCCCTAATAATTGACGGCACTTTGATCACGATGACTGCTCTGGGTGATGCTTTTTTGTTTGCTTTTTAAAGTACTTCCTTGTGTAAACAGGTTGTCTCACTATCATCTTGAAAACATGTTTACGTTTGGGGGATCATGGGGAACATCTGTTAGAAACAGATTTCATGCTTTTCTGTCAACTTAGGGAAGTCTGAATCCTATTTCTTGGTAATATACAAAAGCTCTTGGAGAGTTAAATGAAGTTCTACTGGAAAAAGGACTGACTGGATATTTTGATTGTTCTTCATATATGTATTTAAAAATTTGTCCTGAAAACATCCATTTGAAATAGAAACAGGCATGAATTATTGTTCACTTTTTGTAGATGCAGACAATGAAGTGTAGAGAAGTGAAGTGGCCTGGTCAGTGACCGACAAAGTGGCAAAGAGGGGGCCACATGCATCACAGGGACATACTGACCCTTAATCAGCACCAAATAAAATCCACAGGTATCAAGGGTCAACTGATATTATTTCCAAAAAGATGTTACAATCCTTCACAATTTTATTGAGATCACTGATTCTGGAGAAGGCAAATATTAGGGCTGAGTGATGTATCCCCCAAAAGAGCAGTTTCTTTGTCCAGGTCTCAAGTTAGAGATCTAGGTGTGTGTGGAGAGGTGGGGTGTTCAGAGGGAACAGGAACAAAGCTTGAAGGAGAGGCTGAACCAACAAGAGGACTTCAGGCAAAATACTTTACTGAAACCTCAACAGTGAGGCTGCTCCTGCTGTGCCCAGAAGCGAGGTGCTCCTCTTGGAGGGTGTGCCAACTCGCTCTGGCCCTTGGAGTTGAGGCAGGAGCGGTTTCTGTGTGAAGAGAAAGAACTGCTGTCATGAAAAAATGGGAGATGCTGCAGATTTTATTTAAATGCCCACAGACAGCACAGCCCCTAGACCCAGGGAAGGAAGGACTCTGTTCTCCTTCAGTTATGCCAGGGAGGCATTGTTCCCCATCTTGCCTTATGATCTCTCCCTTAAACTCTTCCAGAATTTCCCACCCAAGTGGTTCCAAGTGAGCTCCCAGGGTCAGTGTATGCCCTTTCCCTCGGTCCTTCCTCCCCTTGGTGGGCTACACCACCTGAAGGGTGAGAGAATGGTCAAGGGCAGCTATTTACAGAGATATGCATGTATCTTGGACATGTGGGCTGGGGTGTTCATGTGCATGTTTCAAGATCCCTGCAGGATGGGGGACTGGGGGAGTGGGAGGAGAAGGAGCAGGAAAGAAGGAAGTGGGTAGGTGTATGCTGGTTTCCCCCATACCACCATGTTCCCATTTGGAACTCTAAGGAGACCGATAATTCTAAATTTAAATCTGGCCTTCCAAAAGGTCATTACATCAAGGCAGAAGGACAGAATGTGTTTTATACAACCAGTTTGTTAGCCTGATTCATAAATTTTAATATTTAAGCATACAGCATATGAGCCTCAATTGTGCCTTTGTCTGGAGCCCTACAAATATTACAGCCAGACCTGTCCAGAGCCATGTGGATCAGGGCTGGGAAGGCTTCAGATTGCAGATGTGCAGTTATGCATTACACAAGCCCCATGTTGCATTCACTGACCCTCTGGATGATAAAGTGGAGGTGGCTGCAAGGCATTTCCAGAATATCAAGGTGCTCACACAACAAAGGTTTCCTTCACTTGTTTTGGGAACACTGTGCTGAAGACAGCTTAGCCAAATATTTCTCTGTTTGGCTGCAGCCAAATACATCACGGTCTTGCTACAGGCCAACTAAGCAAACCATAATTTTTACAAAAAATAATTACCTAACACTTTCATCTCTTGTGGTTTCTTTATTCCATACATACTTTGCAATGTGTTTATCAGCAGCTAGTTGAACAACTTGGTGTACCAGTGGGAGACAAACCAGCAGTAGTTATACACGGCAAGTAAGGACCAAAACATAGGCAGGAAAATAAAAATACCAATGAACGTTAAGCTGAACTGTAAGACATAATTAAGTAGCTGTATATCAAATGCATAAATATGATTCTTTTTTAAAGGCCCACACATATTACACCCACTTTCAGGAGTTTCCCAAAGTAATTTAAAACTGTTTGATGTTGCTTCCTGTTTTTCAGTACTTTTATCTGTTTATGGGGGTGGCAATTCTACTGCTAACCAAATGAACAAGAAGAAAAGTGAAGGATGGGGCCATTTTCCTGGTTTTAGTCACCAAAATCTGCTTTAAAAGACTGAATTTTCAGACCTTAAATTAAAAAATTTGGGGTTCTAAGCTTCAAAGTAATTATTTAAGACTTATCCCACATTACAACTACAGATTGCACCAACAGTTTTCTTAGAGTTAGTGAGCCTCTTGCATCAACTTTGTTTCCTGTTCTCTCCAAAGCTCCTTTCTAAAGCAACTGAGCTTCAGAAGAGGGCAGAAGGAAACAGGGCAGAGGGGTTTGCTGACCTCAGTGTGCATTCAATACATTTTTCTTTTTCTCTTTGAGACAAGGACTGCTAGGAAAGGGCCTTTTCATATTTTAAAGCTGAAGTTTCAAAAAAGCTAGAACAATTCAAAGATATTTATTCCATAAAATTATCCTCAGGTACCAAAAGTAGCTCTGGAAAAGTGGCCACCTCTTTTTATTTGGCCTCATAGCTCATTATTTTAATCGAGTAGATGGTTAATGAAAAGCAAACTTACACTTTCCATGAAGTAAATAAAGTCATGTGCTGAATAATGACATTTCAGTTGATAATAGACTGCATATATAATGGTGGTCCCATAGATTCTAACATCATATTTTTACTGTACCTTTTCTATGTTTAGATACACAAATACCTCCCACTGTATTACAACTGCTTATAGTATTTGGTAGAGTAATATGCTGTACAGGTTTGTGGCCTAGGAGCAGTAGACTATACCATACAGCCTAGCTGTGCAGTAGGCTATACCATCTAGGTTTGCATTAGGTACACTCTATGATGTTTGCACAATGATGAAACTGCCTAATGACGTACTTCTCAGAATGCATCCTATCGTTAAGCAATGAATGACTGTGCTATTATGAGGTGACAGGCATTTTGGGGATCAGCTAGTTCAATGTGTCATCAAAGTCTTGACCACCAAGTGGGTGGTGCTGATTAAATACCTCTAATGAGAAGAAAGGTACTGCCAAGTCAATTTTGGAGAATTATTATGTACCAGATCATTGCATACATCGTTACACAGTTCTCTCTCAGGCCAATCTGGCTCCTTGTAGCCTAAAAACACTGGTTTGCCCTACAGGGCAACCAGAGGAAGGATAACACCTACATACATGCTAGGGAGTAAGTGGTGGCTCCGCCTCCTCTCTTTCCTCAAGTCTTCTCGCTGGATAGTTGTTTCTAGTTCCTTCAAATGTTATTTGACATGGTTTCAGGTTCTCTATCACTGTCTTGGGCCACTGTCCTTTAAAAATATTTAAGTTCTAAATTTAAAAATCATCATTTCAATTTAAAATCACATCATAGGCCGGGCGTGGTGGCTCACTCCCATAATCCCAGCACTCTGGGAGGCCGAGGCGGGTGGATCACGAGGTCAACAGATCAAGACCATCCTGGCCAACATGATGAAACCCCGTCTCTACTAAAAATACAAAAATTAGCTGGGTGTGGTGGCGTGCGCCTGTAGTCCCAGCTACTTGGGGGGTTGAGGCAGGAGAACTGCTTGAACCCAGGAAGCGGAGGCTGCAGTGAGCTGAGATCGTGCCACTACATTCCAGCCTGGAGACAGAGGAAGACTCTGTCTCAAAAAACAAAACAAAACAAAACAAAAAACCAAAAAACAAAACAAAACAAAAAAAACACCCCATGTTATAGCCAACAATACATTTGCCAATATATCTATCAAACGTGATCTCAAAGAAAGCACAATTTTATTAGTGAAGAGTACATAGAACTATCTTTCACCTTCTTAGTCCTACAATGCAGACCATGATTTCATTAATGCTTTGGGCAGCTACATCACATCTCTGGCTAGGATTGAGCTTACAGAAATGAAACCCCCAAGGAGTCTTCACAGATTGCTATTGTGTTTTATTTCCCACATTCTCTATTTGTGATTTTTTTTTTTTTTAGTGGGGGTGTGGGATACAACTGCAGGTCTTGGCACTTATTCCTATTATTAAATGTCAACTCACTTGGGTCTCGTCCCTTGTTTTCTTCTTCTTTCTTCTGTCTATTCACTCGGTGGCAAAGGAGCACATGAAAGAGAACTGTGCTCAAGGGAATTTCTTTTTATCATGGAACTGTACAAGGCTTACAAAGCAGTGGGCAGTCAGGGTGAAAACTAACTCAGTAAACAATACCCTTTAGGAATTGGCTCAGTGTGTATGCTGTGTCAAATCCTGCTTGGTAAATTCCAAGAGGAAACTCTGAATAAATATTTACCATATCTATTTATTTCTCCTACTGAGAACTATATAAGACAAGAGGATGTTAAATGATGAAACAGATTTCAGGATTTTTGCTCTCCGCTGAGTCTTGCCCATGGGGCGTGAGGACTGATACAAGTCCCAGTCTCATAATGAAACCAGACACAGTTCACTTCCTTTTGTTTCTTAAACCACCCCCTCACCTGGGAGATGTCTTGAAATGACACAGACTTAGTTATGTATCACTAACCTGAGATCTCAAGGGAATGATTGGTATTAATTATCATTAGTAATAATAATATTTAATATACCCTCCTGGGAAGGTGGACAGCATGTGCTTGGGATGGAATATAGCCCTGACTAAGCTTACCTGCTCAAGCTGTCAATCCCTATTGTCTCAAAAGGTGAAAAGAGACATTTTAACTCCAGAGCCATCTCCTCTTCCAATTGACATAATAAGGAGAGGTCAAGAAGAATCTAGTTAGAGATTAGTGGACGCTGCATTACACTTCCATGGCTTCCTACTGAAAGTGAACTACCAAAGAAATCACAAAGCACTTTTTGTCTAATTCTTCCCTTCTTCCTTCCCAGCTTGGGAAACAGCCTGAGATCAGCCTGAGATCAGACAGAGGACGCTACCTCACAAGCTGGTTATCAGGTGGGCTCTTTGCTTACTGCAGCCCAGAGGAAGAGAACCAAATGGTTGGGGCAGTGGAGAATGTCTATCATTGCTCTAGACTTAAGCTAGTGAAAACCAACCAACAACCCAAATACAGAATCTACGCCCTTCTTGTCTTACATCCTCTAGAACTTTCTTCAATTTTAGCTGTTCCCCAGTTAACCTTTTTATTGAGGACAGAGGGATGACCTGCCCCATTCTTGGGCTTTCTGTTTGCTCTTTCCCCTCCTCAGGAATCAATCACTATTCTTGAGCTCTGGATCCCATCCCCTCTCTCTCACTTAGGGAATCTGTTTCTGAATTTACCTTCACTGTCCCTGGGATATCAATTTCTCTCTCTTGGACCATTTCCACTGGCATATCTTAAATCCCTTCTTGATGCCATCGCTTCCTCCAGAACCAATCCCTTTCTCTGCCCCTGTTCTGAAGGAAGACCCTCAAAATAGTTGTCTTTACTTGCTGCCATTATTTCCTCATTTCTCTTTCTTTCCTTAACCTGTTGTAGATTTTTTTTTTGTCACTCCAGAGAAACCGCTTTTATCAAGGTTAGTGATGATCTCCGTCTTGCCAAGTCCATGCTCAACTCTCTATTCTCATCTTACAAGACTTCTCACTATCACTTGACTCAGTCGTCAACTTCCTCCATGAAACCACTTCTTCTTGTGGCTTCAGGGGCACCACACTGTCCTGGCTTCTCATCAGCTTCACCTGTGGCTCCCTCCTCTGCAGAGTCCTCCTCTGCTCCTCCTCCTCTGCTCCCCATCTAAATGCTGGCGTTATCTTGGAGCTCCAACCACGGACTTTCTCTTTCCTCTAACTATACTCACTCCCAGGCCTGTGGTTTTTGTCACCTATATGCTGAAGTCTCTCAAATTTATTATATGTTGCCCCTGACCTCTTCCTGAATTTCCATATCCAATTTCCTACTCAGCACCTGAACTTGTATATTCAACATGCATCTCAAGTATAACATGGCCAAAAAAAACCAATTATTGTTTCCATCCTCCCTCCAAACCTGCTTCTTTCCAGTCTTTTTCATCACAGCTGCTTGGGACAAATATCTGAAGATGAATCAAAGAGAATATATAGACTTCCATCTGCCCTGCCTCCATAGTACATCTTGAAATGAACCACTTTCATTAGCTCAGTGTTTAGACATGTTGGTCTGAGGACTCCTTTACAACCTTAAAAATTAATAAAATCTCCAAAGAGTTCTTGATTATGTGGGTTATAGCTATTGATATGTGCCATATTAGAAATTAAAACAAAACTTTAAAAAAATAGAATTCATTGTATTTGAAATACAATAAAACATTGTATATTAACACAAATCACATATTTTATGAAAATTAATACATTTTACATAACATAAGTGAGAGAATTAACACTTTTACATTTTTGCAAATCTCTCTAGTATCTGGCTTAACAGAGGACTGCTGGATTCTCGTATCTGGTACTGCCTTCAATATGTTGCTCTATGGTGTTTTGATGGAAGGACATGAAGAAAATCTAGCCTCACACAGATACATAGTTGGAAATGGGTGAAGTATTTTCATCATCTTTTGATAACTGTGGATATTCTCTGATTCTACACCAGAAATCAACAAGTGGTAGCTTTTAAATGTGGAGTCTGAAATGTGGTACCTGAAAATCTGTCAATAAACTTTTTTTATTTTGTTAATATTAAAATCTATTGGTCTATCTTGCGCTTTGAATGGATTTTTCACCTGTGCATAATTTTATAACACTACCCATTTGGTCATTTGGAAATACTTGTTCACTAAGTTCGGAGATCTTTGAGATCTTTTGAATGTTTCACATTTCATGATCCAATGACAAATTCTCCACATTCATTAATATCACCATCAATCTCGTCAGAAAAAGTCCTTAATGTATTGGGAAGTTATCAAGCTCTACAGTAGCAGCTATGTGTTTTCCAAAATCCTAATTTTTGTTTCAAGCTCAAATTTTGTCATTGGCAACAAATACTGTCAGTTGTTTTTCTTGAAGTATCAGCGCACTTCATTCATTTTTGATAAAAGATCTGTCAAACAAATACCCAAATTGGAGTAACTAGAGTTTGTCTGTTAGTTGTTCTTTTAAGTCATATTGGCATTCCATGAAAAAAGCAGCCAGTTCAGCTTGCGACTCAAACAACTGCACACGGGTTTTTCCTGGAGATAACCAGTACACTCTGGTATACGGTGGAAGGGCTTATGTGTGGAAGGGCTTCCCATTTTGTCACACAGAATATTAAAAAGACATCACTCAAGAGTTGAGATTTAATAAAAACAGTAATTGTTACTGCTTCATACAGGATATTCTGAAGTGAAACTGGCATTCTGTTCTATTGTAAGCATGTGCTGGTGAAGAACTAGCAGTTTGGTACCACTATCTTGTTTCATGCTGAGGTGCCAGCAGTTTTCCCCACCATTACATTTCACTAGCAGTGCACATGTCGATACTGTGAAAAAGACAGACAGCATCTTGGTATTACTGTGAAAATAGTTTTAACCTTGCATTCCCTGATAAGATCTTGCGGGCCCCCAGGAACCCACAGACCACACTTTGAGAATTGTGGCACTAGCTTGCCATCTTCTGTCCAGGCCACCACCATCTCTCTCCCGGGCTTGCAAAAAAGCCTCCTTGATGGTCTCTATGCTTTTACTTTTGCCTCTGTAGAAGCCCTTCTCCACAGAGCAGCCAGATAATCTTTTAAAAATGTATGTCAGATCACATCGCTCTCCTGCTTAAAACTCACACTTCAGATGTCCCATTGCTCACAGAATAGCATCTGAGGTGCAGGCCCAAGCCTGCAAGGCCCTGGCTGCCCCTATTTCCTCATTCATGCCTGTACTCCTTTTCTTTCCCCTTCTCCAGTCACTTGACCTGTGGACCTCTTTAAACCTATCCTGTGTGCTCCAGCCTGGAAGGCTCCTCCCCCAGGTTTTAGCAGGTAGGGTTCTCCTCATTTAGGTCTCATCTCCTGTGTTAGGCATTACCCAACCTGCCCATACACATCTTCCTATACACTGCCCTCCTCTGGATTACATAGCTCCATTTATTACCCTGATTGCTCTCATCGTTCTCTGAAACGATATTGTTCACTAATTTGACAGCTGGTTTGTTGTCTGTATTTCTAAAACAGAAAGTGAGTTTCCACAAGGGTAGGAATCTTGAATCTTGTGCTATGCCATATCCTTACCATCTAGGACAATACTTGGAACACATCAGGTGATTAATTAGTATTTGCTGAATGGATGCTTCTGTGAGTGACAATGGGTGGTAGGATACCATGCAGGAAAGCTCTCTGCATACTGCAAAATATATACATGTAAGGTAAGGGAAATGATGTGTTACAACTTGTAATTCTCCGTCACTAGTACATACTTTGCCATGTCAAATTTAAGTCATAGATGACATTATCAGGCTATTAATGTTTGCCTTCTTGACTATTTTTCTGCAGATCAAATAAGATAAGAGTCCAAGATCTCTTTGTCTCTCCCCAAACTGGTCTCCCTGTCGTTAATCCTTTTCTTCTCCAGGCCATCTTCTGCAATGTATGTCATTTATTTATTTATTTTTTTGAGAGAATCATATAGTGGCTCCTGCAAGATTCTACACAAAAAGATCATCCCCAAGACACATAATTGTCAGATTTTCCAAGGTTGAAATGAAAGAAAGAATGTTAAAGGCAACTAGAGAGAAAGGGCAGGTCAACTACAAAGGGATCCCCATCAGGCTAACAGTGAACCTCTAAGGCTGAAACCCTATAAGCCAGAAGAGATTCACGGCCTATATTCAACATTCTTACAGAAAAAAGTCTTCAACCAAGAATTTCATAACTAGCCAAACTAAGCTTCCTAAGTGAAGGAGAAATTAGATCCTTTTCAGATAAGCAAAGGTTGAGGAACTTCATTATCACCAGACCTGCCTTACAAGAGATCTTGAAAGGTGCACAAAATATAGAAAGGAAAGACTGCTATCAGCTAATACAAAAACACACTTAAACACACAGACCAGTGTTACTTGCAAAGCAACCACACAAATAAGCCAACAAAATAATCAGCTAACAGCACAATGACATAACCAAATTCATACATACAATACTAACCTTGAATGTAAACGAGCTAAATGCCCCACTTAAAAGGCACAGAGTGACAAGCTGGATAGAAAAGCAAGACCCAATGGTATGTGGTCTTCAAGAGACCCATCTCACACTTAATGACACTCATAGGCTCAAAATAAAAGGATGGAGAAAAATCTACCAAGCAAATGGAAAACAGAAAAAAAGCAAGGGTTACAATCCTAATTTCAGACAAAGCTGATTTCAAACCAACAAAAATCAAAAAAGACAAGGAAGGGCATTACATAATGGTAAAAGGTTCAATTCAACAAGAACACCCTACTATCCTAAATATAAATGCACTCAACACAGGAGCACCCAGATTTATAAAGCAAGTTCTTAGAGACCTACAAAGAGATACAGATTCCCACACAATAGTTGTGGGAGACTTCAACACTCCACTGACAGTATTAGACAGATCATTGAGGTGAAAAATTAACAAAGATATTCAGGACCTAAACTTAGCATTGGACCAAACAGATCTGATAAACCTTTACAAACATCTCCACCCCGAAACAACAGAATATACATTCTTCTCATCTCCACAAGGCACATACTCTAAAATAGACCACATAATTGGACATAAAACAATCCTCAACAAATGTTAAATAACCACATACTCTCAGACCACAGCACAATAAAAATAGAAGTCAACACAATGAAAACTGCACAAAACCATACAATCACATGGAAATGAAACAACATGTTCCTGAATGACTTTTGGGTAAATAATGAAATGAAGGCAGAAATCAAGAAGTTTATTGAAAATAATGAGAACAAAGATATACCAGAATCTCTGGGACACAGCTAAGGCAGTGTTAAGAGGGAAATTCATAGCACTAAATGTTCACATCAAAAAGTTAGAAAGAACAACTCCAAAGCTAGCAGGAGATGAGAAATAACAAAAATCAGAGCTGAACTGAAGAATATTGAGACATGAAAATTCAAAATATCAATGAATCCAGGATTTGGTTTTTTTAAATTAATCAAATGGATAGGCCATCAGCTAGACTAAGAATAAAAGAAAGAAGATCCAAATAAACGCAATTAGAAATGATGAAGAGAATGTTACTACTGACCACACAGAAATAAAACAACCATCAGAAACGATTACAAACACGTCTACATACACAAACTAGAAAACCTAGACAAGATGGATAAATTCCTGGACACATACACCCTCCTAAGACTGAGTCAGGAAGAAATTGATTCCCTGAACAGACCAACAGTGAGCTCTGAAATTGAATCAGCAATAAATAGCCTAGCAACCGAAAAAGCGCAAGACCTGATGGATTCACAGCTGAATCCCACCAGATGTACAAAGTAGAGCTGGTACCATTCCTACAGAAATTATTCCAAAAAATTAGGAGGGGAAATGTCTCCCCAACTCACTCTATGAGGCCAGCATCATCTTGATACCAAAACCTGGCAGAGATACACTAAAAAAGAAAACGTCAGGCCAATATCCTTGATGAATATCCATGCAAAAATCCTCAACAAAATACTTGCAAACCAAATCCAGCAGCACATCAAAAAATGAATCCACCACAACCAAGTAGGCTTCATCCCTGGGATGCAGGGTTGGTTCAACATACAAAAATCAATACATGTGATTCATCCCATAAACAAAACTAAAGACAAAAACCACATGATTATCTCAGTAGATGCAGAACAGGCTTTTGATAAAATTCAACATCTCTTCATGTTAAAAACTCTGAATAAACTAGGTAGTGAAGGAACATACCTCAAAAGAATAAGAGCCATCTATGATAAACCCACAGCCAACATATTACTGAATGGGCAAATGCTGGAAGCATTTCCCTTGAAAACTGGCACAAGACAAGGGTGCCCTCTCTCACCACTTTATTCAACATAGCACTGGAATTCCTAGCCAGCTCAATCAGGCAAGAGAAAGAAATAAAGCATATCCAAATAGGAAGAGAGGAAGTCAAACTATCTCTGTTTGCAAACAACATGATTCTATACCTAGAAAACCCTATAGTCTCGGCCCAAAAGCTCCTTCAGCTCATAAACAACTTCAACGAAGTTGCAGGATACAAAATCAAGGTACAAAAATCACTAGCATTCCTATATACCAACAATAACCAAACTGAGGGCCAAATCAGAAATGCAATCCCATTCATAATTGCTACACACACACACACCAAAAATACCCAGGAATACAGCTAATCAGTGAGGTGAAAGATCTCTACAATAAGAATTACAAAACACTACTCAAAGAAATCAGAGAAGACACAAACAAATGGAAAAACATCCCATGCTCATGGATAGGAATAATCAATATCATTAAAATGGCTATACTGCCCGAAGCAATTTACAGATTCAGTGCTATTCCTATCAAGCTACCAATGATATTCTTCACAGAACTAGAAAAAATTATTTTAAAATTTATATGGAACAAAAAAAGAGCCCAAATAGCCAATGCAATCCTAAACAAAAACAACAAAGCTGGAGGAATCACGTTACCTGACTTCAAACTACAATATAAGGCTATAGTGACCAAAACAGCATGGTACTGGTACAAAAACAAGCACATAAACCAATGGAACAGAATAGAGAGCTCAGAAATAAGGCCACACATCTATGACCATCTGATCTTTGAGAAAGCTGACAAAAACAAGCGACGGGAAAAAGACTCTATTCAATAAATGGTGCTGGGATAACCGGCTAGCTATATGCAGAAGATTGAAGCTGGACCCCTTTTTTACACCACGTACAAAAATCAATTCAAGATGGATTAAACACTTAAATGTAAAACTCCAAACTATAAAAACGCTGGAAGACAACCTGGGCAATACATTCCTGGACATACGAACGGGCAAAGATTTCATGACAAAGACACCAAGAGCAATTGCAACAAAAGCAAAAATTGACAAATTGGATCTAATTAAACTTAAGAGCTTCTACACAGCAAAATAAATTATCAATAGAGTAAATAGATAACTTACAGAATGGAAGAAAATATTTGCAAACTACCCATCCAACCAAGGTCTAATATCCAGTATCTGTAAGGAACTTAAACAAATTTACAAGAGAAAAATAAACAACCCTGTTCAAAAGGGGGCAAAGGACATGAACAAACACTTCTCAAAAGACATACATGCAGTCAACAAGCATATGAAAGAAAGGTCAATATCACTGATTATAGAAATGCAAATCAAAACCACAAGAGACCATCTCACACCAGTCAGAATGGTTGTTATTAAAAAGTCAATAACATTCTGGCAAAGTTGCAGAGAAAAGGGAACCCTTATACACTGTTGGTGGTATTGTAAATGAGTTCAACCATTGTGGAAAGCTGTATGGCAATTCCTCAAAGAGCAAAAAGCAGAATTACCATTTGATCCAGCAATCCCATTAACAGGATTATAGAGCATTCTCCCATAAAGACACACGCATGCAAATGTTCACTGCAGCACTGTTCACAATAGCAAAGACATGGAATCAACCTAAATGCCCGTCAATGACAGACTGGATAAAGAAAATGTGGTATATATACACCATGGAATATTATGCAGCCATAAAAAAGAACAAGATCATGTCTTTGGCAGGAACATGGATGGAGCTGGAGGCTATCACCCTTAGCAAACTTATGCAGGAACAGAAAACCAAATATGGCATGTTCTCACTTATAAGTGGGAGCTACATGATAAGAACTTATGAACACAAAGAAGGAAACAATGGACACTGGGGTCTACTTGAGGAAGGAGGGTGGGAGAGAAAGTAGCATAACTGGGTGATGCAATAATATGTACAACAAATCCCTGTGACACATGTTTATCTATATAACAAACCTTCACATTTACCCCCAAACCTAAAATAAAAATTAAAAAAAGAGAATCATACAGTGGTGTTATTCTTGCTACTTAAAAAAAGGTGATGTGATGGCAGTGATGGTCAATACCATATGGGGAAGACCAGGTCCACACTTTGTCTACAATCAACTGCTACCACATAAGTCTTCTTGGTTAAGTAATTTGTGCCTACAGTGACAGAATAGGTCCCTGGATATACTTCTATGTAGAGGTGTTCTCACTAGGCTGGGATGCCTCTGGAGCACGCTTTGATATTTGATAGATGCCTCCAGGACCAAGGGATGTCTTTTTTCTGTCTTTTCTCTGACCATTCCCTATGTCCAAGTACATGTGCAGCTTCAACTTCCCTCTGTGAAAATGATAGACATGGGTTGCTCCTTCTTCCTCTGGCACAGATGAATAATATTTCCCACACTAACTTGAAGTACTGTCTATGAATTCAGCCATTGTTCAGAAGAAAGCACTAAGGGTTGGGTGTTTCTCGTCTCTCTGGCCAACTTCTCAAGGTGCATGCGCCCAGCACTCTCAATAATCTTTCAACATGGAAATCTGATCATGTCACTTCCCTTCATCCCACTGATCTTGGGATGAAGCTCAAATATGGCTTCCAAGGCTGTTTATGAGTAGGACGCTGCTCCCTCTACAGCTTCATCTTTCACCACTCCTCCTACCCTGCTCTCTGCTCCAGCCATCCTGAATTTCAATTCTTTTCTCATCTGGGATTGACAGGCTCATTCCTTCTTCCCTCTTCCCTCTCTCTGGCTAACTCAACCTTTAGGTGTAAGATTAGAGAGCACTTCTCCTCAGAGCCTTTCTGACTCTTCCTGTCTCATTTACTTCTTTACTGTTAGCTTGACTTTTTTTTTTTTTTTGTAATTCTATAGCATCCTATACTTCTGCAATCACAGCATTTGTCATTCCTATGATGAATGCTCATTTATAGCCTCCTCCACTCAACTGTAAGCTCCTTAAGGGCAAGAACTCTGCTCCCCTGTGCATCACTGAGCCCTAGCACCTAGACTGCTACCTAAGACACAACAGGTGCTCAAAAATAATTATGGAATGATGAACAAAGGAACTAACCCATGAATCCCATCAAAGACAAAACAGGTAATTCTAGAGAGTGTATATGTGGTTAGCTTTTCTTTTTTCTTTAATGTCTTTGCTTCTTCCTAGTTCCTGTGCTTGATTTTCAGCATTCTTGTTTAGCTTTTACTTATGTTTTGGATCAATATACATTTCTCCATTATTTTGTGTTTTTCGTACCAAGCAAGAATAAACTTTACCTTACCTAAGTTTAGGCCCTTTTCCTCTAAAGTCTTTTTCACCTTCTCTGCTTTCACTATTTTCTACTTCATCCCATATTAACAAGCATCTAACTTTATAAAGTATTCTGCAGTGTTTATTGACTGTAATATTTTTCATTTATGACTCATTATAGTTTCATTTATGTGGCTATGTTAAAGACACTTAAGTCTAATAGAGAATGTCAGGGTCCTTAAAGTTGAAGTTCCAAAAGCAATTAAAATTTAAGATAATAAGCTTTAAAGCAAAGCCGTCTCCTATGGACATCCTTCAGGAATGTCATACTAACCAAGAAATCTGAAGGGGAACCATCTATTATTCATACTAAGGGAACAGGGACAATAGCTTCACACAGCTGACTTCTCTTTGCTACTGACCAGCTTTTTCTGCTCTGTGGATAATACAAACAGGATGAAAGGATCTTGATACTCCACAAGTAAATATCCCTTTTAAGCAGATGGCTTGCAAGTTAGGAAAAAAAGTTGCTCTCCAGTGATTAAAACAGCTCTCTGGAAGCCCACGTTATTGCATCTAAGTACATTGCTAGTCTCACTGGGAGAGTTTATTCCTTTCAAAGATCCAGCCTCTCAGCTGGTAAGAGTTTTGATAAATAATTTTGTTCTATCTATATGTACCTCTTGTTAATACAGGCATATCAATGATCAGTACTCATGAGCTAGAATTGACTTTTTCCATGTTCATATTATCTCAGTAATTCAAGAGACATGCATTTGATGAATGAAAATGCCTTAGTCATCGAAAGACCAAGATGCGCTCTTAAGAAAAGTTGACCATATTAAGCCAGCAGGGTCATTGTAAGTATTTGATGTCAAAGTGGAATAAACAAAGGAACATCTGTTGTTATTTGCAGTTATCCAAGAAGGTGGCAGCACAGTACAGTACAGTCATTAAGGCGTGGGAGCTGGGGTCTAACCAGACCTGGGTTTGGTTCTAAGCTCTGCCATTCACTACCTATATCTAGAAAATGTTCCTGACCTCCTTTAAACCCAATACCATAAAATGGAGATAATAGTACTTACCAAGTAAGATTTTTATGATGATTAAAGGAGACAATACATATAAAGTAAAATTTGAGCCTAGTCTCAACTATCTAGCAAATGTTCAGAATATTTTACCTAAATTAAATATATGTTATCATCCACCTTCCTTTGCACAAACATGTGACATGATATCATATAAAATGCAGACTTTATTTATATGCAAGTCTTTAGGTGGCACTTGCAAGCTTCCATGTGCCTATGACATTTGGGAACTTCTATCTACATGTTGTAGGAACTGTTCGTATTTATACCTGTCATGCCCATGTGGCTACATTTTAAAATGATGCAGTCATGATTCTTCCAGGGTCTCCTGTGGGCCCAGCTCTGTCTTTACCTAATTATGTTAGTTTCAATCGACAACTATAATACGAAGACTTAATGAGGAACACAAATGAGAGTAATTCACATATACCAAAAATCAACTTAAACACACACTAATATAATGTTGAGAAATGCATTATTTAAAATACCCTGTACATTATAGAGAAATGCTTATCTTCAATCTTCCACTTGCTTTGTGGTGTCAGTTTACTGAGCTATCAATTTAAACTTAAAAGCCTGAAATTTGAATATACAGAATAGCTGAACAGCTGCAGAAACAAACTTATAAAAATATATACTGTTACCCAGCACATAAAAAAGCAATTATTTATTGAAAAAAATCAGAATTTAATATTACCCAGTAACTGCAAAAGTTGTTGAAAGGATATAATTAACATTTACTGAAGATTCTTAGGGGGTAAAAATATTTTAAATAAAACAAATATTTAGAAGTTCTTAGTTACTAGTAAAAACAATCTCTTTAAACATAATGTTCATCCACCTTGAAAAAAAATCTGCTGACTGGGACATTTCTAGATAATTTTGAAGCTCAAAAAGGCCAAATCTGTCAAAATCAGGGAGTTGCTCTTGGTTTGTGTTGTCACAATCTGTGACGAGACAATGGGTCTTGCTCAGGTCAGGGGACCATTAAGGACCCAGGAAAGCCAGCAAAGGACTAGGAGATTTTGATGTACTAGAAAGACACAGGATCAAGAGTCAGAAGACCTGGCTCTCACCCCAACTTTAGCTCTTGCTAGCAGTGTGACTGGTCTCATTCATTCATTCATCTATTCATGCCAGCTGCTGGGGACATCAATGAACAAGACAGACATATCACATATCACATATCACAAAGCTTATTCATTAAGGCCTCACCAGCACCCTAAAAATGGGGAGAGGACCATAGAGTTGAGAAGAAGTTTAAATCAAACATCACAGGAAGAGGTCCATGATGGTCACCACTCTCATGGGATGAAATGTCTTTGGCTTCGTTTCTTTATTCATAGAACATGAGTAGAACACCTGCTTTCTCTATTTCAGCAGGTACCAAACTCTGTGGGCATTTAACAATGTGTTAAACAAATTTGAAATAAAAAACCCTACTTTATTAAAATAAACCATTAGGAAAATCAAATAAGTACAAGGTTATCAGAGCAAAGCTTGCCTAGTTCACAAACATCTTCATGGATATGTTTAATGGCCCTTCAGAGGAAGCCAAATATTTGCATAACCATAAGCCTCCTTCAAATATCTTGAGACTTGTCATGGATCTTAATTTGCCAAAGTGGGTCCCTATCTATGTTTGGCAGAACCGTTCAAATCATCTGAAAGCTACCTGCTTTTTGAACGGGTTTTTACTGATGAATTTTTGGGAGGAGTTCAGAACCTATCCAATAGAAAGTCTTTTAACCAATGGGCCCTAATCAACTGGATGGATCAATCAGCATTCTCCATCCCCTGTATAAAATATACTGACCAATACTGTGGTCAAATGAATACTGAATGTTCTCTCTAGAACTCTGGAGCACATCAGCTCTCTCTGCATAAACTGTTAATGCCAGCTATACTTGCTTTGTAATTACAGAAATTAAATATTATGTTGGCCCATGAAATATGAGTGTGAAAATAAAGTTATTTGTATGAAAATTTAGTAAAATTAAAGAAATGAAAGTAAGTCACTAGAGGAAATCTGCCATTGAATTAGATATGATTGAGACAACTGTGAAAGATTGGGGAAATAATAAAAATTTAAAATGACTTTGCAGTCAGACTGTGTTGCAAGTGTCTTAAAAAATTCCTCACTTAAAGAGACTGAAAATGGAAATCATGCAATAATGTGCATGAAAGATTACATGAAGTTCCAATCAGCAGACCCAAACTCGAAGAAAAGGCCTCAAGCCCACATCAAAAGATTGGCAAATAACTGTTCATTTGCAACTTTAGGTTAAATACATGATTTAGGCTATGTAGTATCTTTTTAAAAAATGATTCACTGTTTAATTGATTTTTCAACTAATGAGAAAACACCCAGTCAGGTTAGCTAAGAGGGCTCTGACTCCGTAACCAGCCTGGAACCCTGGGAAGCTCTAGGTAGATAGGGTTCCTTCTTGTTGCTTTTTCTGATTTTTAAAATTTTCTAACTTTTCTTAATGGTTATTACTTGCTTATTTAAATAAAAACTATTTTAATAAAAAGATATATATCTAAATTTCAGCTATCTTGGAGCAAAAAGCCTTTGCATTTTATTAATTAATTAATTTATTTATTTTGAGACGAGTCTCACTCTGTCGTGCCCAGGCTGGAGTGCAGTGGCACAATCTTGGCTTACTGCAACCTCCACCTTCCGGGCTCAAGCAATTCTCCTGCCTCAGCCTCCCAAGTAGCTGGGATTACAGGCGTCCACCACCATACCCAGCTACTTTTTTGTATTTTTAGTAGAGACGGGGTTTCACCATGTTGGTCAGGCTGGTCTCGAACTCCTGACCTCAGGTAATTCACCTACCTCGGCCTCCCAAAGTGCTGGGATTACATGTGTGAGCCACCGTGCCCGGCCACCTTTGCGTATTTTAAACAAAGAAAAAAAGGGGCCAAATATTTTTACTCATGTGTTGCTTAAATGTTTAGTGATTCTGCCTTTTGCCCCCCATTTCTGGTGTGAGGCTACCTATCTATTGGTAAGACTGTTTTAACTGCAGTTCAATGAATATGACCCTTCCAAGTAAGAAAGGCTGAACCTTTCCAGCTGTAAAGGTTGATTCTGGGGCAGCAGAACCCTACCATGTGTGACAAGGTTTCCTTTTACTAATCTGGTTCTCCTCCTGTATATTTTGGGAAATGACACACGTCCAGGCAAAGCACACCATGGGCCAAATGCACATCCTCTCTGCCCTTAAGGGGCCATGACTCAAAGCACTTCACTGGGGATGCCCAGGGGTTGTGCATGACCAGACATCGGCAAAGTATTTTTGAGAAACCTCCTCCTCAACTAAAAATACCCACTGTGAGAAATCTGTAGCATGAAGCAAGGATCGAGTCAGTACAACACAAAAAAAGAGACAGGCTTGTGGCAGTCTCAGTATCAAACCCAGTTCGCCCTCCCTTACCAGAACAACAAGAACAATCAAAAAAAGGTTTACAGGAAAGGACTTCTTGAAGGCAGTAAGATGGGATACATGGCCACACTCATTTTAGTCTTTTCTTTTCTCTTTCTCCTTGAGGGCTGGGATGGGGAAAGTGGCCCCAAATCTGCTCAAAGTCCAACTGAACACAATCAATAATAGACTTACTATGACATTTTAAAAAAATTTCTACTCAGACATTAGTTTTATTCCTCAGTAAACACCTCCCTGATTTCTGCATCCCAGGAGAGCCTGGGCAAAGAAGAGCACAGGCAAGAAGTGTGAATGTGTTCAGAGAAAGTGTTGGCGAGGCCTGGCTCTCCCAGCCCCTCTGATGGCTGAGAAAACTGCTTGACAAGAGGGAGACCCACCAGGACAGAAGCCTGAGCTTCACAGGGCAGACACATTGCTAGTGTAGCTACTGACTGCCCATGGCAATGGTTCTATTTTTTTCATGGGAGACCTTCCTATAGTTACACATAAAAAAGAGACATAAAACCGGAGAACTTAACGACAGAGAAAAGTAAAATGGTAAATCTAGAATGTTTTGCTTAACTTCAAAACTGTTGTTGAATAGTTTAGAAGGCGTAGGGGGTTGAATTGAGGTCCCCAACAATACAGGTGTCCTAACTTCTAGAACCTGGAAATGAAACTTTATGTTGGAAAAGGACCTTTGCAGATGTAATTAAGTTGAGAATCTCGAGATGAAATCATCCTGGATTACCTGAGTAGGTCCTAAATCCAAGGGGAGGTGTCCTTAGAAGACACAGAAGAGAAGACAGAGGAGAAGGCCAAGAGGAGAAGAGGAGAAGACAGAAGTGGAGGCAGAGATTGGAGTCATTTAGCCATGAGCTGAGGAACACCTGGAGCCTCCCCAGAAGCTGGGACAGGCAAGGGACGATTCTGCCCTGAAGGCTTTGGAGGAAGTGTGGCCCTGCAACACCTTGATTTTGGACTTCAGGCCACCAGAACTGTGAGAGAATAAACATTGTTTTAAATTGTCCAGTTTGTGATAATTTGTTAAGCAGACCTAGGACACTAACACTGAAGGCTAGGACAGCTTATATGGAGACCGGTGGAAAAACATAAAGAAATTTCTATTAGAAATAGAAATCTTATGTGAGAACACCAAAATCGCCTCCTGATGCCCCAAAGCACAATGATTCTGAGGGGAGCAAGAGGGAGGGTGCGACTCTCCTCCGAATGCAGGCCTGGGCCCCAAAGCTGATGAAGAAACCCGATGGCTGCATGGGGCCAGACCTAGTGTGAGTCAGAGTCGCCAGGGGAACTTTTGTCAAAAACTGATGTCTCCACTTAAGGGTGGCTGAGTCAGAATTTCTAGGGGTCAGGTTGGAGAATCCATGTTTTTCAAAGTCTCCCATGTGATTCTAATGATCTTCCATCCTTAAAAATGATGGGCCCAGGTGGTCTGCTCCCTCCCGCTTTCAGTGTTTGAGAAGCAGATCTGCAGTCAACTTTTAAACAAAGTGTCCAACAGGCTATTTATTATTTAAAACCCAGCTTTATTGTTTATGTAAAGCTTGATACAGATGCATTATAAAGTATTAAACAATACAGAAAAGCACAAAGACAAAAGTAAATATCATCCAGATTCACCATCTCAGGAAACTTTCCACGTGTATTTCCAAGTGTTTATTCACACAGAGATGTCTGTGTACACTTTAACCTGCTACTCAAAGTGTGGTCCACAGACCAGCAGCATTGACAACCTAAGGAAATTGTTAACAATTCAGAATTTCGGGCCCTGACCCAGCAGGATGTACTAAAACTGCAAACATGTTATATCCCTTGTTTTGTAACTTGCTTTTTCCACACTGTAATGTATTGTAACCTCTGTCCTTGGTAATAAATACAGACCTTATGATCTTTCTTAATATATGTACGGTATTCTTTTATGTACCAGAATTTACTTAATGAGCTCTCATTTGATGATCTAGTTTCCCATTTTTCCCACCATTGTAAACAATGCTCACCTAAAAATCCTTGAGAAAGTATCTTTCTGTTTTGTCATTATTATTTTTGGGTAAATCCCTAGAAGTCAACCAGTGTGCAATTTTACGCACACTGATCATTCGGATACCTAATGCCAGAACACCAGCAAGAATGCCCAGTGACCTTGCACACGAATGCTTGTTCCCTCACACTCTTGCCAACACTGGAGTTTTTCTAATAATTTTAACCTTTGTCTATCTGATACTTAAAAATGACACTTCATTGATTTTTTTCCTTGCATTTTTCTAAAAGCAATAAAAAAGCTTCTCATACATTTATCGGCCATCTGTATTTCTCATTTTGTGAACTGTCCAAAGTTATTTTGGTTGTTTAAAATAACAGTTATAAAAGAATCTGTGGAATTACAGAGTTTAGAAATATGGTTTAGTCACAATGAAAAGACATGAAGAAGAAAAAAAAGGAAGAGAGAAGAAAATGTGCCATAAAAAAAGATAATCAAAAGATTAGTTTGTGTGTTTATTTATAGACACCAGTTACAGCAATCCAGTGATTAGGCAAATTAATGCAGCTGTGTATGATCACAGCTCTGGGATCAGCCCCTACATCCTTTTCAAATGATGCCACCTGTCATTTAAGTATTTTGCATTTGCCTTTCATGTTACATACATTTCATGATGATTTCCATTTTAAAAACCTTCTTGGTTAACCCTTTGAAGGTTCTCATGATATGGATTATCCTCTGCCGTCAGGAATGGGGTGAGCTAACCACCCTCCCAGGTAGGCAAGAGAAACAGCACGTTTGCCTCTGAAAAAGACCAATCCTCTCCAAACGTTCACATCTTAGGAAAGAGAATAGTTGCATCCTTTTCACTGGGTGTAAAACTGCTTCTCTGCTCAGAACCAACGGAAAAAAATGGGGGACGGGTCAGATGCTGTGTACTGGTTGACTTCAGTAGCATGTGCAGACCATGCCCATTCCACCGGGCACATGCATCCCTCACACCCCCAGGGTGACCTCAGGCCTACTTTGTCACAGAGGCACCCACCTTAGGCTCAATACCCAGCACACGCAACTTCCCTACTGAACAAGTGGCAGGGGTCTTCTCACAGGGCCCCTGGAACTCTTTCAACCCATAAGACAATGCCAAACGGGTGAAAACCCACCTCATCCACCCCTGCCACCCTCTAGTTGCTGCTTTATTTGTGAATTGAGACAAATCAGTCATCCTCATTTGCTGACCATTCTCTGCATACAGTACAGCAAGAGCACTATGCCAGGTGGCCAGGAGGGCCGGCTGCAGGGAAACAGAGGAAAGCGTGGAGAGAGAAAGTCTCTAGGCTCCACTTTGCGATCTGTGGGATATGAACAGGTGGAACAAAGTCTTTAATAAACATATTTCAGGATGTTAGCACAAGCAGGTCCCATTACAAAACCTGAAGGAAAGAATTTGAGGACAAAAGGAGAAGCATGACTTTATAGAACAGGTTCTATGTAAACACACGAAGCACATATACCTTAAGGATTGTGCACGCTATAACGTATTTCAGTAGCTGCTAGAATGGGAACAATAGATTCTTAACAGGTTTGAAAGGGATAGGGACTCGGGAACACATCTCAAAAATGTGGGTCACAGTCAAGGAAGGTGGCTGCTACAGTGTCAACAATGCTCTCAGTGCTACTGGCAGATACGGCACGGGCAGAAGAGAAAGCTTTGGGTCTGCCACAGTTACAAAGAGTTGTAGACTTCAATATCTAGTTACGGGATGAAGAGGGGAGAAGGAACAAAGACCTTTAAATAAAAAGAAACAAAAGAGTGAACATGAACATAGAGCTACATGAAGTGTCAACCCTAGTGAAGTGATTATGTTTTAACTGTGTAAATAAAGTTCAATTAAATATTCAACATAACAGCAATAAAATGTAAAACACTGAGAAGCATCTCTCTCTAGTCAGTGTTTGGCAGATGTGTTGTGTTTTTGCATCTTGCTCTTTATGGTGATATCTCTAACAAATTTAAGGGCAAAAGTGATGTAGACCATACATTCTAGAACCAATTCTAAAACAGCAAGAAGTGGCCAGATGCCCACTGGCTTAATCAGATTCTTAATTCTACACACTACATTTATCCTCCAGTCTCACTGAAAATCTAACAGCCGAGTGGTCAAAAGAAAAGATAAAACTGCAAAATGGGAGTGCCACAAATTTCTGCTCCTCCTACTCCAGCCAACTTAACTTGACAGGGAGGAGGCAGCCTCTGTTTCCTTCCTCCCTTTAAAGGGGGGATGGCAAGCTGTTGACAACTCCTACTGTACAAAAGAGTTGTTCACACTGCAAAAGTGTTTACTGCTCACAAGTGACGCTCAAAATTAATTCACAGCAGCAACACCAGCAGAAAGCTTTGACAGACTGTCTTATGTGTTGACACAGTTATACGTTGTTGCATAAAAAAAAGTAACACACTTATCCTCTTTTCCAGCCCATACACACTGAAGTTGCTCCAAAGAGAGACTGTGAAATGCGTCTGAGATTGTAAATGCCACCCTCCAGGTAAGGATTTCCCGCTCCGGGGTTGATGGCTGCAGGCATGAGAAGACGTGGACCCCCTTTTTGAGGTGAAGCAAGGCTGCGAGCCTCTCCCCCAGCCTCTGTTACAACTGGCCTTGCTGGTGGTTTTTCCTTCAAAAGCATTTCCCTCTAGGGCAAGCCTCAGGCACCAGGGTGGGAAGTGGGGTAGAGCTGTTTATTATACCGCCTTGGCAGAAAAGGAGACGCCAGGATAACAGCTTTCTGAGACACAATTCATCTTCCTCTTCCTTTAAAAAACAATAACCCTGCACTTACAATGGCTTTGGGAGGCTGGGAAGATGTGACTTTCTTGCTCATAAATGATTTACATTAAAAAATCAGAAAGAATGTAGTGTGATTTAATTATCTCAAGTTACCTGAGATGTTTAGAGTTACAAAAGAAGCCAGGTGGGACAGCTAGTATTTGGCCTCATGTGGGAGATGTTGTACAGACTCTTTGGCTCAGCTCGGCGATCTGCTGTGGCGTGAGGCTCTTGTGTTTGAACAGTTCCTGCTGAGCAGCGTCCTCTCTGAGAAGTCACGGGACTTGAAAAATGAAGACCACTGACACTTTAAAGGTGCTTCTGGCAATCGGAAGTAGCCACATGTGTAAAAACTACGCAGTGCAAGGACTTTCTTTAGATGGCGATATGTAAGTATCTATTGAAAGTAAGGTTTGCATGGAGCTAACCCCAAGGAAAACTGTGGACCAGGATTCACAGCCTTCCCGTGCACTTTTCCCTTATGCCCCCCCCCCCCATCTCCATTTCCCCAGCCATGGTCCACAGGTGCCCAAAGAGCTCTTCTGGCTTTGCCCCTTACCCCATCCTGGCCTATGCTTCTCCTTCCCCCTTATTCCTCCTCAGCACCAAACTCTCCTTTCTTTTGGTCTTGGGAAGGAAGTGGAGGAAAGAATCCATATCAAGATGCAAATGACTGACAATTTAAGGTATTCATCCTACTATGCTTTGGGGATTTTTTTTCCCTCAGTTTTAATTTGTTTGGTGGTAAGAGTCTATAGGCCAGGCGCGGTGGCTCATGCCTGTAATCCCAGCACTTTGGGAGGCCGAGGCGGGTGGATCACGAGGTAAAGAGATCGAGACCATTCTGGCCAACGTGGTGAAACCCTGTTTCTACTAAAAATACAAAAATTAGCTGGGTGTGATGGCGGGCGCCTGTAGTCCCAGCTACTCAGGAGGCTGAGGCAGGAGAATTGCTTGAACCTGGGGGGCGGAGGTTGCAGTGAGCCAAGATCGTGCCACTGCACTCCAGCCTGGTGGCAGGGCGAGACTCTGTCTCAAAAAAAAAAAAAAATTTTACACTGCTGGTGGGACTGTAAACTAGTTCAACCATTGTGGAAGTCAGTGTGGTGATTGCTCAGGGATCTAGAACTAGAAATACCATTTGACCCAGCCATCCCATTACTGGGTATATACCCAAAGGATTATAAATCATGCTGCTATAAAGACACATGCACACATATGTTTATTGCAGTACTATTCACAATAGCAAAGACTTTGAACCAACCCAAATGTCCAACAATGATAGACTGGATTAAGAAAATGTGGCACATATACACCATGGAATACTATGCAGCCATAAAAAATGATGAGTTCATGTCCTTTGTGGGGACATGAATGAAGCTGGAAACCATCATTCTCAGCAAACTATCGCAAGGACAAAAAACCAAACACCGCATGTTCTCACTCATAGGTGTGAATTGAACAATGAGAACGCTTGGACACAGGAAGGGGAACATCACACACTGGGGCCTGTTGTGGGGTGGGGATGGGGGAAGGGTGGAGGGATAGCATTAGGAGATATACCTAAGGCTAAATGACGAGTTAATGGGTACAGCACACCAACATGGCACATGTATACATATGTAACAAACCTGCACGTTGCGCACATGTACCCAAAAACTTAAAGTATAATAAAAAAAAATCTATAAAGGGTTCTGGATATCAAATAGTTTTAGAACCACTGTCCCAGACTACTGGAGCCCTAAAAACTTCACTAAAGTGGTTTCCTACTTCTCTGTCACATATTTCTTTTTCTTCTAAAAAAACGGGGTACATGTGCAGAATGTGCAGGTTTGTTACACAGGTGTACACGTGCCATGGTGGTTTGCTGCACCTACTGACATGTCCTCTAAGTTCCCTCCCCTCACCTCCCAACAGGCCATGGTGTGTGTTGTTCCCCTCTCTGTGTCCATGTGGTTTCTTTCTTTCTTTTTTTTTTATTATACTTTAAGTTCTGGGGTACATGTGCAGAATGTGTGGCCATTTTCACAATACTGATTCTTCCTATCCATGAGGATGGAATGTTTTTCCATTTGTTTGTGTCCTCTCTTACTTCCTGGAGCAGTGGTTTGTAGTTATCCTTGAAGAGGTCCTTCATATCCCTTGTTAGCTGTATTCCTAGGTATTTTATTCTCTTTGTAGCAATTGTGAATGGGAGTTCATTCATGATTTGGCTCTCTGCTTGCCTACTGTTGGTGTAAAGGAATGCTTGTGATTTTTGCACATTGATTTTGTATCCTGAGACTTTGCTGAAGTTGTTTATCAGTTCAAGAAGTTTTTGTTGTTGTTGTTGTTTGTTTTTTGAGACAGAGTCTCGTTCTGTCACCCAGTCTGGAATGCAGTGGCGCGATCTCAGCTCACTGCAACCTCCACCTCCAGGGTTCAAGCAATTCCCCTGCCTCAGCCTCCCGAGTAGCTGGGATTACAGGTGCTCACCACTGTGCCTGGCTAATTTTTATATTTTTTAGTAGAGACGGGGTTTCACCATGTTGGTCAGGCTGGTCTCAAACCCCTGACCTCATGTGATCTGCCTGCTTTGGCCTCTCCAAGTGTTGGGATTACAGGAGTAAGCCACGGTGCCTGGCCGGCTTTTGGGATTTGTTAGAGTACACCGTTGACTGGTGGAATTCCTGCTGGTGTGATGAGATGCAGTGAGAAGTCGTAAGACATCCTCCAAGATAGAGGAGGTCTCCTTGATCAGTATAGGCCCATGCCCAGGATACAGGTGACCTAGGATACAGGTGTTAATGCAGCCACCAGCTAGGATGCACTGGTCCTACCTGATTAGGGTGATGCTGACACAGGAGCTAACACCGAAGGAGCATTTTCTCTTTTGCCTGGCACTGTAACATATGTACCACATGCTTTTACAAATGTGGTTATCATTCAGTAGAGTATGACCCTGAGCGTGAGTACTTTTAGCATTCTCATTTACCAAGGTGGAAACTGAGGCTTGAAGAGGTTAGATAACTTGCTTACAGTTATCATGCTAACAAAATAGCAGAACTGGAATTGAAAGCCAGCTGTCTGGAGCTTGTGGACTTCTATCTGCCTCCAGTGGTTTCATCCCAATAGGAACCATCAATTGTGAACAGCTGGTACAGGCCAGCACCCCCTGCTTCACCATGGGACAATACTAAGACAGCTAGAGGCCATACTGCAGATGCAGAGGCTTTGCTCACGCGAAGGTGGCGAAGTTAGAAGAGCATGAAATCTAAAGGCAAACAAATCTGGTTAAAATCCTGGCCCTGTCTGTTGCTTTGCTTTAAGACCTGTGGTTAATCTGTGAACTTTAGTTTTTTCCATCTATAAAATTCATCTGATACTACCTGCTTTACAGAGTTGTTTGTGAGAACTGAATAAGGTAATACACATGCAAAATGTTTTGGGAAGCATAAACTCTTAGATGTTATTAGTGTTAATATGGTCTTTTAGTGGGAAGAGTCACTCCTGAGAGCGGAAGACTGACTTTCACATCAGTATCACCTACCCCACCTGACAAATCCAGGAGTGGGCTCTCTGGAGGACCACTGGGGAAAAAGGAGTAGAAGCATTTACCAGTTATCAGAGGCATTTACTAGTAATAGTGAAGTTTGACCCTAAAAAACAACACAAGATGAATTCTGTGACATGTGGATGAGAAACATGAACTTTCAATGAATTCAGAAATTCCACACTCACAGCCTGCTTCAAGTCCTGTGTCAGCTGCTGAATCAGAGTAGGAGGCATCATTTTCTTGTTGGTGATTACACTTATGCCTTTGTACACTGACGGCTGGCTTCAAAAGAAAGGGTCACCTTTGTCAGTTGACTCCTCATTTTGTAATAATTCCAAAATGCAGTAGCTTCTCCCAAAGTAGTTCAAAGACACCAACCTGCTGAGAACCAGGGGAGGCCATCAGGATACCAAACTTCCTGCTTCTAATGGCCCAAATCTCAGCGAAAGCCTCTGAATAGATAGGCAAGCTCCAGAAGGACAGACTGTGGTCATTAACGTAACCCTTTATTATGGCGAATCTCAATTCTTTTTCTACACATGAGCTCACCCTTCAAACACCACATTTATGTCCATTTTTGGGTGGGCTGAGCTAAAGTTTAAAGCATTATGTCATTGTAAACAAACAATCACATGTAGCATGACTCTGTGGAAAATACAGCGTTTCAATTTTGTGGTATTGGTTCCACCATAAGAAAGGGAACCCAAATGATGAGGTCAGTGGGCCAGCTGCCACGGCAAAGAGAATGCCAAGCTGAGCAAGCTGCTTTCACTCACAACTAAAAAATTAAGCTCACCATTGTTATGCCAGCCAATGAAAGTGATTGCATTCCTAAATTAAGTGGAAACAGAGCTTCAGAGACTGCTCCTCCTCAGTATTACATGTTCATGCCAGGAGGTCAAGAGGCTGTTACTTTTGCTGATGATGGACATAACCACATCCAGGCTTATTCCATTTAGAAGCCACTGCTGGCTAATAAAAAGTAAATGAAAACACACACTACTGTGAATCAGGTAGCAGTAAAAATGGATGCAACAATGTGGTAGATGTTAAGAGAGGAAGCTATCTAAGTCCTAGAGACTCATCCAAAGAGTGTAAACCACGCTCTTCTGCCAAGTGGCTACGACTTCTACTTGCAAGCAATGTAGCATTACATAAGTCAACCTGACTTGGTCTTCGTCTATTTTTTCCTAAGGCAGAACATTATCCTTCCAGCATGCAACAGGGCTGGTCATACCCCCTAAACAGCTTTGATCAAATCTGGGTTACATACCAAGCATCAGAACCAGCCTGGGTTACATACCAGCCACCCCTCCCACCTTCCTATGTCTACCAATCATACTTCCAGGCTCCTAGACTTGGAGCCTCAGGGTCTTCTCTGATTTTATCTTTCTGGTTCCTCTGTTGTCCTGGCCCCACCAATATTCATATTCAGTTTTCACCAATATCTCACAGATTACTCCTTTGATATGTGCCCAGAGTCCATCTCTGTCTCTTTACTCTTACAGTCATCATTTTTGTGCAGGTTCCTCCTCCCACCCCTACCGTGGCTACACCATTACAAGAACCTCTCACTGGTCTTCCATCTCTGGTTTGTGCCCCAGCAACCTGTCAGGGACACCACCATTAAGCCACTGTAATGGTTTTCCTGGGCTTACAAAAGGGCAGTCCACAACTCAGCTTGTATTCATGGCCCCCAACAACTTGGTGCCAGCCTGTCTTTCCAATCCTATTTCCCCTTTCTGCCTGGCTGAACCACTTCTTGAGCCCTGCACTGTACCCACTCCCTGTATTTGCATATCATCTTTTCCCACCCAAAGTGCCCACTTCTGTCCAGCTACGCTCCAAGACCCAGTTAAACCACATCTCCTCCAGGAAGACAGCTCTGGTCATTCCTGAGAACGTGCAGCCCAGATCTGGATCACTCACTTGGTGATAAGTAGAGTACTTCCTTTTGATCTCTTTTATAGCACTTACTGCTTTGATGGCTATTCAAATGCAAATCAGTTAATTTCTTGTCTCTTCAACTAGATTTATCATAGCTCCCAGAAGATTATATTTTCTACTTTTTTATATTTTCTCTGCCCACCTCATCCTTTGTCCTTCTCCTCCTCCTTCAGAACCCATGTAGCAATCATAATATTAAATAAGAACTTATTTTTATCTATGTCCTAAGGAGAAACCAGGAAGGAAATTGAAGTGAAATGCAAGAGTAAACTCAGCAGAGATGTAACTGGCCCCTCTGGGTGGAAGACACAGCAGAATTGAATAAACCCAGAATTGAGTACATCTGCTGCCAGCACATCTTCAATGCTGCCAAACGCCCTCACCTACGTTAAATCAGGTAATCTTAAACTCAGGCTTTGAGATATAATTCAGTATGTAAGGAAGGGAGAAGAAGAAAGAAAATAACTCCTCTTTAGAAAAGCATTTTCTTTTTATTTTATTTTATTTATTTATTTATTTTTTATTGTACTTTAAGTTTTAGGGTACATGTGCACGACGTGCAGCTTCGTTACATATGTATACATGTGCCATGTTGGTGTGCTGCACCCATTAACTCATTTAGCATTAGGTATATCTCCTAATGCTATCCCTCCCCCCTCCCCCCACCCCACAACAGTCCCTGGTGTGTGTTGTTCCCCTTCCTGTGTCCATGTGTTCTCATTGTTCAATTCCCACCTATGAGTGAGAACATGCGGTGTTTGGTTTTTTGTCCTTGTGATAGTTTGCTGAGAATGATGGTTTCCAGCTTCATTCGTGTCCCTACAAAGGACATGAACTCATCATTTTTTATGGCTGCATAGTATTCCATGGTGTATATGTGCCACATTTTCTTAATTCAGTCTATCATTGTTGGACATTTGGGTTGGTTCAAAGTCTTTGCTATTGTGAATAGTGCCGCAATAAACATACGTGTGCATGTGTCTTTATAGCAGCATGATTTATAATCCTTTGGGTATATACCCAGTAATGGGATGGCTGGGTCAAATGGTATTTCTAGTCCTAGATCCCTGAGGAATCACCACACTGACTTCCACAATGGTTGAACTAGTTTACAGTCCCACCAACAGTGTAAAAGTGTTTCTATTTCTCCACAGCCTCTCCAGCACCTGTTGTTTCCTGACTTTTTAATGATCACCATTCTAACTGGTGTGAGATGGTATCTCATTGTGGTTTTGATTTGCATTAGAAATGCATTTTCCCCCAAACACTTCAAACACATGACTTCGCTTTTAATCCATTTTAATTTAGAAATATTTCTGTAATACAGTATAGAAATATTTTGATGATGTACATCAGTGCCCTGTTTGTACTATCAACCTAGGCATGAAGAGTGATGAAGGCTGACATTTTACAAGAGGATGGATGAGAAGAGTCCTTCCTGGTCGGATAGGGTTAGTGAGGCAGGAGTAGCCTGGAGCACCTGGTACAGCTGGAATCATGGGATGTATAGTTCAGGTGGTCAGGGGCCTATGGGCAAGTTTCACTGGGATGGTAATAATTATGCAGCAGAAACAGGCAGTGCATAGAATAATCTGAATGGTGACCATCTCCAGAATGGCAGCCTCCAGAGTGAGGCTTTTCACAGTGCCCAGCCTTCTTGACCAAAAGTCGGGGTACTTTGCTAGAGGAGCTGGTATTTATATCTAAATGGAGAGCTGTATGGTCTGGTTGAATTGAAGCCTTGTGCAAATAACTGGCATGTGCTTTGGTCAGGGCAGGTAGCCTCTGTGGGAGAGGGTCTGACAGGGCTGGGGCAATTCCTTCCCATCAACCTAGGAGGGTCATGCCTCCCTGTCTCTGGGGCCTTGAGTCTTTAATAGTTATTGAGATCTACATGGCAGATACAGGCAGAGCAGATGGCAGGAAACATGGGATGAACAGATCCAGCCTTAGCAGTGGCCTTGAGATTTATACTCCTAGAATAATTTTCAGTTGCCTCCTTGAGTAATTTTTCTCCTGCCCCAGTGGAGCGATGACCGCGCAACAGTATCACCTCCCTGGCAGCATGCTAAAGCCATTTTTTTCCGAATGGAGAATGAAACTGAGGCAGCCTTGTCTTCCTTCTTCAAAGTAGTTTTCACATCCTACAAACATTTTCTGTACTTGTTGCTACCATTGTCCTCCCTCCTGACACAGCCAACTAAAACCTTATCTCTAGCTTCATCATAAAATGTTCCCTCCTTGTTACCTATACCTTGCCATCTATCGCTCACATTTTGAGAATCCGCACCAAGACTTTAGATTATGATGCTTCTGCACCAATAACCCTCGGCTACACTTCTCGCCTAAGTTTTACTGAATGCTTGACATTGATCAGAATTCTGTTCACAAACAACCTTTAAAGTAAAGCATTAGGCTGGGCACAGTAGCTCGCACCTGTAATCCCGGCACTTTGGGAAGCTGAGGTGGATGGATCGCTTGAGACCAGCCTAGGCAACAGGGCAAAACCCTATCTCTACCCAAAAACACAAAAAATTAGCCAGGCATGGTGGTACATGCCTGTGGTCTCAGATACTCGAGAGCTGAGTAGGAGGACTGCTGGAGCCCAGGAGGTTGAGGCTACAGTGAGCTGTGATCATGCCACTGCACTCCAGCCTGGGCAACAGAGCAAGACTCCGTCTAATAAGAGCAGACCCTACTATGATCAAGATTACTAGGAGCCTTGTATTCTCTTTGCATTAGCCCTCCTCCCACTTATTTCCTCACTCACCAGACATTCACTGGGTACACATCATATGCTGACTCAGGTCTCATGGCTGGCGGAATGTGGATGATACACTGAGCCTCTATCATCGTCTCTGACCCTTTCCACTGCCGCCAGGTCTGTGGCCACCTCCACTGCTGTTTCTCAACTCTGCCACGGCCAGCTCATCATCCCTACTTCTTATCTTGGCTGCTGCTTGTTTTCTACTGCTCTGCCTCTTTACTTCTTTCTCTTTTGTCACTTCACCCAAGCTTCCTGAATTTCTCCAAGGCCAGTTACCCTTCCTCAGACATCACCCAGCCACCAGGGTTCTCCTTCCTGTGATCAGTCAGTCCCACGAGCACAATCCTGCGCTGTGACTCTGCACTGTTTTGTTGTTGCTCACTGCTAAGGCTGAGTTTCTTTATCTCCAGAGATACCTACATAACTGACTTTCTTCTTCTTTTTATAAACTTCAGGGTCAGTTCTATTATGGATAAATAGGACTATTAACACTGGTGGCTGCTTTGTGAATGTAACATTATGGAAAGAG
This sequence comes from Pan troglodytes, assembly GCF_028858775.2. NCBI lineage: Eukaryota > Metazoa > Chordata > Mammalia > Primates > Hominidae > Pan > Pan troglodytes. The sequence continues at coordinate 102,135,060 of NC_072403.2, forward strand.
CCTGGTTTTGGAGTCAGAGAGATCTGATTTCAAATCCTTGCCAATTGCAGCAGTAGCTGCGGAATCTCTGACAAATCATTTAAGTTCTTCTCAGCCTCAGCTGCCACACTGGCAAAATGGGACTGATAATTATTACTTCATATGTTTATTTTGATAAGGATTCAATATATAAAATGCCTTACACATAAAAAGCACCCTGGAAACACCCCTCCCCTGGCCCACTATTTACCTTCTCCTTATAAATGTGATGCAGAAAATGGCTATAGTGAACAGTTAGGAAGGAGAGGGGATATCACTGGCAAAATTAAGCAAAGCTAATAATAATGAACAGATTAACTACAAATGCTACTTAATATTACCAGGGCTGGTGTATCATAAAATTGCACAGATTAAGATGAAAAAAAGGCAAAAATTAATTCCACAGGAGCAGCAAAAAGCAGTGGTCACCAAATGTGAACATAACAGCCAGGCCCTACAATAGTGAGCACTAAGCCATGCTATTTTTCTTTTCTTTTCTTTTTTTTTTAAATCTTACAAAGAAATAGGATACAAGGAAATTAGCATGTGAGAAAGACTTGGACTTATGTGCAGAAGCTAACAGATGTGCAAAAATCTAGACCAGATTCCCATTTCAAAAAGGAACTTGTAGAGTCACTGGACCCATTCTGACAGTGAGGCAGTCCTGGTAGCATGTCATGTCATCCTGTGACACTAGCACTGTGCACATACATAAAAAAAATGTCTGTTCCAGTGAAGCCAGGAAGAGAACAGACGGCAAAGCCTGACACAGACAGAAAGAGGGACAGGCTTGTCTTGACTCCATCTGCCATTTTTAAACCCAAGACACAATAACACCTAAGGAATACTCACACTAACATTTCATTCAACAATCCCTCCACTGCATGTCCCATGAAATAAGTTAGACAAGAGCAGATCTGCCTAAAGTATATGCTATCTGAGAGGCATACTAGTTCTTTGCAAATACCTAAACAGAACTTTCAGATGTTTCTGCTGGAGTGAGAAAAAACATGTGCGTTTGAGTGTAATGTGATGGTTTTCAACTGCTTAAAGAGGCCATAAATCTATTAGCTTGAACTTCAAAGAAACAAATTCTGAGAACATCAAAAATTAGGGTGGGGCAAGGAGAATTGGATCTAACTAGTTTCTCCGTTCTTTCCCAGAAAAACAATGAGAACCAAACCAGGCTCCAGTCTCTTTCTTCTCCCAATTTTTACTACTTGCCACACTTTTGAAAACATCTTCTACATACTTCTAGCTCTGGACAAACACATTCTTATTCAAGTTTGTGGTTAACTCCATGAGCTCATTTTTCTATGATTTGTTGGACATTTTTATGTGGCTTTTACGGAGAACAGTTTAAAGTGAATTATCTTTGAGAAGCCTGTGGGATTCTATAATTCTCTGGTGCTCTCCCCAACCAGGATGATTTATTCCAAGACAATTCTAAACCAAGAAGGAGGACTCGATGCCCAGACTTCTAATAAGATTCGGCTGCTGTCTTGCAAAGCCAGGCAGTGTGGGACAGCTGGATGAAGTGAGTGGGACTAGGCTTAGATTGATTCTGTGTGATCAGAGCAAGTGATTTCACCTCTTTGGGACTCTGGGTTTGCAACAATAAAACATAAGAAGTGGTGACAGCGATGACTTCGCAGATTCTCCCAGCCCTAATACTCTATGAGATCATGACTATTCTAATCATAACACACACACACACACACACACACACACACACACACACACACACACACAGTCTCTCTCTCTCCCTCTCCCTCTCTGATATGTTTTCTCATAACCAAAGGCTCATTCTAGATTTAATCAAAGATACAAATGGGAGAAACATGGACATGAACTGGACAGTGAGAGTCCATTTAAACCAGCAGGGAGGCTGGGCACGGTGGCTCATGCCTGTAATCCCAGCACTTTGGGAGGTCGAGGCAGATGGATCACCCAAGGTCAGGAGTTTGAGACCAGTCTGGCCAACATGGTGAAGCCCCGTCTCTACTAAAAACACAAAAATTAGCCATGCGTGGTGGCACGTGCCTGTAATCTCACCTACTTGGTAGGCCGAGGCAGGAGAATCCCCTGTGGGAGGCAGAGGCTGTAGTCAGCTGAGATGGCGCCATTGCACTCCAGCCTGGGTGACAGAGCGAGATCCATCTCAAAAAAATAAATAAAAAATAAAATAAACCAGCAGGGGGATATAGACAAATCTAATAGTGGGTAGAAAAAGGATCCATGTAAGTCTTCTCCTTAAAAAAAAAAAAATCATTGAAAAAAATCACTATAATAGCTTGGAGATGACAAGCCAATATGAATTACTGAGGCGAATTCATTAAATCCACTGAAGGACACATTCTAGGAGATAGAACATATTAAACTGAGGAGACATCTTCCAGGCCCACCTCTCCAGCTCTACCCACTTCTTGCCACTAAATAATAACTCCCAACAGCTCTATCAGGAATGGAAACAAACACAATGAGCTGGGGCATAGTAAACTCAATACCAAGACCCCACTTTAATGTCTGTATGTATGTATTAATTCACGTACCACATGGTTTTGTAACAAGAAAGAGGAATGGGAAGGAGACTGGGGTGAAGTTAAACCTGCGGGCCTCAAGTAGGACACATCAGAATGGGAGCCAGGTTCATCTTTTTGAAGGATTGTCCGTTCCGCCTCATCATCTTCCCGTACACATGCACTTTAGCAAGATGAATAAACAGGATATGCCTACTTGACTTCCTTGTTTGCTCTCAGGGTGACTTCACTAAAAAAAAAAGGCATCAAAGGCCTTTATGAATCTATCACCAGATTTTTAAAAAGTCTGTTTACAGTGATTCTATATGCCCATGGCTAAAATCTGGAATTTTTCTCTCTTTTCATCCTTTCTCCACCCTTTTCTTCTTTCTCTACGTCTTCTAGTCATCCTCTGCCATGTTCCTCATGATTATGTTTTATAATATTTAATGTTCCATGTAAAAAGTGGTGTGCCTTGAGCTGTTTGCTGAAAGAGCCAGACAGACCTAACACGTGATCATAATTTAGTAAGAAAAGTGAGGGAGAAGGTGGGGAAAGGTCCCCTGCAGGCTGTGTGCATGCACAGTGACTGGCTCCCTGAAGACACTCAAGCTGACTACGTGGAGCTGTCTTCGCTTATAGACCAGCTGCTGCCTCATCACCTCTAGGTTGCCACGCCCCACTTACTTTCTGATAGAGCAGAGTTCATTTGTTAGTTCTTTATGCAATAATCTCCCTCCCTTTTTTTCTGGGGAGGAGGGGTAGGGGTTGGGGATATTCAACAAACCAACAGTCCTTCAACAGTATTTGTGAATGAACATGGTAAGCATGATTGTGTAACAGTGTTCGGATGTGTCCTTATCTTCCATTTGAACACTACCAGTTGTACTTCCAGACAGGTGGGGGTGGAGGTCCTCTAATTCAACTAAGAAATCCCTTTTAGCTAATGAGACTAGAGAAATGTCCCTTTCCTAAAATGTAGGAAAGGGAACAGGAAGATAAGTGGCCATAAAATCTACAAGATCATTGTTTCAGATGGTTAAGCCAGACTCCAGCTAATAGACACCCTCCCCAAATCGGGGCTTAAATAACATGGAAGTTTATTTTTCTCATGTAAAATAAGTCAGGGGCAAGCAGTCCAGGATGATACGGAGCTTCCTCATTCATCAGGACCCAAGCTCCTGCCAGTTTTCCTTCCTACCAGTTCTAGGATACAGTCCTCCTCCTCCTCCAAGTCTAAAATGATGCTGGTGCTCCAGCCATCACACTCATGTTCCAAGAAACCCCATGGAAAAGGGCTGAAGAAGGGTGCGGTCCATCTCTTTAAGACTTCCTAGAACTCTGACACACACTTCTTACATCTCATTGGCCATAACTTAGTCACATGGCCAGTAAGGCTGGGAAACAATTTTGGTTAGCAGCTCAACTATACAAGGGATTCTGCTAATTGGTAGACAAAGAGAAGAAAGCTACTTGGTGTCAAACTAGCAGTGTCTCCCATAATGAAGGCTTTGCAAGCTTCCTTATCTTCTGAGGCTGTATAATAGGAAGATTAGCAACATATGCAACAAATGGGAATAAAAAGAACACAATTACAGTAAACTATAGTAATAGTATTCCATTGAATTTAAGGAAAATGATAGATTTTTCCACCTCAAAAGACACAGGGATACTTTCTAATGATTTAATGTCATTCACAGGAAAAGGGTAATATACCACATGGTACTACAGAAACACTTTGGCTGAGCCCAGGTGGTAGCAAATATTTTCAATCAATAGGTTTGGACAGTAAAATAGACATGAAATCCTCTAACTTGTATTTAATACTAATTCAGACATATGAGGTGGAGGAAGAAGGGAGATAAAACAAACATTCTACAGCAATAAAATGATCATGCTAAAGAGTTACTTTGAATTAATTAAGACACTGTCACAAGGGAATGATAATTGAATAATTCCCTAAGATACAATGAAAGTATTCCTGGTTGATGCGACCTGGCAACTTATATTAAATACTTTAAAATTCTGCAAGTTCCTGACTCAGCAATTCTATTTCTAGAAATTTAACTTAAGAAAAATAGCCATAGATACACTTAGAGACTTATCTATGCAGATATTCATCAAGGTTACTTATCACAGTAAGGAAATGAAAAAACCTTCAATATCTAACAAGAAAGGACTGGCTAAATAGATGCTAGTCCACAAATTCTAGTGCAGCCATTACAAATGATAAGGATGATAAGGTTAAGAAACTTAAGGCATGGAAAATAGTCATAATTTTATAAAATGTACAAAGTAGTTTATAAAATAAAATGTATTGTGTGATACGTTTTTTTTTCCAACTGCCCCCCCACCCAGGGATGGAGTCTTGCTCTGTCCTCCAGGCTGGAGTGCAGGGGCATGATCTCAGCTCACTGCAACCTCCACCTCCTGGGTTCAGGCGATTCTCCTGCCTCAGCCTCCTGAGTAGCTGGGATTACAGGCACATGCCACCATATCCAGCTAATGTTTGTATTTTCAGTAGAGACGGGGTTTCACCATGTTGACCAGGCTAGTCACGAACTCCTGACCTCAAGTGATCCGCCTGCCTCGGCATCCCAAAGTGCTGGGATTACAGGTGTAAGCCACCACACCCCGCCCCGATCCCGTTTTTTTTTTTTTTTTTTTAAACCAATGAATCTATATTACCATATATACCTGAATATAAGGTAGCCTCAATAAGTGATCTCCCATTTTACCAATGAGAATACAAAATAACAAAACAAAACAACAATAACAAAGACAAACAGCTTTGCTAACTTGAGTATATAAACTCTGAGGAATGTGATAAAATAATCATCTTCTTATGATACCTAATTTATTTAGTTGTGTATACATACTTCAAATTAGATTTTACACATGATAATAGGTTGATTTGTAAATGTTTTCTGAAATCATATTTTATTAAAAATTCTATTCAGGCTGTGTGCAGTGGCTCACGCCTGTAATCCCAGCACTTTGGGAGGCCAAGGAGGGCAGACCACTTAAGGCCAGGAGTTCAAGACCAACCTGGCCAACATGGCAAAACCCTGTCTCTATTAAAAATACAAAAACTAGCTGGGTGTGGTGGCTTATGCCTATAATCCCAGCTATTTGGTGGCTGAGGTACAAGAATCACTTGAACCCATGAGGTCGAGGTTATAAGTGAGCTGAGATTGCACCACTGCACTTCATCCTGGGTGACAGAACTAGACTCTGTCTCAAAAAAATTTTTTTTTTAAATTCAAATGTTTCACATTCATCTTCAATGTCTTCATCATTGTTAGAACGTCTTTCAAGTCATCTAACACCTCTCATTGTCTGAGATAGAATCTTTGATTTAGTATGTGATGCTGTCACTGGATATTTGATCCTGAGTGGGAAACATCCATTTCCATCATATTAAGAAAGCTGGTGTTATCATTTGGGCTGTATGTGATCTCTGCCATTGCATCACTTATTGTATTGTTCTTAAAAGTGCTCTATATAAAAAAGACTTGCTCAGCATGGCATCCAATCCTAGGCTATGGGGTCACATCTTTAGCTATAATGGCCAAGTTTCTGTTGAATTTCAACACTTATTTTTACAGCAATTCTATCAAGTGACCTCTATAAGCACCCAAAACTCAAGCTGATTAAGGTGATTTCAGGATAATTTCAGGACTATTTGCCCAAACAGTACTTTGTTATTCAAAATAAAATAATAGAGGAGTGTCCATAATCTGAGACCTACAGGGAGTTGATTATAAGATGATGCCCACTTTAAGGATAATGTTTGGCCAAACAAAACCTCCTTCTTGCCTTATATTCAGACATATTTCATGTATACACAATGAAAAAAAGATTATAGACATAAAATCTCTATAAAGTCTACAGTGGTTACTGCTGGGTAGGAAGATCATTATAAAATATTTAAATTTTCTTCTGTTTGCTTCTATTTTCTAAAGTTTCAATGAGTAAGAGTGACTGTGATAATTAGGGAAATAGTATTAAGAATAATAAAAAAAGGAAGAGACATTATACAAATAATACATTGGACATGATTAGAGGCAGGCTAAGCTAGCCTTGGGTGTGATTTAAGGTATTCCAGCTAAAAAGAATTCCCTATTGGCATGAAATTTGTCACTCTTCTGGGTGACAGCCAGTTGCAAGTTAGTTAAAATGTAGATGTGTTTCTTAGAAGGCTAACTCATTTATCCACTATCCTCCATTCACTGCAGATTCCTTTATCAAATTCGTTTCCAGCCTCAGACAGGGTCTGGAGGGAATGAGACAGTGACAGGGATAGGTCTGCTTTATGTGAAGAGAGATGATCAGAAAGGTCAGGCACCAGACACCCCTTTCCTTCTACTCCCCATAGAGTCTTGGCAGCTAGAGAGCTGGCGAATAGAACTGAGATGGTACAATGAAGGAAAAATTAATAGTAACATCGACGACAATATGAAGGTAGTGTGGCTTGCAGTTAAGAATGCAGTCTCTAGAACCTGCCTGCCTGCTTGGTTCAAATTCACCTCTGCCCATTATCGGTTGTGCAATGCTGGGCAAGTTACTTCCCTTCTCTGCGCCTTGGCTTCCTCATCTGTGGAATAAGGAAAACAGTTTCCACTCCACAAGGTTACCTGAACCACATCTCCCCACCCTGGTAGGACCAGTAGGAAAAAGGCCAAAGCCTTCAAACCTTTCATACTCTGACCCCAGTTTGCCTTTCTGAAAGCATCTCTTCAACGCTTCCTTCTGAGGTACCCTGAGGCCATTCCATGAACCCCTGTGCACCTCCACATCCTCCACTTTTGCTGGCATTCTATCTATCTAGAATGTGCTTCTTCTCCTCGGCAATGTTTTCCTCATCCTTCATGAAACAGCTGAAACGTCAGCTCCTTGAATAAGCCCTGACTGAGGGCTGCCCCCATTGGTTGGTCAACAAATACTAATATTAAGAGCCTACTATGTGTCAGGCACTGTCTCAGGCACTTTAAATACAGCAGTGAATGAAACTCCTGCCCCCACCCTGCTCAACAATCATAATCATGAACTCTTCAGCATCCCTGTGGAGATCTGCTATGACATTACTATATATGTTATAGAACTCTTTCCCCTGTTAGAAGGAAAGTCTTTGGAGAAAGGGGCCTGATCTTACCTGTCTTTATGTTTCTAGTGTCCAGCACAGAACTTGTCACACCAAGCACTTAATAAGTACTCGTTGGATGAATGTCATCCTGAAAAATTTTCATGCTAGAAAATGCTCACCTACAACTACTTTGATGGCAACTCTAAATAGGAATATAGAGATGATTCATCTAGAGATATTTTTTCCTTTATTTAAAAAACTGATTCCGATGGCTTGCCTTTTGGGAAAACCACATCTGTTAATTGTGTACAACACAAAGAAAAGTCTATTTATTTAGCTCTGGATCCCTAGAACTTTATACAGTGCTGTGTCATCAGTAGGCACTCAATAAATGTTTGTTGAAGGATTGGGGAGGACAGAGGGAAGGAGGGAGGGAAAAACAGAGGGAAGGAGGGAGGGAGGGAGGAAGGAGAGAAGGAGAAAAGTTTGGGAGCCAAGAGAAGAGCTGGAAGAGACAGAGCATTATCCCTGAGGCCAGTAAGGCACTGGCAGAGCCGCCATGGGTCTGGCCCCAGAGGAGGAAAGCAGGGGTTGAGCCAAAAAAGGGAGATCCTGGCTGGGCCTGCCCGCATCTGGGGCAGGTTTCACTCCTCAGGTTCGGGAAAGCACCTTCAGGAACACCACTGTTTCAGAATGACAGTCCTGAGATATTTAAACAATGACTGGGTGAGTAAGCCCCACTGAAGAGAGTAATAAAACCAATTTCTTACAAATATTCTAGAAGCAAACATAAATAAATTCGTAATCCTTCCTGACACACTCCATTTGGGGAGTTAGGCCTCCTATTCACCTACAATGCAGGTGAGTAAACACAGGTTTTTCAAAAGAAACAGAAACATGCTTATGTTGAAAGATCCCAGAGAGCTATCATCCGTGATTGTAAAACACTTCTCTTCCATTAACAAACTTCTCTTCCATTTATTTGTCTGGATTTTACCAAGGAGACAAATAAAGATGGGAGCAGCAACATCCTTGTAGACGAAATCACTAATAAAAAAGGATATGGTTCCCAGAGATCGTGACCTTTCTGTACCACTCTCTCAAACACTCCCTCCCACCCCCCAAATAAACCACGTATAAACTGAGATTATGGTGGTGATTGCAGGTGCAGTTTCAGGGTAAGAAGAGACTAAATCAGACACTGTATGTGGGAGAGACAAGCGCATACTGCCTGACACATAGTGGGTCCTCTTTAAATGTTTAAAGTAGAAAAAAGCAACAAAGGAAAGAATAGCTCATCTAATCTGTACTTGGAATTTCTCAAATTACTCATAAGAGCACTTAAAAAAATCCAGAAAGACAGAAAGTATGCAACCCCTGTCAAAATAGTATTAAGTGCTGAAACACAGACAAAGATAGGTAATTAACTGCTACTAGCTTAGATGAAAATGTCTGCAATCTTGTTCAAGTGCTGGGGTAATATAAAGCATTTGGAGATAAACTTAGGAAGATGTGGGGGTTGCAAGTGAAGAGAAAAAGTGTTTACAAAACTAGTACATAGTCAGCTTTTTAGAAACTAGTTCACACACATATAAACTTTTCAGTGAAGAGTTTAAAATAGGATCAAAGCTCTCCCAGAATGATGGAAAAGTGCTTGACAAGGCTTCTTGAAGCTCCCTCGAGGGTCTCTTTCTGCAGATATATCCTTTAAAATTGTGTGAAGTGACATTCTCCCAAATATGACTGGTGTGCCAGGTCTTTAAATCAAATCATTCATATTATAATATGTGAACGCATTAAGTCTCCCTCTGACGAATTTGGACATCTTGACCCACTCCACTACAAAGAGTAGGATATCATCTTCCGAAAGTACATGATTGGATTTGCACAGAGAGGTAAAACACATGGGTTTAAGTAAGAGAAGACAGTGTAGAAGGCAGCTGGGGAGAAACCGGTAGAGGAAGACAATGTCCTTGTGTGTCTGGCAGTGTCATTTTGTGACTTTTTCTCTGACTTCCAACCACACTTTATATTTTCAACTGTGTAACCAATAACACATTAAACTTCAATAAGAGTTTGAAGCTAGAATTTTTGCTTTAAAATTTTTACATTAAATTCTATGTATAGACTTATGTGCATGTGCACAGAAAGAGAATTCTGAAGAGGTGAAAGATGAATAATTTATTTTTAAGATTAAATTTAGGGGTAGTGAGGTTTGGGGTTAAATCTAAGCTAGAATCAATAGTCTTTCATCACCACGTGTGACCAAAGATGACCCGCAGAAGTGATGTTACATGACTCTGTTGAACTCTATGACATAATGTACTGACCAAGGTCATGACTCTGATTCCTATGGCTTGCCTTTTGGACAAACCACATCTGTTAATTGAACACAACACAAAGCAAAGTATATTTATTTAGCACTCTCTCTCTTGCATGCGTGTGCTCTGTGTATTCATCCTTGTTTTCCAGTGGTGTCTGTCCTCAAGGACCAAAGTTGATTATTCTATACGATTCTGAGGCACAGATTCTGTCACTGGCATATATGAAAGTTTTCTAAAATGAAATATAAAATCAGAAGTGTCTGAAATGGCTTTAACTACTCCATGACCCATAACTGATGGTCAACTCTTCCAAGACCTTGTTCTAAACCAGATGATCACACATACTTAAATAGATGACTGGTCTCAACACATACACAAAATAGAAAATTGAAAAATTAGTAGGTGAATTGTTTCAATGTGAATAATCAAATACATTAATACTTCTAGGTAAACTCTTTTTGATCTCTTTGTTGTTTCTTAAGCACTCAGATATTAGGATTAAGATTTACTAAAAGATAGGATAATGTTAAATTAACAATTGTCCTGTAAGGAAACTCTGGGAGTAAACTATAAGAAATAACTTCTAAAACTAACTTTACAAGTGGTTTGTGAATGACGATTAAAACTATTCATTTCAGATATTAGAGCCAATGACAGTGAAGAAATAAAAAATCTTGCAGTAGCCTCCAGGAGACGTAGGATAAGTCAAAGTAAACATATCATAGCTCGATCCTACTCTTTCATTTCTACTGCTACTTAAATAAAAAAGAAAAAATTTTTTCCCGAAAGGGTAGAATATGGCAGAAACGGTAAATACCAAACCCAGCAAAAAGAGGAAGTTGGTTTCTTACATAGAAATGGGTGACTTGCTATATGCAATATTAAAAAAAAAAGCCACTGCAAGAAGGGGCAGTAATAAAAATAAATTATTTCCCTTATTGCAAAGTATGTGAGGGTAGGAAATTGACCCAAACTGCCAGAGAATGAGGAAGCACCCTTTTCACCCCGTCCTCAGAATGTTATTTCATAATTTATCCCTTCCTCAGATGGCCTTTTTCTGACACGTCCCTGCTCTCTGCTCTTCAGCTGTCCTCTCTCCAAACTCCTCAATTAAATTATCTCACGTTTTTCTCTGATCTGCTGTTCGCAGCTTGTCACATCACTATACCATAAGCCTTCCCACATGCTGCCGTAACAGTACACTTGGAGAGCCGTTCCGCGGCAGCCACTCGCTGGTATCCTGGATCCCGGGTGCACGAGGGTACCCTACAACAGTAGCTTCATTGTCTAGAAGGAGCAAGGCCAACCCACCTAGTCTTCTTCTAAGGAGCATATGGGTTCACATCCCTAAAAATTAGGAAATGTGCTATGATCAACCTGTTTAAGCAACAACCCATGTGCCAGATAGTCAATTAGAAAAAAAAATTGTGTTGTATAAAAGAACAGGCAGTTTTCTCCTGAGCACTGTAATTGAAAAAATAAAGTTATCTGGTTATCACAAGTGCACAGCTTTTTATCTTGTTTTTGTTTCTGCAAATAAATAATTTGGGTCTGTAAGACATCTTTCACAAAATGATGCTTCAAAAAATTTTTACAGAATACTCTATCTAGAATGGCATGAATTATCCAAAACAGTAATACAAAGAACCTACATGCCAAATTAAAACATTAAATCAAAAGGCCAATAACAGAGGAAATAGAAAATCTTGTTGCAAAATGAGATGAGATTACAGAAAGACACACAGATGAAATTCTCTAGTTTGATGAGACAGAGGTACAGAGAGGCTCTTCCCAAAGGGTCCAACTTTAAAGGAACAGCTCATTGACTTAAAGGTGGCAATTAACAGGAGGCAGAGGAGCTAATGGCTGACAAATAGTGAAGCATCGTGCACTAGCCAGGAAGATTTTCCATTCAAGGAGTTTAAAAACATAGGAGACTTGGAGCCACATCCACCCAAGTGAGGAAAAATATTATTTTTTCTCTCCCGTACCCAAGTAGGACTTACTGATCTAATCAGAAACCAGGTGGTCAAAGCCTCAGATGCCCAGAAGGGAGGAAATGAACAGGTCCATCCTTTCAGCTGGGAAATATGACAATATTGTACCAAACACATTAAAAATATGCATGCCTTTCGATCTGGTAATTCCATTTCAAGGATATCTGAAAAGATAGATACACAGAAGATGCTATTTGCTGCACTTTTCATAATGCTCTGCCTTGTTTCCAACAGTGGAAAAACTAGACAACAGTGGAAAAATGTCCAGTAATAAGCCATGAAGCATTCATACATGGATTCTAGACAGATACTTGAAATGATGCTCTAGAGGAATATTCAAGTGACATGGTAAAAATTGAAGAAATTACAACATTTAAAAGGATGTGACCAAAAAGTGGGAATGTAATGGTTAAGTGTCTGTTTTACACACACACAGACACACACATACACACACGCATACATGCACACCTACAGTCAGGACTGTAAGACACATTCAGGAATGGTAAAATTATAAGTGTTTTGATTCTTTCCTTACTTGTCTTTTTTTGAAAACATCTTTTATAAAAACATGTTGTTTTTTGATAAAGAGAAAAATCAGTAATAGGTTTTGAAAAAGGAACACAATCAGGTGGTGGTCTCGTGTACAGGGACCTATGAAACACCAGGGCTGGAAGGGCCTTCTGGCTCCCTGAGCTGCTTCTCTCATTTGAGAGACGAAGAACCAAATGCTTCCAGAGTGGGAAGGTTCTGACCTCAGAAAAGCTAGGCAAGGCATCCCAGCAGGCAGAACAAGAGAGGGACACAGGCTGCTAAGGGTTGCCCCAGCAGGGCTGAGTAAGTAGGTAGAGTGGAAGTGATGTGGATGTATGATTTGAGAGTGTGAGTTCAACAGAGGTGTGAGTCCAAGGTGATGCTGGGCTTGGGAACAAGAACAAATAAGAACTTAAGAAAATTAGGACAACAGAGATATGATAAGGGGCAAGTAACCTACATTTTTTTCCAGCGCTTCTATGTAAAAGGCTCATGTTTACTCATGTAATGCTCAAAAGAACTCAGAAAATACCAGTACTCCCAACTCACTGTTAAGGACACTGAAGTTAAAATAACTAGCATTGGTCTCAGGGCTAGCAAGTAACAGAGCTATCATTTGCTCTCAGGATAAATTCCAAAGTCCATCTTCTTCCTACCGTGCTACACATTGTCTCCTCTGTTTGATCTCCTGAGAGAAATGTCTCGATTCATACAGGTTACTTATCAGCTGAGGCATCTGGAGTTTCTATTGCATCAAACATCTCAGTTGGTGAGTCAATAACATGGGGGATGCCCATTGTAAAATCCAGCATAAATGAAACATTCAAAAGGATATATTCATGGAACTGGAAAGGCCAGCTCCCCCTGTGCATGATGGAGAGAAGGGAAGAGTGGTATTACAAAAATCCAATTGCTGGATATATAGGCAGATGAAAATCTTTTTATCCTGCTCTAAAGATATCAAGAAATGTGGGGTCCTTTCCTTCTAAAACACAGCCTGCATCTTTCACTGGGTTCCAATTAGTCTGTCCTTGAACTGCCAGAAGTCCTTAGCATTAACAGTGAGCTGCTGCTATCCTGGCTATCATTTAGGGAGGAACATAAGAGCAGGCACTGCAATATCACCTCTCTTTGGTCTGGGAAATGGGCAGCAGACAGTCCAGATGCCATTAAATGGGAGGTCTTAATCACCTATTAGCTACTTGCAGAAACCAAGACATGATTACTCTCCTTCAAGCCCCCAATACTTTTCTCACTGCAGGGTTAATGAAAACATTAGGTCTCCTCCTCTTCCCTTTCTTATTGTTCTGATCATCTCCGAGGGGTTTGATTAGCACCAGAGCCTTCTCTGTAGTTATCCCTGTCTACAGTGATAAGCGACCAAGCCCACCCCTGCAGCGTCTCTCATGCCGGTGCCAGTGTTTATAATCACATGCACTACTCTAGTTTGGACTTTTATTGGACAATTGCTGTACCCTCCCAACTGGTCTCCTTGTTTCAATTACCCTTCTACATCATCAGCAAGACCAAATAATAATTATTTTACAATGGATAAACCCTCCTCAATGGAGCCTCAGAGTCTACTGAGTTAAAGGTCAAATTCTTCCATGCAGTTTTCAAAGTTGCTTGCAATATAGTCTCAATTTTACTTTCTAGTCTTATTCACATCTACTATCTAACACTTATCAATTACTACGGCCACTTCATTACTTCAAATGTCCTGAGAAGCAGACACTAACATGGGATTCGATGTGCTAGAGATTTCTTGGGGAAGGGTACAGGAGGAGGCAAGAAAAGCCTTCAGATCGAGATGCAGGTCTGGCCCCTGGGAAGGAGAGGAGGAAGGGAGGAGGATAGGCTGTGAAGTGTCTTGGAGTGCAGCACAGTTCCGAGAAGGGTTTAGCCATGTCAATGGGGAGTGCTTGAGCCCAAGCTTCTCAGTGGAGGACCCCTTGTGTTGCTGGAATGGGCATGCCTTACTTAGCACCCCCACCATGCATGGTCAATGGCTGGGAGTAGCCCTTGGGAAGCATAGCCTTGGTGCCAAAACAGTGGTGGGTTCAGAGGGGCAGCAGCTGGGATGTCAGTCAGTCAGTCAGTCAGCGGTGTTGCCTAAAGCAAGAGAGCTGAGCGGTGCATTTTCATGGCCACCACAGTCACTGTATAATTCACCATTAAACTGGGACACTTTTAAGAGTAGAAGAGGGAGCTATCAATAATTACACGAGGAAGACAGGTAGAACCAGGGTCCATCTAGGCAAACTAGAATTTATTGTCACTCTATGGCAATAGATGCATCAAAGGGCCTACTCAGTGTTGACTAGCATAGATCTTTCCACTTTTTGGCATTCTATCAGTTTGGAACAGTTTTATAACCCACACCATGGCTACAGAAATCCTATGCGTTTTAAAACTGACAAATGTCATCTTCTGAATGTTGTCTTTTCCTCCTTGGAATCATTTCATGTGTCCCTTTCCTGAAATACTGACCCTTTCCTGCTATATATTTTATTTTTTTGAGAAAGAGTCTTGCTCTGTTGCCCAGGCTGGAATACAGTGGTACAATCACACCTTACTGTAGCCTCGACCTCCCAGGCTCAACTGACCCTCCTGCCTCAGTCTCCTGAGTAGCTTGTACTGCAGGCATATACCACTGTGGCTGGCTAATTAAAAACTAAATTTTTTTTGTAGACACAGGGTCTCACTACATTGCCCAGGCTGGTCTTGAACTCCTGGGATCAAACGATGTTCCCACCTTGGTCTCCCAAAGTGCTGGGATTACAGATATGAGCCACCACGTCTAGCCTCTGCTATATATTTTAATTAATTTTATATTATCTGCTCCTGCCATAAGACAGTAAGATCTGTAAGGGTAGGAACTATGTGATTTTCAGTTTTTCTCTGGTTGACTACCACATCTTGCAGACACAGTGGACACCAACAGAAGGCATACTCCTAAATCTGTAGTGTCCCAACTCCAACTTCCTTATGGCTTTTCAGTTTTAAACAAATACTTGAGTCATCTTGTAGTTCTTAAGTGCAAATTTTTCCTATGTCTTTGTAGTTCAGACAGAGAATTCAACTATCAGCCAATCTTGGTGAATGAATTCTTTTACGATTTGTTAATTACTTTGTCCTTTTTTCTGCTAAAAGCCTACACTGAATTACTTCAACTTTGCCTCAAAAGAGGACTAACAAATTGCTGAATATAATTTGCACTTTAAACAATAAAGCTATTAATGGCATTTTAGCAAGAACACCCATTATTTTCTCTGCAGCAATAAATCAGCATTTCATCTGTTATAAATTGCTTGGTCAGCTTCAAATGGCTTTAGAATAAATCTCTTTCTCCTTTCTGCCTCTGCTGTCTATGATAAAGAAAGGAGGCAGAAGGTAACCCTGTGTTCTGCATTCCCGGGCATATAATTTTCATGCTGCACGACTCTGTAATTTATTTCTAGCGATAAGCATCTTGTAGTGCTACACTGGCTGCATGCTCACACATGTTCAAATGCACACAGAAAGACACAGGTAACTCTTCAACAGTAATGCTGAAATGAAGAGGCTTCCAGGTGAAGGGCTCAGTGACTGTGTATGGTAAAATTTTGATGCCAACTGCATATTTTAGTAATAGGGCAGCTGTAAATATAAACACAAATGTTCTAATAATTAGACTATTTTTCAGCCCCACCTCCAAAATATGGGTAAATTCCACAGGATGATTAGATAAGGCACAGGGTTATCTTGTTAATATTAGGCTATTGTACATTCACATTTCTGAGAAATATACTTAATAAGTTTTACTTTTTAAAAATCATTTTCATTGAAAGTCTTGAATGTAGCATAGCATCACAAAGTAGGTGCCTAATAAATATTTAAGTGAATGAGTTAACAGAAGAATGCCTTTCATTTAGTCTGCTTAATGCTTAAGTCACATTATTTAGTGTTATTCATTCATCACAACTAAATACTAATATGTCATCTATATTTACTACAAGCTAGTCCCTCTTCTCTAGTTTATAATTTGCTGATACTTGGGGGCTATGTTTACTGTCAGTTATAGCGCTAACATTTCAAACATAAGGAGGACTTTGTGAATATTACTATGGATAATGGTGATTAGCTGCTTTTGGCATCCTAGGCAGAGTGAGAGAAAACAGACTTAAGCTACAGCATGAGGGATTCAAGTTAGATAAGGAAGAGAGCGTTCTCATATCAAATCTAATTAAGCACCAGAGTAGATGAATGAAGGGAGCTATGAAACATTCTTTCTTGGAAGTTTTTAAAAATAAGACGAAATCTCATCAGTACATATATCATTAAGTATGCTCCTCCATGAAGATAAGGAGGAATTGGTTCTAGTATTCTGTGAAAGGCAAGTATATTTATTAAGGTTATATCTAAAAATATAATTTTCAGAGTATGGCCATTTCATGTAAAGTACTGGTATCAATTCATAGTCAAGATCATGAATCACACGCCCAAGTGGTGACTTACAGTTCTTTCATTTACTAGGTGACTCTGGGCAAGTCACTGTATATCTAAGATCCAGATTCTTTTCCTAAATAAGAGTAATCCTGCTTCTAAATACTACTCCTCAAAATAAATTAAATCAGACCTTGTTGGGTAAGTTATATTCTGAATAAATAAGCAGTAGAAAATCTGATTCCTTCAATTTCAAGTCATTTCAATACTATATTCTCAGCTAATGTCCTGAAACAAATAATCTATATATAAATAAGAGTTTTTCTTTTTATCACACTAGTAACAATTAGAAAAGAAACACTAACAGATAAATTTTAGATTGTGGCAATTAAGTGAATAGCAATCTGATAGTTATAGGATTTACCTTCAAAATCCAGGCACATTCATGTATTTATACCAATCTCTCTCCATGCTAATATTCTTACAGAGGAATTTTATTAAAACATGGCTGAATCTATCATTTCAGTATTCCCAGGCACAAGGCATTGAGGAAATAAAACACTCCTTCTATGTTATGGAACCTAGAGAAAATAATTCTTTCCTAACCGGTGGGGTACATTTTCCTCCTTGAGGTTCGTAAGACAAATTTTGAAAAAATCATGGTGCAGACTATGCAATTTACGCTTAAAGTATTGTAACTGCTTTTGTGTTAGGATTCATATTATGAGAAAATTCACATATATTACCCTTTTACGGCTTGGT
Source organism: Pan troglodytes (assembly GCF_028858775.2). Taxonomy (NCBI): domain Eukaryota; kingdom Metazoa; phylum Chordata; class Mammalia; order Primates; family Hominidae; genus Pan; species Pan troglodytes. The sequence continues at coordinate 102,152,722 of NC_072403.2, forward strand.
TATAGATCTATTTTGATTATGGTCATTGGAGCCTAAAACATCCACACCCTAAAAAGAACATATCATTCCAATCTCTACCTCTTTTAAAATAGGGACTTTGGGCTATAGCACGTTTTTCTCAATAGCCCAACTCCCTACTCAGAGATACCACTATAAAAGCTGTATTTTGGCTGGGAGTGAGGGAGGAAACAACCCTAGCTATTTGCAGAGTAGAATTGCAGGTTCCGTTGGCAAAAAAAGTGCCAGAAGTAGAGGAAATGCAGGTTACAAAGCATACAGAGGAAGAGTGACAGATGAGATGAACAAAATTGATTCATGGAGAGAATCAGATCAGGACAAAGGGTAAAAAAGTCTCAAGAGCCCAATCACGTCAAAAAGATCAATTTTTAGGAGAAGTGTAGTCAATAGTGTCTTAAAACAAAATTAGAAGTGGAAGCAATTTTGAAGGTCATTTGAAGAGTAATCTACTCCTTTTATAGATGAGAAACTGAGACCTAGAAGGAGTAGGTGACTTTCTCAAGGCCACTCTATACCAGGAGGTGACAGACATGTGCTGCACAATTCAGAATAATAAGTGGTAGGTTCAGAACCCAAAAAGTTCATAATGAGCCAGGGTAGCCCCCTTCCTCTTTAAGGGACCCTCTCTCTAAGCGCCCCAGCCTTGCTCCCAAGGAGCGCTGCACCTTCTGAATCTGGTGAGTGATGGGGAACAACAGGCCAGGAAGGGAGGAAGTATATCTGCCAATGCTCAAAACGTGTTCATTCTGATGGCCCTAGTTCTAGCCTGCCTTTTGAATAGCACTGCGTTAGTCAGTACTGGACAGGAAGCACAAGTGTTACTTTGGCAGGGTCCTGTCCGTAGAAAGAGACCCACTGAGAGCCTCTTGTCTACAGCCACAGACAATGGGATAACCCATATGCTGGCCCCTCCCAGTCAGCTGCCAAGGCAGACTGCGGAAAAGGGGACAAACTGGCAGGGAGAACTTGAAGCAGGCTCAACTATAAGTCAGGTTGCACAGCAGACATGAGGAGAAGGGGCACTGCAAAGGGAGAGCTAGGGATCATAAATCCAATGCTATTTGAGGCGGAGTGTCTGCGATCTGTAATTTATATGGATATAATAAGCTCCATGCCTAAGACACCGCAGCCCCAAACCACCACCACCAAAACACAAAGCACATGTTTAAAGGGGTGAATTACCCAAAACATCAGGTTTCTCCACATGGCTAGACTAAGAAGGCTGCAAAATCTATCACTGTTATGGGCTGGAAAGCCAACCAGGAGAGCCTTCTTAGGACTTCTAAAGGGAAACATTCTGGATGAACCTCTTGGTCTTGTAAGAAGGGAGGCTAGTTATGTTTAACTATAAACACATGGCAGTAGGTGTCAGCGATATGTTCCATTCGAAGACTATATAATAAACATCATTTTTGGAAAAGGAAACTAAACTAAGAATAGATAACCTGAGAATGCCATACAAGGGCTAGAGCAACTTCCCATCCTTTTGCAAGCATTTAGCAATCAGGTTTCGCCTTTAGCTGAACTCCTTTCATTTCACGCAATATTTAATTTATACAGAGATGATTCATTTTCAATAGTAAATCATCACAACATTCTGTAAAAACAACAACATAACAATAACAAAAGACTAGAAATACAGGAGGCCTACAACAAGCACCTAATTTAAAACTGCAGCCTCTTCCTATCCCCAAATTGGCCCTCCTCTTTCCTGCTCTGTTTTTAAATTTCTTTCCTAGCAATTACCACCTTCTAACATACTATAATTTGCTTGTTTATTGCTTATTTTCTGTTTTCCTCCAATAGAATAGAAGCTCTAAGAGGGTAGAAATTTGTGTCTGTTTTGCTCACAGATACATCCCATGCATTGAGAACAATGCCTGGCACAAGCAGGTGTGCAAAAATGCTGGCCGACTAAGAAAAAGTCATGGATGGGTTGTCAATATTGCATAAAGTCCTATTCTCAGATGACAATTGAGGTGGCCTCATCACTAACTACAAGAGATTTTTTTTCCCCAATGGAAATCACCAAAGTTTTAAAAAAGAATGGAATTCCAAGGTTAGTGAGGGAGTTCCACTATCTGATGAAGCAGTGACTCACCTGAAAAGTTCCAGGGGACCTAATCCCAATGTGCATGGGGCTCAACCTCCTGACCAGCCTTGCATATCTGAAGGTGGGGAGGGAAACTGAGGTAGGTAGCGAGTGGTGTAAAAAAAACGCTTCACAAGAGTTTTTCTTTATAGCCTTACAATTTTAATACTTTTGTATAGCACTTCCCAGGCATAAGCAACACTTCCACTGCATCTTACTCTACTCTCATAACAACCCCTGCAGGCAGTAAGAATTATATTCTGAATCTTGGAGAGTGTGCTACTTGCCCAGGGTGGTTGGCCAAAGTGGGACTGTTCCTATTTTGGTTTAAGAATGCAAGTTTTTGGGTTACAAATTCAGTCCTTTTTCCACATGGCATGGCCAAAAATAACATTCTCAAAGATGGGTTACTTAGCTGCCCCACTCTCATGGTTTACTTCAGGGGAGCATTGTACAAAAATGGGTGATTGCCTAGTTTTCATTGCCAATATGCTGGGAAATAAAGAAAATAATGAGAGAACACCAAAGTTTCTACTACCAAACAAATAGGCATTTCAGGTGGTCTTTACTTAGGGCCTTGCATTTCTTAGGCTAAGTTGTGTTATATTGAGCTGAGGTGGAGGACTATGAAAAAGAAAGGCAGCAGATTTCACAGGGACCATTCAAAGCCCTGCAGGAACAACAACAACAAAAATGCTATGAAACAACACGGAGTAACTCTTGCATAAAAATGGAGAAAAGTAGGGTCTAAAATACATGCACCAAAACCGAAAAAAGACATGGAATACATGACCCAGGCAGCCCTGAAAATCTCATCCTCACACAAAGAAGAACTGTGCAGCATCCAGAGAGAAGAAGGGATGGTAGCTGGGGAGATGAGACCTTTGGAGAATTAACTACCAAAGGGGATGAATCAGCTCACGTCTGACAACACCTACAGATTCTGTCAAACCTGCCGCACTCTTCAAGAGCTTCAAGGCTCACAAACAGGAAATTGCTGGGTATGACTTAACCTGACTCTCAACCTCCTTAGAGAAGAGCTTGCCCCAAAAAGGTATGAACAAAGTGCGGAGCCAAAGGGCAAGAGGTGAAGAAGAATACGAGCTCACGTTCTGGGTGTGGGGCATTTAGTGGAAGGAAACACTTTTTGAAACATATGAGTTATTTGGGATTTAGCATTGGGCTCAATGCCAATCAACATATTCACTTGGTAGACCAACACTTCACAGAAATGAGAAAAGAGAAAACAATTACAGAGGAACTCTAAGGGCACAAAAATTTGTGAAGAAGTGAGATTGGGTTGTTAATTTATTCATTCACTCATGATATTCTGCATCAGATTATTTTCAGAAGCAAAAAACTTTGAATTGACCTAAACAGTAAGTAAATTTATTATTTTACACGACAAAGTTGCCTGGAAGTAAAGCCAACCCAGGACTGGTTTAGCCCACAGCTCACTGATATCCTCGAGGGCCTGGGTTCTTTCCATCTTTCGGTCCTATTTTGTAGGTTCCAGGGAAACCCATACCGCTGTGCATGAGCCAAGCTGATGACCAGATCTTGTATATCTAACAACAAATTCACCCACTGGATCAGGAACTGGGGCTGGGACCAGCTGCCTGAGCAGATGGCCGCTTAGAGGAGAGGAAATACTCCAACCAAATCAGGGTTGCACCAGCTAGAAAGGGGCTAATGGCCATTGAGTGAGCCCCTGGAGATATCCACGATGGTCATCTGAAAGGTATTCATTGAGCACCTACTATATGTCCACTCCTGTACTGATCACTAGAAACACAGAGACCAGGAACTGCCTGCACATAGACAATAATGAGGAAGGCAGACATTAATGAAATAATTATACAAATAAAGATAAAATTGCAACTGTATTAAGTGCGATGTTGGAAAGGTATGTGGTGTCATGAGAGCATTAACTGAGGGGGAGGTGATGCCTCTCTGATGAAGGGATATGGAGCTGCTGGAGAAGGGGCATGGAGAAACATTTCAGACAAAGGGAGCACAAGCAGTGGCCAAGTAGAAGGATGGGGTATGGCACATTCAAAAACTGTCCCCAGATGGAAGACAGTGAGGGTGAGCTTGGAGCAAGACGGAGCTAAAGAGGTAGGCAGGAGCCAGTCCATATGAGTTGTATACAACAGAAGATAAGATTAACAAACATCTTTTTAAATTTTAAAAATGTTAGACCATTTGTTCACATAAAGTTTTACACAAACAAAAGCTCTAAAATGCCTTGGTGCACAATGTAGTGTGACTATCAAATGGCCATTCCCCTTCCTTGCAAAATGCATACTTCTAGCCATTTCACTTACACTATCTCATCGAGAAGACAGGCGGGTGGGTAGGGGTGGGAGGCAAGGCACGGGTAGACCCAGGAGCGGTGTTGAAAGATGAAGCCACACAGTCATAACTGATTGGGACAGGAAGAAAATAATTAAAGAGGCCAAACTAGGAAAGGGACATCAGGAAGAGCGTGGCTTTGAGACGGGGTTGAACAGGATCAGGGGCCTGGGCAGGGGCTTCAAGATGTGTAGTTAAGTAACGAGAGACGGGTGGTTGAGCTGGGGGATGGGAAAAGACCCAGGAGCACAGGGCTGAGTCCAGAATTTACTTCCCTCTCCTATTCTAGGGAGGTAACGATATGGAGATGGCAGAACTCAGTCTCCCTCTGTTTTCTTTTGGTGGCGGGGGACGGGCACTTACTCACATAGCAAGAGGTTACACAAAACTATTCAAGGGAAAGTGCCACAAAGTCCTCTCTCAGCAAATGAAAATATGCTTCAGAAATAAACAACACTGCCACTCCCTCATGGGGCTGAAAAATATCATCTCTTACTTTGATTTCTTAGCACTAATAAACTACATCATAATCTCTCAATAGCTGAGTATAAACGGTCGAATTAACCATCTTCTGCCCTTCAAATACTTAATTTCCATGGTGACTAATTATGCATTTCTTTTACCACATGGATGGGCAAGTAACTAAATGGGCTCTATCTTCTAAAGCAGACATTTAACATGTGACAAAGTCCTCTCAGATAAACTTGTCTCTTTTGAAATGAGATAACTAATTACTGGGTAAGACAGCAGAATCGTTTCCCTACTGGGAAATCAACTACGTGGTCGAGTAGAACGAAAGGCACGGACCATGGCAAATCAGGTCTGCAAAAACAGTAAACGAAACAAGCCAACAGAACAATTAACACATGTGGAAAAAGCCAAACACAGTATCCACTGCACAGCTGATTTGATTTTAAGAAAACTGAATATGTGTTTCAGAAAGAAAGGGAAAAGAGTGAAAATATACGGAAGTAGAAGAAAAGAAACAAAACATCCTAAAAGTAAAATAAGGCAACTAAAGGCAAAGGAAAACTTTTATATACGCAGACCTCACAGACTACACAAATCCCTTTGTCTGCATTCTCTAGAGAATTAAGAAATGGTCACTATACATATATTTTATTGCTTGGGAAGGAAGTCCACATCTCTTCCAGAATTCTAACTATTAAATACACAAAGCACTGAGCCATGCAGATAGTTCTCTTTTCAAAATAGGGACATAACCTATTTTCTCTAGATCAGATGTAGCTGGCTAACTGAGAGCCCATAGCTATTGTGGTAACCAGGAGAAAAGGAAATGGATGATTAAAGTAAATTTAATTCAATAAGCTAGTGACATTGTACTGTACAAAACTGGGGATGGGAAAGAGGCGGATACAGGCCAAAGGAGGAATAGTGCTTATTTTGTTCCTTTTGAATTTTATCAAATTGTGTATATATTTGTGACTTTTACCCTAAGGAGCATAAAAAACTGACAATAAAAGATTATCTGAATGGAACACTGGTTTTTGGTAAGTGTCAAGCACAAAAGGAATCATAATTTTTTTCAACGAGCTTTCAAAGTATGTATGCTCTTGACATCTGCTGATAAGCTGCAGTTTCCTCCTAAAAACTTAAAGCTTCTCTAAATTCAACATAAGCTTGCTTTCAGTATCTGCAAAATATATGTGGATAAAATTGAAGTTTTCAAAAGGGAGTTACCATAGAAACACACAACTCCCTAAAAGAGCAGTCCATCGTCTCTTAAGGGGAACCGTCATCACAGACATGTATTCAGTATCTCTGTGCACGTGAGGCCTTAGACAATACACAAAGGACAGTCAGCACATGCACACTGGACAAATACAGAAATTAGATGAGCCAAGTCCTTACTCTAAGTAAGCAAGGCGGGGATGAGGCCCTTTGTGTATGTGCATGTGTGGGCTGTAGGGGACAGGAATCATGTGAGCTGGATCCTGTGATGCAGCTAAAATGCAGCCATCATAACATTTATTTAAAACACAATTCTATAACAATCTGGCCATTGCACACAGTTATCACTATGGACTGTTTTCTGTGAATTCTTTTAAAATGAGGATCTAAGTACTAGAAGCAGCACGTACAAAAATAGTTTTATTTTTACTAGCAGAGTAGACTCAAGCTAAAAATAAACTAAATGGGAATTTTGTACTGCAGACTTTTCAAAAACAGTGTCTGTATACCTAAGACAAACACCACCTCTTAATTAGAAACTTCTGTAAAGCATTCCAAAAAGGCCACACTATTTTCAATCAGACTATATGGTTCTTCAGACTTGGTTTCTCTTGAGACAAAAGAACCCCATGGAGACGACATCTAAGTTGGAGTCTTGACTTAAACCACTTATGGTCTTTACGAAAGGATTTTTGGGCCAGGCACGGTGGCTCATGCCTGTAATCCCAGCACTTTGGGAGGCCGAGGCCGGTGGATCACGAGGTCAGGAGATGGAGACCATCCTGGCCAACATGGTGAAACCCCATCTTTACTAAAATACAAAAATTAGCTGGGCGTGGTGGCGTGCGCTTGTAGTACCAGCTACTCTGGAGGCTGAGGCAGAGGAATTGCTTGAACCCGGGAGGCGGAGCTTGCAGTGAGCCGAGATCGCGCCACTGCACTCCAGCCTGGCGACAGAGCGAGATTCCGTCTCAAAAAAAAAAAAAAAAAAAAAAGGATTTTTGCCCTTAAAGAAGCCAAATCATTACACAGCCCTTTTACAATGGGACAGATCTAACTAGAAGGAAAAAAAAGATATACTTTTAGGCACTGTGCCCCAAAAAACTCAGCAATTAAAGTTTGGGATTAAAAAAAGTTAAAGCTATCTAAACTGAGGTTTGTATAGAAATGTGATTATTTTTGCAGGTGTATTATCTGTGATTGGTACTAATGATTTGCAAATCATATTAATGACCATAATAATGATATTTTTTCTAATGAAACACAGCACTTTACAAACATTAAGTATTTAATCCCTGTTAGGTAAATTACAGCTACTCTTAACCACATCTTACAAATGGTAATACTGATATCACTATTCATGATTTGCCCCAAATCACAGATGACTAACATCAGAATTTATTTTAAATAAATATAAACAATAAAGTACACATGTGCTTATTTGCATGTGTGAGTATACAAAGCATCATGATTAGGCATAGTTAAGCAACTGATTAGAAAGTCATTCAAGGTCTCACTTAAAAACCAATCAAGTTAAATCTAGGTAATACAGGCCTAGTACCATCAGTTGGCATTATTCTGGGGAAAGAAAATATCAGAATGCTTAGCATCTCAGAATGCTTAACATCCTACCTTTCCACTGCAACCTGTAACAGACAACGGCCAGGGGCCCACAATGCCAATGCCAACCACAGACAGGATGGATGGCTCTGGAACCATTAGAAGGCACCATTCAAATAGACAATGGTACCAACCAGCGTCTCGATGGTAGTTACAGGTCTGAAAATGTGTACTAAAAGAAGTGGAACCTCTGGCCGATGAATTTATTTGGATTTCATGGCTATTAGTACTCTGACTTCCACATAACCTTTGAGATTCAGACTGAGCAGGAGTTCCTCAGAGAAGCTTCTCCGAGCCCTGAGCCGGACCCAACAATGCTGCTCCAGAGAATGTCTTCAGACTCCACCCCAGAGCTTCTTCACGATTTTTGGGCACTGGCTTTCTTGAAAGCTTCCCAATAGGATCAAACTTCTTAAGGGCAGGAGCCATATTGTCTTGTGCCTGGACAATGTTTATAAATTGATGGAGCTTTATAAATGTTTGTTGAATAAGTCAATGAGCATAGGACTAAATTTATTTAAATTACTAGTGCTCTCATCTATCAGATAATTTGTTCTTTTGGTGAATATATAATTAAAATGGTGTGGGTTAAAAGAAAGTTCCTGGTTATCACAAAAAATTCAGAGACCAGGGCCAGGTGTGGTGGCTCATGCCTGTAATCCTAGCGCTTTGGGAGGCCAAGGCAGGAGGACTGCTTGAGCTCAGGAGTTCAAGACCAGTCTGGGCAACATAGTGAGACCTTGCTGCTACAAAAAATTTTTAAAAAATTAGCTGGGCGTGGTGGCACACACCTGTGGTCCCAGCTACTTGGGAGTCTGAGGTGGGAGGATCACTTGAGCTCAGGAGGTTGGGGCTGCCGTGAGCTGTGATCATGCCACTGCATTCCAGTCTGGTCACGAGAGCAAGAACCCTGTTTCAAAAAATAAAAAATAAAATAAAAACAAAAAATTCAGACACCAGAGATTTGTCTACTAATATGCATTTTAATTTTCTAAGGACGAGCAAGCAAAGAATGATCATGATTTTCTGAATTTAAAATCCAGGGGTGAAGGAACTACCCAGACATCTCTGATGCTGCCCATTCTTTTATCTTGAAGGAACACTGCTCTGGGCATGACAGATGAGGATTAAGTAATTACGCTACACACTCTGGCGTGTGTCTCCGAAATCTGCAAACACATCTAGTGCTCTGAAAGCGGACTTGTAGTTGGGTTTTTTAAAGATGATAAAGAGAACTTTGCTACTCAAATAAAAATAACTGATATGGCCTTCAAATTTTCCTAAGTTCCCGAAAAGCTTCTTTTTCCTAAGTGTACCCATCTCAGATAAAGGCAGAAATCACCCCTCTCTCAATACAGTCAACTTCTCTAAAGATGACGCATACAAACACACCAGACTTTGGCAGAATTCTCTAGCGGAGATTTAAAAGAAAATATCTCGTGGCAGTAGAGAGTCACATGAAGGCTTCCAACAGCTCAGACATTCTCCTTCTACACAAAAGGGGAAAGGCCCTCTCTGTAGCAATTGTTTGATAAACAGACCACAGTGGCGTTTTTTTACTTCTCCTCTGATATAAGTGAAAATAACTCCTTGGTACTCTGTATGGAAGGCAGGTAAAAACAATGAAGTGATGAGTATTTACAACACAGATTTAATTTATCTACACCAAAATTTTAAAGATTTTCTGCTTTAAGTAGAGTTATCCTGCTTAACATCCTGCCCCACTAATTTTTATTTGAATTTGGAAAAAAGTCAAATGTGGATCCCTAAGAGTACGTTCATCTTTTCAGAAGCAGCTAAGCCCTGATTTTTCAAAAAGCATTAATCTAGACTATTTTATAAAATTATAAAATTGATTTAAAAATATTTTAAATCAAGATTAAAGGTAGATGATATCTTCATTGTAAAAAGAAAAAGATAAGATACATTCCCATCCTGTGAAATTACAGCCAAATTTTATCCATTCAGGATACTTTGGGAATGAGGCGTTCTATACAGCTTAGTTTCCCAGAGAGCTGAAGGGCTCCAAAATTTTCTTAAAATGGAAATATTTCTAAAATGTACCACACATCTATGCTTCCACGATCACAGTCTAAGACACATAATATACTTTTTCCTTAATAACTTATAATTGAAGACACCAGCTCATGTGTACAAATTGAATGTAGATCAAAATGTGCTAGGTAATTTGGTCACAGATAAGAATTTATGTACTGTGATGCCCACAAGAGAAAGCAGGAAAGATCTAAAATTGACACCCTAACATCACAATTAAAAGAACTAGAGAAGCAAGAGACATCACATTCAAAAGCTAGCAGAAGGCAAGAAATAACTAAGATCAGAGCAGAACTGAAGGAAACAGAGACACAAAAAACCTTCAAAAAATCAATGAATCCAGGAGCTGGTTTTTTGAAAAGATCAACAACATTGATAGACCGCTAGCAAGACTAACAAAGAAGAAAAGAGAGAAGAATCAAATAGATGCAATAAAAAATGATAAAGGGGATATCACCACAGATCCCACAGAAATACAAACTACCATCAGAGAATACTATAAACACCTCTACACAAAAAACGTGAAAATCTAGAAGAAATGGATAAATTTCTCGACACAGACACCCTCCCAAGACTAAACCAGGAACAAGTTGAATCTCTGAATAGACCAATAACAGAAGCTGAAATTGAGGCAATAATTAATAGCTTACCAACCAAAAAAAGTCCAGGACCAGATGGATTCACAGTCAAATTCTACCAGAGGTACAAAGAGGAGCTGGTACCATTCCTTCTGAAACTATTCCAATCAATAGAAAAAGAGGGAATCCTCCTTAACTCATTTTATGAGGCCAGCATCATCCTGATACCAAAGCCTGGCAGAGACACAACCAAAAAAGAGAATTTTAGACCAATATCCTTGATGAACATTGATGCAAAAATCCTCAATAAAATACTGGCAAACCGAATTCAGCAGCACATCAAAAAGCTTATCCACCATGATCAAGTGGGCCTCATCCCTGGGATGCAAGGCTGGTTCAACATACGCAAATCAATAAACATAATCCAGCATATAAACAGAACCAAAGACAAAAACCATATGATTATCTCAATAGATGCAGAAAAGGCCTTTGACAAAATTCAACAACGCTTCATGCTAAAAACTCTCAATAAATTAGGTATTGATGGGATGTATTTCAAAATAATAAGAGCTATTTATGACAAACCCACAGCCAATATCATACTGAATGGGCAAAAACTGGAAGCATTCCCTTTGAAAACTGGCACAAGACAGGGATGCCCTGTCTCACCACTCTTATTCAACATAGTGTTGGAAGTTCTGGCCAGGGCAATCAGGCAGGAGAAGGAAATAAAGGGTATTCAATTAGGAAAAGAGGAAGTCAAATTGTCCCTGTTTGCAGATGACATGATTGTATATCTAGAAAACCCCATCATCTCAGCCTAAAATCTCCTTAAGCTGATAAGCAACTTCAGCAAAGTCTCAGGATATAAAATCAATGTGCAAAAATCATGAGCATTCTTATACACCAATAACAGACAAACAGAGAGCCAAATCATGAGTGAACTCCCATTCACAATTGCTTCAAAGAGAATAAAATACCTAGGAATCCAACTTACAAGGGATGTGAAGGACCTCTTCAAGGAGAACTACAAACCACTGCTCAATGAAATAAAAGAGGATACAAACAAATGGAAGAACATTCCATGCTCATGGGTAGGAAGAATCAATATTGTGAAAATGGCCATACTGCCCAAGGTAATTTATAGATTCAATGCCATCCCCATCAAGCTACCAATGACTTTCTTCACAGAATTGGAAAAAACTACTTTAAAGTTCATATGGAACCAAAAAAGAGCCTGCATCGCCAAGTCAATCCTAAGCCAAAAGAACAAAGCTGGAGGCATCACACTATCTGACTTCAAACTATACTACAAGGCTACAGTAACCAAAACAGCATGGTACTGGTACCAAGACAGACATATAGACCAATGGAACAGAACAGAGCCCTCAGAAATAATGCCGCGAATCTACAACCATCTGATCTTTGACAAACCTGAGAAAAAGAGGAAATGGGGAAAGGATTCCCTATTTAATAAATGGTGCTGGGAAAACTGGCTAGCCATTTGTAGAAAGCTGAAACTGGATCCCTTCCTTACACCTTATACAAAAATTAATTCAAGATGGATTAAAGACTTAAATGTTAGACCTAAAACCATAAAAACCCTAGAAGAAAACCTAGGCATTACCATTCAGGACATAGGCATGGGCAAGGACTTCATGTCTAAAACACCAAAAGCAACAGCAACAAAAGCCAAAATTGACAAATGGGATCTAATTAAACTCAAGAGCTTCTGCACAGCAAAAGAAACTACCATCAGAGTGAACAGGCAACCTACAAAATGGGAGAAAAGTTTTGAAATCTACTCATCTGACAAAGGGCTAATATCCAGAATCTACAAAGAACTCAAACAAATTTACAAGAAAAAAACAACCCCATCAACAAGTGGGCAAAGGATATGAACAGACACTTCTCAAAAGAAGACATTTATGCAGCCAAAAGACACATGAAAAAATGCTCATCATCACTGTCCATCAGAGAAATGCAAATCAAAACCACAATGAGATACCATCTCACACCAGTTAGAATGGTGATCATTAAAAAGTCAGGAAACAACAGGTGCTAGAGAGGCTGTGGAGAAACAGAAACACTTTTACACTGTTGGTGGGACTGTAAACTAGTTCAACCATTGCAGAAGTCAGTGTGGCGATTCCTCAGGGATCCAGAACTAGAAATACCATTTGACCCAGCAATCCCATTACTGGGTATATACCCAAAGGATTATAAATCATGCTGCTATAAAGACACATGCACATGTATGTTTATTACGGCACTATTCACAATAGCAAAGACTTGGAACCAACCCAAATGTCCAACAATGATAGACTGGATTAAGAAAATGTGGCACATATACACCATGGAATACTATGCAGCCATAAAAAATGATGAGTTCATGTCCTTTGTAGGGACATGGATGAAGCTGGAAACCATCATTCTCAGCAAACTATTGCAAGGACAAAAAACCAAACACCGCATGTTCTCACTCATAGGTGGGAATTGAACAATGAGAACACATGGACACAGGAAGGGGAACATCACACACCGGGGCCTGTTGTGGGGTGGGGGCAGCGGGGAGGGATAGCATTAGGAGATATACCTAATGCTAAATGACGAGTTACTGGGTGCAGCACACCAACATGGCACATGTATACATATGTAACTAACCTGCACGTTGTGCACATCTACCCTAAAACTTAAAGTATAATAATAATAATAATAATAAATTTATATGCTGTGGACCATGGAACAGGAAGGAGTCTGTTTGACCCTCACAGTACTCTGAAATTTGTCCTCTCAAAAAATTCCTGATGTCAAATCCTATTTGTATCATTTGCCTCTTCCTCACAGAGGTAGAGTGAAGCTATGTGGTAGAGCATGGCTTTGCAGGGAGTAAAATGTTTTAAAAAACTAGTTAGTGAACCAAGGCTGGAGAAGTTTCCTTGCAAATGGTTTTCCTATTCCCTAAGTGGGTGTCATTTTGGATGTTGCTATCAGCTACCTCTTTGTTTCTTTTTCTTTTTTTTTGAGATGGAATCTCGCTCTTTTTGCCCAGGCTGGAGTGCAATGGCATGATCTCAGCTCACTGCAACCTTTGCCTCCTGGGTTCAAGCAATTCTCCTGCTTCAGCCTCTCGAATAGCTGGGGATTACAGGCACCTGCCACCATGCCCGGGTAATTTTTTATATTTTTAGTAGAGACAGGGTTTTACCATGTTGTCCAGGCTGGTCTCAAACTCCTGACCTCAAGTGATCCAAAATGCCTTGGCTTCCCAAAATGCTGGGGTTATAGGCGTGAGCCACTGCGCCTGGCCTGCTATCAGCTACCTCTGACTTCAGCTGGAGCTTCATCTGTAAGGGCTCCCAGGCACTCCTGGAAAGTACACATTTCCCCAGCTTTCTCACTGGCATTCACTTTATTCAATGATTGAGAAAGAGAAACATGCTTGGCCAGTTCATAAATCTGAATTTAGATGTTTGGGAGTTCTCCAATGTTTCACTTCTTTTTGCTGAGGTAGCCTTGTAAACTTGGTTAAAAGAAACTGGTGTAACCTCTTTGAAAAGACAATTGGGCTCTCTCTCCCTGTATTTTACACATGGATATAAAAGTCATTAAAAAGTACATATTCTTTGACCTAGAAAATCACTTTCTAGGAATCTAGCCTAAGGAATCACTGGCTATATAAACAAAGAGGATGTGCAAAGAGGCTGACCACACCGCTGATTATAAAAGTAAAGTAGGCCTGGTGCAGTGCTGCACGCCTGTAATCTCAGTACTTTGGGAGGCCAAGGTGGGAGAATCACTTGAGCCCAGGAGTTTGAGACCAGCCTGGGCAACATAGTGAGACCCCATCTCTACAAAAATAGAAAAATTAGTCGGGTGTGGTGGTGCCTATAGTCCCAGCTACATGGAAGCCTGAGGCCAGAGGACTGCTTGAGCCCAGGAGGCAGAGGATGCAGGGAGTCATGATCATGCCACTGTACTCCAGCCTGTGCAACAGGGCATAAAAGTAAAGTTTAACTAAACCTCTAACATTAGAGGATTGGTTAAAAACATGGAAATTCAAACAATGGAAAACTATTCTGCCATTAAAATCTTAAAATAATGATCCACATATTATTGACATGCAAAGATTTCCACAATATATTGTTAACCCAAAAAAAAAAAACAATAGGTTTCAAAAATACGTGTGGTTGTATATAGGGGAAGGTCCGAAACGATCTGTATTAGAGGTTGCCAAATGATTCTGGAAGCCCTTAGAGTTTCAGTAATTTTTCACAATGCCTCCAGGCCTAAACAAATACCTAATAGAGCTGTCTGTTATGTAGTTAGATCCAAACAACATAATAACTATTTATGTCAGAATGATTTAGCAGCTGAAAAATATAACACACATAAATGAAAACTACTATTTCCTTCTCAAGTAACTTTGTTATAACTTGTTTATAGAATGTATACACCTGTTGGGCACTGCATAACTTTAAATCTTGGAATCGCTGGACACCACTACCTTATTTCTTGTTCCACGCTAGTTTTCATGTGATACACTTTTTATCACTAAACACTCAGCAATCACTGAAAACTCGGTTTTGTAAAGATATGATGTCATCAAAAGGAATGTAGTGTGATCTAATGCTGAAACTGTGAACTATCTCCAGCTAATAGTTGGCAGAGTGTTGTACGATGTTTCCCTTAATGATGGAAAGTATCTGTGCCAACCCTAGAGCTGCACCCAGAATTTGCTGTGGTGCCCCAGAGCATCTTGGCACACAGTTTGGAGCTGCAGGTATATAACAAGATGTTAACAGTTGCTTTCTCTCAGGTTACTGGTGATTAAAAAAAAAAAAAAGATTTTCTGAACTTTTTCCCAATAAACATGTTATTTTTTACAATTAGAAAAACCACTAAAGTGATTTATGTATTTTTCAGAGTTCTTTATCTTTACAAGAAGATGGATAGTCTCCCCAATTTTTTACTGTGAAGAAAAGTCTAAGCATAAACAACAGTAAAAATGGAGTCTTGGATGATGCCTTAATGATGAAAAACTCCCTCATGAATAACGTTCTGCAATAACACCTCCTATTCTGACCCCCTCCCTGATACTTGTACAGGTTGGATCAATGAAGTCACTGGTGTCAGGACACTAACCCAGACATTCACCCCACTTCCTGCGGGTAGCCACTACAATTGTTTAATAATAGACTCTCTGTCCCTCAGCTGATGTGCTTGTAATAGAGCATGGTCATGCCCTTGTGGGAACTGAGCTATAAATGGTGCTTTGCTCTTGGTCTGCAGAGCTTTAGTCTCTGGATTAACGGTGCTCCTTTTAAAACAGTGCCTGCTGCTTTGCACCCTGGTGTCCACTGCTGCCGTCTTTAAAGGTCTCCACTGCTCTCTTTGTTCCCTTCTGGTTACTTTTGCCCTGTTTGTCAGTTTTTGCACTAAAGAAATGAATGGGCTTTTATACCTTCACCAATTGGGATTTTCAGAACCAGCCTAGTGAGTTAAGTCTAACAGATATTTAGCCCCCTTTGATAGTCAGTTGTTGCTGGATATTTTGTTTGTTTTTGCCTTTGTGGGAATTGGTGGGCAGAAAAAAACATTTTCCAGTTTCATGCTGTTTTTAAAACCTGAGGATTTTTTACAAGTTTTGGCATCGTATAGTTGAAGTTCTATTGTGATCAATATTTCTATTCATTTACTTTCTTACTAAACAAGTGTCCAAGGAATTATAAAACACTTTTTTTTTCTAATTTAGGAACTTCTACAAATGTATACATCAATTGCAACTTAACCTTTACAAGTTTAAGAATAATGCTGTAGTAGAATATTTAAAGGAACTTTCTGCATAAACTTCAGTTAATATAGGTCTTACTTTTAAAATATCTTCTTTAAAAAATAAATATTGCTTACTATTGGGATAAAATTATTTTAAAAAGAATAATGAGAACAGCTCCCAATTCTCCTTTACCTGCCCAAGTGTTCCCTCAGCACTTATCACCTTTTCAACATACTATACACTTTACCTATTTATCTTGTTAACTGTCCATCTGCTCCAACCAGAATGTAAGCTCAGTAGGAGCAAGAATTTTTGTCTGCTTTAATCACTGATACATCTTGTCTCCAGCACCTAAAATGTAGGGGCTCAACAAGTATTTGTTGAAAAGTCAGTAAATGAGTGACTGATTCTTAAAGACCTTTTTGTAACTCCATTTTAGAAGACCAAAGAAAAAAAGACAAAATCTTGAACATTAATATTTATACAAACCAAATACTACTTTTTTGTAGGTAAAATATGATTCTATTGTGATGTAAAGTTACCTTTTTGACTGTAGTGAAATCCATGAATGGCAAGGATCTAACTAATTTACTATTGCTCCTCTTCCAGGAAAGGTTTCAACTTTCAAATAAAGAGGACTTCTGATTGTCAAGTATGGCAAATTCATGTGGAATGCCTAAAAATGCTGAGTATTAAAAACATTTTTAAAGATATGGCTAAGCAGCAAGAAAGTAACAGCAATTGTTAAAAGTTGAAAATGACAAGGAAATTAGAACCTAGAGAAGTAAGTAGGTAAGTCCTGCATAAGTCAATCCCTGATGAGGATATTAAAAGCCAAAGGGACAGCCTAATGTCCACACAGGAAGGTCAAAGCCAATACCCTTAAAAGATGAAATCCTCAGTGGGTACATTAAAAAAAAAAAAATCTTCCCAGAAATAGAAGACAGAATAAGTCTTGGTGATGGGAGAGGAGAAAAAAGAAGAAAGTTTCCTCAAAAAATACAAAGCCCAGGCTGGGTGCAGTGGCTCACGCCTGTAATCCCAGCACTTTGGGAGGCCGAGACAGGAGGACCACTTGAGGTCAGAAGTTTGAGACCAGCCTGGCCAACATGATGAAACCTCGTCTCTACTAAAAATACAAAAAAATTAGCCAGGTGTGGTAGTGTGCACCTGTAGTCTCAGCTAGTTGGGAGGCCAAGCTAGGAGAATTGCTTGAACCCAGGAGGTGGAGGTTGCAGTGAGCTGAAATCTCACCACTGCACTCCAGCCTGGGTGACAAAGTGAGACTCTGTCTCAAAAAAAAACAAAACAAAACAAAACAAAACAAAACCCCACAAAAAACAAAAACAAAGCCCAGAAATTACATATCCATGTGCCCTTTCCAAATCCAAATAGGGTAAAAAGTCCTGAGTTGGAAATGACTACAAACACATAGCAGAAGCAAATAAAAAGCCTCTCTAGAATAATGAATATTAAATCTAAGTTTCAAGAGATTTTCATAAGAATTCCAAGTAATTAAGTTCACAATCAAAAATCACAAAACAAAGAATCAAGCTGTCATGAACATGAATGAGAAAAAACAAAACTGCAGAATGAAATCATCAAAGGCTTTAGCTATTGAATGTATTGAACATAGATATAAAATAGATGTGTTTAACATTTTTAAAAAAGTAAACAGGATCTTAAAATATGAACAAGGAAGATTTCAAAAATGACTAGGCAGATTTAAGAAACAGCCAAAAATAACTTCTAGAAATGAAAATATAATAATTATATTTAGAGACTCAATGAGTAAGTCCAATACCAAAATAGATGCAGCTGAAGTAGGAATGAGTGATTTGGTAAACAGATATAAAGAAATTGTACATAATCTTATACAAAAATGAAAAATATAATCTTACGTTTAAGAAATTCTATGGCCGGGCACAGTGGCTCACGCCTGTAATTCCAGCACTTTGGGAGGCCAAGGCAGGTGGATCATGAGGTCAGTAGTTCGAGACCAGCCTGACCAAAATGGGCAAACCCCACCTCTACTAAAAATACAAAAATTAGCTGGGCGTGGTGGCATGCGCCTGTAATCCCAGCTACTCAGAAGGCTGGGGCAGGAGAATTGCTTGAACCTGGGAAGCAAAGGTTGCAGTGAGCCGAGATCATGCCATTGCACTACAGCCTGGGTGACAGAGCAAGACTCCATCTCAAAAAAAAAAAAAAAGACATTATACATAACATTATACAGAAGGAAAATATAAAAGAAATATTTAGAGATGTAAAGGGCAGAATGTGAAGGAAAAAACAGACAATGTGGGAAAGGCAGCATTCAAAATAATTTTTTTTTCTGAGATTTTTCAGAACTAGTAATCACCAAATTCAGAAAGCCAAATGCATCCCAAGGATGTTAAATAAAAGAAATGCCCACCCAGACAAAGCCTGGTAAAACTGTAGAAGACCATCATAAAAAAAGCTCTGGGGGAAATCTGGGGAAAATGTCTTTAAAACACTGAAAGAAAATAATACTGAATATGGAAGTGTATACCTAGCAAAACTACCTTTCATAAATAAAGCATGAATAGAAGGTATTTTCAATCAAACAAAAAATAAGAAAGTTTACTTCCAAAAACATTCATTAAAGGTACTTCTAAAGGACATGCTTCAGAAAACAGCGATGATCTGAGAAGAAGAAATGGTGAGAAAAGAAAATAGTAAATACATGACTATGTTTAAATAGAGTATATAAAACAGCTGCTACTGTATACAAATTGTAATAATGTGTAATATAAAAAATAATATAAAACTATAAACCAAATAACCATGGCATGTTGGGCTGAAAAAGAATGATCCAAATTAAAGAACTCTAAGGTTACTGAACTGTTTGGGAAAAGAATGAATACTGTTTAGTGTAATACTTTATTAAGTTACATAGGATGCCAACATCTCTAGGGTAAGCATGGAAAAAAGAGAATGGTGTGTACAACTGTTAAATTAGTAGAAGAAAAACCATGGAACTATATTTAAAAAAAAAAACAAAAGCAAAATCCAAATGAAGGCAATAAAGAAAAAATAAAGCTCAGGAAAAGCAGGACAAATAGAAAGCAAAAAATAATATGGTCAAAATGAATATAAATGCATTAGTGCAATCAATAATTAGCATAATCTGCTAAACAACATACATCAACTGAATATTTTATTAAAAGACAAAGACTGATTGAATTAAAAAATAGACAACATATGTCCACACAGACTTGTATGTGAATGTTCATAGCAACTTTATCCATAATAGTTGAAAAAACTGGAAATGACCCAAATATCCACCAACTTGTGAATAGCTAAAAAACAAACAAACAAACAAACGAAAAACCTGTGGTATATCCATACAGTGAAATTATACTGAAAAAATATAAAGGAATGAAACTCTGATATGTGTAACAGCATAAATGAATCTCAAAGGCATTATACTAAGTGAAAGAAGCCAAACACAAAAGCCTACATACTGTATGATTTCATTTGTATGACTTTCTGGAAAAGACAAAATAACATAGTAATAAAAAGTAGATCAGTAGTTTCCTAATGCCAGACGTGAGGGAAGGAAACTGATAGCAAAAAAGCATGAGGAACTTTCTGGTGTGACGGAAATATCTATAGCTTTATTGTGGTAGTGGTTACATGACTATACACACCTGCCAAAATTCATCAAACTGTACACTTAAAATATGTGAGTTTGATCACATGAAAATTATACCTTAATAAAGCTAGTAAAAAGACAAATTCCAATTATGTGATTTACAAAGCACAAATCTAAAGCCTTTTGTGTCTTTGAATAAAGGAGGCTGGGGGAAGAACTGCGTAGGCAAATAATAACCCAGAAATCTGCTGTAGCTAAATTAAACCAATACACAGTTAATTTTAGGCAAAGAGATAAAAAGGGCCATCACATATTAATAGAAATATTTAATTCCCTGGGAAGATATAATAATAATATGTTCCTAATAATGTATCTTCAAAAATATATAAACCCAAAAATAAAAGAACCTCAAGGAGAAACTAACCATAAGACAGTCTCATTTATGAACAGGAATGCAAAAATCCTGAACAAAATATTAGTAATTCAAATCTAATAATTTCCAAAGAAAAATAATGTGTCTAAATTTGGGTTATTCCATAATTCAAGGTTGCTTCAATATCAATCAGTGTTATTCACTAGATGAAAGAAGAAAATATATGATTATCTCAAAGAATATAGAAAAAGCATTCAATAAAATACAACATTCATCATTCATGATTAAAACAAAGAATAGAAGGAAACTTCCTAAACTGGATAAAGGATATCACAAAGCAACCCTATAACAAATACCATACTTTATAATATAAATGAAAAGTTAAAGTTTTATCTATCACTATTTTAATTTAACATTGGAGATTCTTGCCAGTTCAGTAAGACAAGAAAAAAGAATTAACATTTTATGGGTTGGAAAGGGAAAAAAAACTATCATTACTTGTAAATGATATAAAGAATCTACAAATTACTTTTATTAATAAGGAAGCCAATAAGGTTTCCATATACATGATAAAATGTAGGACCCTTTGACAGTGGAATGGCTAAATAAACTACCGTATAATAAACACAATAAAATATTCTATAGCAATGAAAATGAATGAACTAAAGTTACACAGGTCAACATGGATAAAACTCAGAACATTGTGTTTTGTGGGGAGCAAGTCACAAAATAATCAGTATGATTCTATTACATAAAAGCTAAAATGAGATGGTATATTGCTTTGGGATATATATATGGTAAAACTATATGTGGTACATATGTAGTAAAACTAAAAAAAAAAAAGCAAACAAACAAGACAGTAAGTAACTCAAAATCCAGGAAAGTAGTTGGGGAGAGGAGAAAACCATAGGAGAGAGGTACATAAGGGTTTCAGTAGCAATGATAATGTTCTTCAGATAAGTAGCAGAAATGTGGATGTTTTCTTTATTTAATCCTTTAAAGTGTATCTACATGTTATATATTCCCTTCCACATGTATGATATACTTCATAATCTAAAGAAGTAAATGAACCTGAGTGAACTTTGTTAGAAATGCATTTTAAAGTCAATGTTACTTCAAGTTGGAAAACACAGGCATTTAGGAAGTTCTTTTTCTATATCTAAGTTTTGAAATTAATATTTATTACTTTTTCTTGTTCCTTATTCTAGGAAAGTTGAGAGTTCTCATTTATACAATGGTTTTCCTATTACACTGAAATCATAAGAAACTCTCTTGGTAGGTTTTAAAGGTAGATTATACAACCATTTTGTTTTCACAACTGCCTGTATAAGACAGAAGAAAAACAACAAATGAACAATTAAATGGTAAGGAAAGAATATTAACTAATAAGAAATGTCAAAAAGGCTTGACTTCTCATATTAAAAACAACTTTTTGGTGGAAAAAACCTAATCCCTTCTTTTGAAAGAGAATTTTTCAAAATTCTCAGTGTTGCGGCGGTGGGGGGTGAGTGGCTGGGGGTTGGGAAATCAGATCTCAGATCAATAAACAGGCAAACAGGTTGACTAAGAATAGAAGGTATCATTATGTATTTTACATATTTTGTATTTTCTGCATATTAGATGTTTTGACATCTTAAAACTACCTTTCTGGCTAGAGAGAGACTGTCTCTTTCAAGGCTAGCCGATTCTCAGAGATAACAAAGAGCCTGGCTGGTAGCATGCCTTTGACAAGAAAATTCACCAATCTAGAGACACCCCTCCTCTATCTGGCCCTCAGAGGCAATATTCCTCTGCCTTTACTATACCACAGCCAGGTACCAAGCAAGCAGGGACCACCCAGAAAGCTTGGAGCCTGACCAAATTACTTCAACTAGCAATTCTAAACTGTTAACCCTGCCCTGCCTTGCCTTTCCCTTGGAAACTCCAATAAAGGCTGTGGCTGGCCCAAGCTCTCCCCTGGCTCCTGCCTTCTGCCTCCTGACTAACACGGGTGTTTTCCCTTGTGGCCCTGCGTAGCATGTGGTGACACGCCTCTATGGGACCTGTGAATGTAACAAATTTCTTCCTTCCAAGCCCTGTTCTCATTTCCCCCTCAGTGGCTGTACTGATTTTATCACATATCCAACATGTACGTTCTTAAAACACATAGCAAAGCAGGAGTTTCAGATGTTAACCAAGGTCTCCAGGAATGACAATTCTGGAGCTCAGGGCGAGCAGAGATTAGTGAAGGAGGGAGCAAATTTACAGGAAACAAGAATATGCAAATACTGAGGGTTTGAGAGTTCAGTGGTCGAAAAACAGGAGATAGCTGTGGAAAGTGCACACTGGGAAGGGGCAGCTCTGAGGCACCTCATGGCACCTGGACAACCTCAACCAGCTTAAGGTGCCTAACAGAGGAATTTATAAGCTTCTTGCTGGTATGGGAACCAATCCCCAAGTGAGGTGCCTGCTAGATAGATCTACAGGTTGAAGTAGATCAGGGAAATGACACACCGGAGGAGAGGGATGTAGGGGCAGAAAAGAGGGGCCCACCCAAAAAATGTGTGTGTATCCCCACCTACCCTTACCTCCTTCCACTTTTTCTACAAGCGTCAGAACTGCTCAACATCATCACTTCCAAATCAGTTTTGGTGACAGAGTCCAATTGCCCAAACCAGATGCAATGCCCTCATTATGTCTTACCAGCCCTCCTGCTCCTGCCTCCTCCAGTTCATCCTTCACGTAGCCACAGAGTAATCTTTATAGAACACAAATATCACCATATTACTTCCCAGCTTAAAAACCTTTCAGGATTGACCCATATCCACCCAGAGTAGCCTCCAAGCCACTTAGATTGTCCTCCTTTCTGCCGTCCTTCTGGCTTCTCTGGCTGGAGACTTTAGACCACAGCACTGTAAACCGATTCCAACTCCATGTTAATATGTTAATTTAATATGTTAATATTTAAATATTATTTCATGGATCCAGATATTAGCACATTATGTACTCTTTTCTCCTTCTGAAAGGAAGAATCTTTGCCTGCCTTAACACTATTATTCATCTTCAAAAATCTGTGCAACACTTCATTCTGAAGCCTCCTCAAACAACTGCAGTCTGCTCTCTTTATGGACCACCTTGCTGCTCTCATTATATTCAATGCACACTATTTTATTCACATGTATGTCTGTCTTCCCAACTACACTGCAGACTACTTGAGGGCAGGGATGGTATCTTATTTTTTCTTTGTATTTCCAGTGGGTAGCGTAGCACCTGGCCCATAAAAAAACTATCATTTATTGAGCACCTACTGTACAGCAGATCCCATACTAAGCTTTTCAAATGTTATGACATGAGTTCCCACAACAACTCAATGAACTATTTATAATTACCTCTTTTACAAACGAGGAAACTGAGATTGAGGGGGTTAACATCCCCAGGACCTTCCAGTTAGTAAGTGGTAGAATTCCGATTAGGACTTGGGTCTCTGACGCCATTGCCTACGTTAGCTCCTTGGGCCTCTGGTGAAACGTAATGCACGAAATGTGGATCGGATCGTATGAAATCTCCCCCAACTTACACCCTGGGTTGAAGGCTGTGAAGCTTATGCAGAATGCCAGAGGAGGCATTAGGACATGGGGTTTCTGGTTCTGCCACTGATTAACCTCAACTCTGGGCTGTCGCAGGCTTTCTCTGGGCTTCACTTTCCTCATGGGGGAAATGCCATCCTTAACAGATCCCATGTCATATCCTCACTCTTAAGGCCCTCTAAAGCTGATAAGAAGGTACTGTGGATCATAAACCTAGGTACTCTTTCTAGATATTGGCCTTGAAACATCTCTTCCTTCACTGAAAAACTGCTTCTGAAAAAGGATGCCAGAAGCCACTTTTGGTCAAGAAAATGTCCACTTTTGTTCTTAGCACAGAGCAGGTACCCGGACTTTCCCTGTTCCCAAGTGCTGTAGACCAAAATAGCAGGCAACCAGGATGAAGTCAGCCAGAAACACGCTTTCTATAACTGCTCTTCACAGAAGAGAAAATCAACAAGCTAGTGTTTAAATAATGTGCAGGGTGTGATACCAACCGAACCTCCGCCCTCCTTCCTGGGGAAATGCAAAGTTTGCTGTGGCCTTTTCACAAACCTCGGAGAGAATGAAATGTCAGCTGTAACACTGAATTTCCCAGCTTCATTCCACTTCCCTCACCACCTCACTATTACCTAAGATGACATTCTGTATATTAGTATACTACATCTTAAACATCATCCCTCACTCAGACATCAGATTACAAACAAACAGCTGAATCCTACAGCTGTTCCCACTAGAAACAAAAAGATTCTTAACATATTTGAAGGGAAAAAAATCTGTTTGTTCCCAGATGTCTCCTGAGCCCATTTCTGGGGCGTGTCTACTAGTAATAGTGAGTAAACGCTAACTGTACTCCTCGCTCCTATTTACACACACTATTGGTTTTCAGTAACCACTCCTTCCCAACTCCCAAAAAAGACAGCTAAGAAAACAATGCTCACTTGGAGGAAGAGAAACTAAATTTCTTTTTGCTGTTCCTCTCAATCAAACCCTTGCAGGAACCAAAGTATTCACTGTGGTTTAAACACTTGTCACTCAAAAAAAAAGTACCCAGAAATGCCATGAGACTTCCTATAATTTCACTTTTATTTAAGGAGCTGTGCTGCATCAATACTTGCTTTGGGCACAAAATGCAGAGGAGCTTGATGGCATTTTGAGAATGGCACAGATGCAAAGTATTTAAAAAATACATACCACCCAGTGTGTTCCTGGGAGACATGGCTGGACTCAACATGTTACTATCAGCAGTGTTAGCCTGGTTCTGCAGGGGACCACACATATGCACATGTATGTACTGAGCCTGTGCTCTGGGATACACGCTGTGCTAAATGGTTTACATTTTTGATGACTCGTTAAAATATACTTAGGAGGAAGGTATGTTCTCCCCTTTTTACAGATGAGGAAACTGAGCACTACATGAACTGCCCCGAATCACATTGCCAGTAAGTTTGCAAAAGTGGCATTTGAACAGTCAGTCAGACTCCGAATATGTATAGGAGTTCTTTAAGGGAACCAAGGAAACAATGTGCATTACAACCCTTGGGAGACACTCTAGTGTGTATTTCTATAAATTAAAAAAAAAAAAGGGAAGAAATTGATCACTAATGAAACGTATCCATCTGTCATAATGAAGATTTTAATGATGAAACAAGTAACCTAAAACTAAAATTAAGACATTACAAATATCAAAGAAACAAAGACACAACCCCTAAAAGGGGCTGGGGTGCTAATATTTAGAAAAATAAATGTGTTTCAACTACTGCCCCCTCCTGGTGGCATAACCAAAGGTACCTTTCTTTTTCTTAACTTGATGGATTTGGAAGGTTTTCTTCTAACTGATCTACCAAAACAAAAAATGTAGGTAAAGAAAGACTGTATGGAGCTTATTGAGGATAAGGCTTAGTTCTGGACTGGAGTGAAGGTCTTTCTAACTGAGTAACTATAAGAAACTATGAAGCATCTTGTGCCTCCATCTTCTCATCAGAAAAATGGGAATAATATCCACTCTATCTACCTCAAAGGTTATTGTGGGCATCAAAGAAATAATGCATGTGAATGTTCTTTTCAATGAATCTAAAATCTAAGGTATTATGATTAATTAAAGCCATTTATAGTATCATCTATTAAATTTAAAATTACATTTACTCTTTAATCCTGCAATCCCACTCCTGGGAACCAATGCCATAGAACTAATAGTACTGTATCTAAGAACAAACACAAAGATGTTTATGATTTCAGTGTGGACAATGGCCAAAAAAACTGAGACCAAAGTAAATATCCATGAGTAGGGCAATTGTAGAATAAAAAATTCTAATAGTTACCCCATTGGAATATTATGCACCCATTAAAAAGAATGTTCTAGAGCTTTATCAATTGAATGAAGAGATTTCAACACAGTTTTCTGAGAAGAGCAAAACATAAAAAAAGAATGTTTAACAGGGAATTCTAAAAGTCTTAGTGCATTTTAAACTTTAATAATTTCAGAAGTATAAATGCTATACACTTTCAAGAAACAATATATGAAAAATAAAAATTTAACTTTTTAAAATATTGATGTTACTTATTAAAATCAATATAAAAACTATTATGCACAAAAAAACTAAGAGTAAAATTTATTATTCAAAATTCCAAAGTTAAATAAGTATAAAAGAAATATAAATAGCTAAATGTTTAAATGTTTCTAAGTTTATAGCAATTATACCTCTAAAATTATGAACTTAAAACTGCACTAATACTTAAAAATGTTATTTCAATAGCTTTAGGCGTACTAGTGTTTTTGGTTACATGAATAAACTGTATAGTGGTAAATCCTGGGATTTTAGTGTACCTGTCACCCAAGTAGTGTACACTGTACCCAACAGGTAGTTTTTCATGCCTCAACCACCTCTCAACCTCCTCCTCTTGAGTCTCCAATGTCCATTACACCACTCTGTATGCCTTTGTGTACCCATAGCTTAGCACCCGCTTATAAGTGAGAACGTGGTATTTAGCTTTCAATTCCCGAATTACTGCACTTAGAATAATGGCCTCCAGTTCCATCCAAGTTGCTGCAAAGACATTATTTCATTCTTTTTCATGGCTGAGTAGTATTCCATACTGTGTGAATGGAATGTGTGGTGTGGAATACACACCAGTCCAATGGAATGGAATGCATTCTATTTACACACCATGGAATACTACTCAGCCATAAAACAGAACGAAATGGAATTATGTGTATTACACACACACACACACACACACACACACACACACATTCCTCACATGTTTTATCCACTCATCATCTGATGGGCACTTAGGTTGAACCCGTATCTTTGCAATTGTGAATTGTGCTGCAATAAACATACACCTGCAGGTGTCTTTTTTATATAGTGACTTCTTCTTTGGGTAGATACCCAGTAGTGGGATTGCTGGGTTGAATAGTAGATCTACTTTTAGTTCTTTGAGAAATCTCCATATTGTTTTCCACAGAGGGTGTACCAATTGACATTCCCACCAGTAGTGTGTAAGTGTTCCCTTTTCACTATATGCACATCAATATCTATTGTTTTTTGACTTTTTCATTATAGCCATTCTGGCTGGGGTAAGGTGGTATGTTGTTGTGGTTTTAATGCATTAACACTTTGAGAACACTCTATAACATGTTTTTGTTTTTTAAAAACAAAATAACAGTCCCCTCACTCCCACTGTGTGGTGTGTGTGTGTGTGTGTGTGTGTGTAATTGTACATTTACATAAACAGGGGAAAAATGGAAGGCTATGTGTGCAGTTAAAATGGGAGAAGGGAAAAGAGGAGGAGAGTGACCCAGACAAAAGAGGAAAAGTTGTTTTTTTAAAAAAAAATGGGGAACCAAAAAGTGTATATGCTATTATCACATTTATGTACCTATATAAAATCATTTGTATTGTACAGCTATATAATATTACATGTTTAAATTTTATTATTTTAGAGACAGAGTTTTACTCTGTTACCCGAACTACAGTGCAGTGAACTACAATTGCACTGGCACAATCACAGCTCACTGCAGCCTCAATCTCCTGGGCTCAAGCAATCCTCTAACCTCAGCCTCTTGAGTAGCTGGGACCAGCTACGGCACCACCATGCCTGGCTACTGATTGATGGATTCATTGATTGTAGACACAGTCTCACTTTGTTGCTCAGGCTTATTATTATTATTTTGTTTTTTAAGAAAGGAAAGAAACTTGCCCCAAGTCCCATACTAAGCTAATGGCAGAAGAACCAGAACTTGTACCTAGGTCTCTCTGACTCTGCAGTCTGAGCCCTGAAGGATTACACTATTATTTAGGATGGTTATGGATTCACAGGCAGGACTCACTAGCCCTGCAATTGGCCTCTCCAGCATGGAGTTCCTGACCATTATTCGTCAATCTCAGGAGCTGCTTTCAAAACAACCAATCATCCTTTGAACCTCTCACTTCTGGGGTGGAGCATGATAGCGTGGTAGATGCTGTAGACATGAGGCTTTTGGTTGATGCTGATAGCAACCCTCTGTTGCACAGATACATAATTTTAATCACCACTGCTAAGTAACTCTTATTGATTTGTTCTTCTCAGAATCAAAGACACTTTTCTCTCTCTCTCTCAAGTAAATTAAAAATGGAAACATATTGTCAATCCCTGAACATGTGGTGTGCTTTCTTCCTTCAGGCCCATCACATACTGTTCCTTCTATCTGTAATGTCTTCCATCTTTTTCCTCTGCTGGAAAAACCCTTCCATATTCTTGAAGTTGCAGCTCAAATATCACGTTCTCCGTCAAGGATTTCCTACCTCATCCAGGCAGAACTGCTTCACCCTCTGCATGCCCTCAAGAATCAGGACAGGCTTCTCTTAGCAGTGCTCACTGAGGCTTTGATTATGGGCTTAGGGACTGATCTTCCACTGGAGACCTCATGAGTATGGTCTCACTCTCACCTTGTTCCAGTGGCCAGCATGGTGCTTGGCACATTATAGCCTTCAATTAAATACTGGTTCCATGAAACTGTGAGATTGAGAACATATTAATTCACGAGGTAAATAAGTGATAGGTCCAATACCGAGGCAAATGAACATGCAATCTTCCATGCACAAGGCCAAGAATCCCTTGCTTTTAAATAATATGAACCAAATCACTACCAGGAAAGAGGCTACACCTCACACAGCGGATCTTCACTCTTGCCCTTCCCCAACTCAGCAACAGCAGGACAAGCTATAAAAAGTTCTTTCGTAAGTTTATGGGAATAATAATTATTTTAATAATTTCAATTTTTATTTTAGATTCAGGGGGCGCATGTGCAGGTTTGTTACCTGGGTATAGCAATTATACCTTTGATATTTTGAACTTAAAACTGCACTAATATTTTGAGAACACTCCACATAATGTTTTCATTTTTATAAAACAAAGGGAAAATCCCCTCACTCCCTCTCAAATGCTGGCATTCAGTGTGAAATCATAGCTGGAATGTGACAGATGTGTATTGTGTGTGTGCACCAAAGGCCTCTTTACTAATTCAGACCAACCTTTACCTCCTCAGTGTGGGATTATCTACTGAAATAATAATGACGGATATTTATATACAACTTAGAATATATTTGCTTTCAGAGACATTACCTGGTTTGTTGTATGAAGCAGAAAGCAAATCAATCAACCAGATTTATCATTACGTTTACACTGATTTTGCAGTAGATAGTAACCGAGTTTATGCCTTGACCAAATGTCCATATATACCATACAGTCAGTAAAACTGTTGACTGGCTGTAGTTCCTGCTGTGAGAAGTGTGATCTGTGAAATTCTAACATGCCTAATAACATTTATTCCCTTATTAGCTAGCATAGATTTAAGCCAGGCAAAAAGTTTTAACAAAAACTGATTATGCTTGTCAATAACCGTGAATAGTATCCCAATTAAGACAATGGTCATTTATTTGTTCCTACTGCCACCAGTGAAAGCAGGAAAAGCATTTGGCAAATCTATTTCTGTCACCCTCAGATTTCAGGAAGAGAAGTTCAAACAGATGAAGCTGATGTTACTGGAATAACTCATTCTACTCTACCATTCTTCCTGATCTACTCCCCAGGCTCTGTGAGCTGCTGGTAATCAAGGATGTTTGACTGGGTTCTGTTAGCTGTCAAGGTTTACTAAGCTGAGTTAGTTAATGAGTGATGGCTGGATTTCATTCCAGGACTTCATATCATCCATGAAGCAATTAGGCATGTACTTCATGATCTCCCACTGGAATTTCAAAGGTGCCTTAGTCTACCAAGGAACTAAATTCAGTGTGGTCTGAAAGGAAACAAAAAACAACATTTAACCATGAGAGGTGGCAAAGGACGTCTTTTCTCAGTGTCTATGTTAGACAGGTGAGGAATGTTGCCAATTTATTTTTTGTCCATATAACCTCTATAGCTATTTCTTCTCTTGCCTGTCATTCTGAAATTATAAAGGGTTCTTACGAGTTGTTTATGTGAAACCAAGTACCCTGACCCACAGGCAAGGTATTCCTGGAACTGCTGAAATAGCAAGCCAGATAATGATATCATTTTAAAAAGTGCCGGGCAAGAAAGCTCTGATTAACTACTGAAACACGCTCAGTGGAGATATTTGTAACTAGAATAAACGCCATTTTAACATCTCCTCTTTATCTAGGGTCCTCCTTCCTCATGCTATTATTGTGAATATTTCCTCTTCAGATTCCTGCATACAAGGAAGACTGATGAAAGAGAGTAAAAATCACTTTTGGAGAAAAAAAGGTAAGAGCTGGCAAAGGTAAAAGAAAGATTCTGAACCTCATCAACAGTTGTTGCAATCTCACTCACCTCTCTGGCTAACCTTCCTCCCTCCACCCCTTCACTGCTGCTTTCCTGCCACTCACCCAGACTGGACTTTCTACTCTGATGCTCCACAAGAAACAGAAGTGGTAAGAAGACAACCAGGCTCCTGGGGGAAGTGGAGGACCAGATGAAGTTTCATGAAAGAAATGGCTTCAGGGATGATGAGGCAACTCTTCCTAACACAAGGGGTAAGCCCTAGCCCAGGGGCACACCCGTCCTCTAGGAGGCCAGGGATGGTCTCTGTCACTCCTGGGAAGTCCCTGCAGACTCTACCTGCTTTCCAAGTGCTTCAGGAAACATCACCTTAAGGTTGAAGGAGGACAAACTCAAGCAGTTGCCTATGGTATGGCTAAGGGGGTGGCAAACAGAGGGCTGGTGATTTTTACAAGTAACCTCTCACAATACTTGCGCCATTACTTCTCTTTTCATTTGTGTCCATGAATAGAAACTCTCAGAGGATAGTATGTTAGCTCCATGGCCTGTGGCACTGTAGAGTGAGTTCTTTAGAGACTGAAGGAGTTAACAGTACCTGTTTAGCTACCAGAAGCTGAATGTCAGCTGGTATGAATGGTATGTAGCTGGGCAATTTTCCAAAACCCATGCCGTGGCTGCGTATCAGGAAGACTGCTATAAACAAATGTGCATGTATGCATGGAGCCTGATAAGTCAATGGGGGGAGACAGACACGGAACAGCCACCCAGCCTGAGGAAATATGCAGAGCCGGGTGAGCTTCCACTTTAGGTGAACAATAGCTCTGTCTCGGAAACAGGTCTGGATGGGCTGGTGAACAGTTGGAAGGATCCTTTGACTTTTTACACATTAAATGTCTGTTTCAGGGGACCGAAAGCTGGATTCTCAATTTTTCAATTATCCTAATATTATAAAAT
Source organism: Pan troglodytes (assembly GCF_028858775.2). Classification (NCBI taxonomy): domain Eukaryota; kingdom Metazoa; phylum Chordata; class Mammalia; order Primates; family Hominidae; genus Pan; species Pan troglodytes. The sequence goes on from NC_072403.2 coordinate 102,184,179, forward strand.
CACTAAAATGGTGTTTTAAAAAAAATTCTTAATACGTAAAACATGCAAAGATACATTAGGTGAAAAAAGCACAGGGCAAAACTGCATTTATAGAACCCAATTATGTAAAATATACAGATACATTTAAGATGATACATTAAAAATGTCACTAAAATATAATACGATCTTTTTGTGGTTGTGGGATTATATATGATTTTTGTTTTTTCTTTCTACTTTACTTTCCAATTTTTCTAAAATTAACATGTATTATTTTCATAGTTAAGAAATAAGGTTACTTAAATTAAGAAGAAAATTACCTGTGGATGAAACGACATCTGATGATGGGTTATGAGGGTTGGGGAAGGCCAGAAAGGCATAAAATAGAACCAGCCACGTTTATAAAATGTTAAATTCAACTGGTCTTCACGTCTACACACATTAGTATCTTCTGTCCTACACTGTAAACTCCCAGAGAGCAAAGGCTGTGTCTAATTCTGTGCAATGTCTGGCTCAATTAAAAATGTAGATAGAATATAATTTTTATGATGATTACGCAAATGTAGTTGGTTCTTTTTCACTCTGGCAGCCAGTTTAGTGTTACTGATGCTTGGACAGTGACACAGAATAAGAACATACATTGTTTTCCCCCTTTAAAATCATAGTGTATTAATAGGCTACTTTAAAAAAATTTTTTTGCAGCATGTACACTCATAGAAGAGACCGATCCTCTACCATATTTAAAGTAGAAAGTAAAACAGTACTGTAATTTTCTCTGTTTTAGCCCATTTCCATGTTATATAATGAATGTAATTCTAAGGATGAGCTTACAGTTTGATTTCCATATTAATTCAATTACTGGACTCGCCACTGACTCAGACCTGGAATTAATATAAAATACAGGGAGACACACACAAAAAATGTTCCACTTAAGAAACCAAAACAGCCCTAAGTCAAACCACTCTTACAACACTAGAGTAATATCCAATGAAGTGGCTTCCATTTACAGTGTTTTCCAGACCCCACAAAGTTCTTTTCAGAGTTCTTATATTCCCCAAAATATAACCAAGGTTACTGTAACTTTTGAAGTCACTCTCAAGATGTACCTATCAATAAACAGTAGCTTTTTGTTTTTTTAGTACGGTGGCTGTAAGAAGTTACAAATGACTGTCAGTGTCGTTTCAGGTGGTATTCTTATTAGAAATTTAAAACACGGTGTTATCAAATTTGGCCTAAGTCTGTTCCTTTCAAGGTTATCGTAAAATATGCAGGAAATGTGAAATCCCAAGTGCTTATTAAATTAAACTGGAGAAGTCACTTTTTGAGAGCTCGGTCCTCATGCCCCTCCCTCAGGCCCCTCCCCTGCCCCCGTGACAATGGTAGCATTTACCAAGTGCTCTCAGCAGGTGCTGAGTGTTAAGTGCTTCACTTGCATGATGTAACATAATCCTCAAAAGAGCTCTGGAAGGTAAGCATTTCTATCAGTATTTTACAGATGATAGGTTTAGGAAAAGGTTAGGGACCTTGCCCAAGGTCTCACAACGCCTCTGTGTCAGAGCTGGAATTTGAACCCAGGTCTGATAACTCTCAGAGTGCAAACTCTTAACCACTAAGGACTTGTTCACTTCAGAGGGCTAATTAAGTGTGAAATCAAAAGCAATGAATAATCACAATTATGCCACTTTTGAGTCTGTTGCATATACATAATTGGTCTTCCTCTATATTAAGAAGGATGCCCTATAAAAAATTAGAAATTCTGCCAACAAAAACCTCCTGAGGGGAACTAAGAACATCTACTAAATAAATAAATCAAGTGTCTTATTGAGAACACGGCAATACTGAGAGGCTTGGGTGTGGCCACCTGACAGATCTGGAGGAAACCTAGAGGCAAAATGTACCGAATATTCTATTGCACAACAGAATCTATCTGTGGAAAGCACCCCCTAAACGGAAGTATCTGTCAAAGTAAAAATAAATCAGGGTAACAGCATCTAAAAAATATATTGTGAGTGAGATGCATACTTCTCTCATTTGCTATGGCACATGAATATACTTAGTTTAATTGTCTTGTTTAAAAAAGAAACAAACAACTTTTCAGTCCAATCTATAAAACTCTGACAAGGACTAACATCACCGTGCAGTTATGAAGCAGGGCGAGCCAGCTGAGGCTTTTGGTAGGGTCTTCTCTGCAATCTGCTCCTACTGTATGATGGGTTCACCAGGAGCGCAGGCTCACTGAGGACTCTGCTTTGCATGATGAAGAAATCATCTGGATCTGTTCACAGAGACGGGTCATTCCACTCAAACTCATAAAAGCCAGGCTGACAGATCAACTGAAATGCTTATCAACCAATCTGAGAACCAGAATTTCCCAGAAGAGCAGAGGATTAGGATCAGATTATTCTGTTTTTTAAAAAATTAAAACATTTCCTGAGCACCTACTATGGGTCAGGATCTGTCGTAGGCACTTTTACATTAGTGGTTTCATTTAACTCTCACAACCGATCTTTGGTGTGAGTACTTTTTAAGTACATTTTAGATAGAGGCTGTGGCCTGGAGAGGCAGAGGAACTCTGCTGAGGTCATGCAGTTAGAGGAGCAGCAAAGCTCCCAGAAGAGCACAAGTGCCCCAGTGCTGAGGCTACGGGTCTCACTATGCGGAAAATCACAAAGTTCAGAAGGTGCTGGCAAGGGAGCCCAGTGGTCATAGGTTGCTGTCATCAAGCCTAAAGACTTAAAATGCACTGGTGACATATGGCTGCCAGTTGGGCTGTCATAATCAGGAACATCCCTAAAACTTTCAGGCTCCCCAACTCCTTTTGGTGACGGTCATACAGACCAGCAGCCAGCTGTTTGCTTTTGATATAAATGTGTTCTAATTTCTAAAATGTAAAGTTTAATTATCTACATTTATTTTATTTTATTTTTCCTGATAGAATGTCAGTAGACACACCATGAATTTGTATAGAATGTCAGTAGACACACCATGAATTTGTTTAAGTGTGGGTTAACTTATGGGAATTTTATACATAGCTAACTTCAGTCATTTTTCTGCTGATCTGTGATAGTTTCAGTTTCAAATGATATTTTCCGCCACTGTTCCTTGAAATTCAAATTTTGAGGGTGCTCATTATTTGGTACCCGGGCACTGATTTATTCATATCTATTAAAATACGTATATAAAAACAAAAAAAAAAACACGAAGAAAAAAAGAAAAAAAATACAAGTATACATGGTACAAAATTGTGTGCCATACTGTGTACTCATTTATGACCAAAAGAGACTGATCATTTGTAAGCTTATTCTAGTAAACTGAGTAAAATAATATAGCTAATATTTTATACTTACTTTTTCTGCTCCTACTGAAAAACCGGACATCTTAATAGTTACTTCATACTACCAATCTAGTAATAAGGTCTGGTGGCCCCAAAATGAAAAAAAAAAAAAGTGGAAGGGGACTCTCTGAGTATTTACGTTTTTTAGCATTGGATTAAAAAAAAATAAAAAACAACATCAGTTTCCAAAGGCTAGCTCTGAACATTTTGCCTCCTCTTGACCTTAAATTGTGGGCTCACCCTGGAGAATAAATCTTAATAGTGAATTATACATAGCAACTTTGAAGACAAATAATATTAGTGCAGCCTACCCATAATTACTCTCTTTTTACAAAGTTTCCTAAGAAAACAGAGCCAAAATGCTTAAAATTTAAACAGAAACAGAGAGAGTAAATGGCTGTGAAACATACACATATAGCAATTTATATTGCATATTTACATTTGGTCTAAAAGCAACTTCTTAAAATTCACCAACAGAAAAAAACAAATACATTTTTTGGAGAGAAGCAACAATGTAGGTAAAGATCACAGATTGTTTAAAAGGCATATCTAAACATCTAAGAGACAGTCTTTGTTTAAATTGAACTAGGATTTCCTGGAGAGTAGTAAAATGTTGTTTCAGTATAGTGAATGTGCAAGTTAACACTTCAAGAGTGGGCTTCCTTTGGCTTCAAACTAAACAGCTGGACAGGGGATGCTACTTAATTCTTTTTCTTCCCTACCAGAAGGAGGAGGTGCTCAAGTATTTTTCTTTATTCTTTCATCTGTTTATCTGCTGAGCAATAGGGATCTTGCTTCAGGTTGGTTAATCTGCTGAGCCATGACACATATGAGAAGGTTCTCTGGCAGGACAATATGCTCTCCAAACAGAGACTACGGCAGTGAAAGAACCAAAGGTATATCATCTCCCCTCTGAGGCCTCTGCTTCTTTGGGGTAGGAATTGGTCTATTAACTCTGAGCATTTTTTTTTTTTTAAGATGGAGTCTTGCACTGTCACCTGGGCTGGAGTGCAACGGCATGATCTCGGCTCACTGCAACCTCTGTTACAGGGGTTCATGTGGTTCTCTTGCCTCAGCCTCCCGAGTAGCTGGGATTACAGGTGCACACCACCACACTCGTCTAACTTTTTGTATTTTTAGTACAGACAGGGTTTCACTATGTTGGCCAAACTGGTCTCGAACTCCTGACCTTGTGATCCGCCCTCCTGGGCCTCCCAAAGTGGTGGGATTATAGGCGTGAGCCACCGCGAGCAGCCAACTCTGAGCATTTTTAGGCACTAACGTTCCAAGTGTCTGAGATTCCAAATAGGAAAGTGCTATTTTAAATGACTCTTTAAGCTACCATTACAGATAACTGTAAGAAATATTCAGGCCTGAAAAAACGTTCATTCATCACCAAAATGTGAATCACTTCTAATTGATTTACTATTTCTGCTCTTCTGCTAATAACAGAATTTTGTCACTATCCATAAACATTCCAGAACACTTATCTTACAGAACAGAAAAGCAGTTGTCTATAGTAAAAACACTCCAAGTTTCCCTTACATGTCACACTGTAGAAAGGAAACAAAATCCATTTATTTTCTCAACTATCTTGCCTGTGATAGTCTGTGTATGATAAAATTTATAGAAAACTAAAATGCTAGAGTCCCTACAGACTTCAAAGATAATCTGGCCCACTGATTTCTTTGTAAGCTGAAGCCCCTTGGCGAATCCGATGGGAGCTATGAACCATTCTCTCTCCAGAAAAATGTATATGCATACCAAATATTGTATTCACTTCCCAGCATTTTAGAGACAACCCCTGAAGCCAACCTAGGCTAAGACCCCAGACCAACAACTCTGATCTAATTCCACTGCTTTGTTTCACAAATGGAGACACCAAGTTCCAAACAGGGGATGTGGCTTGGCCATAATTGCTCGGCAGAAACTATGAGAAAGTAAACTGGATGAAACTGAAAATGATGCAGATAGCAACTCTGAACCATCACAAATCAGGCCTATCATTTTGCTAGGAAAGGAGAAAAGGTGAAGTGTTTCACAAGAGGAGAGCTTTCTTTCATTTTAGGTTTCTGGTTGAGCTTCTCACTGGTTTTCTTCATCTTGCCTTCGGGCCAGGCCCATCCGTGACTTAAGGCTACCTTTTCTTCTGTTTGCTTCTGTAAATCAGTAAGACCTGCATAACCTGGCCACATTCAGAAAGGAGGGCAAGTGTGAGAGTGTGAAGTAGAAACCAGTTTTAAGGAACTGTAAGAGTTCTAAAGAACTCTAATTTGGTCACATAATAGATATTTAAGAAGTATTCTGAATCAAACACTGCTCACATATTTAAGGAAGTGGCAGTCTACTAAACTGTTACCGAGTAAAAGTCCTAGAGACTTGCTTTAATGATTAGATGGAACAAATTTTCAACTACTGCATTCATCCGTACACTTGCAAATGGCTCATTCTTTTAAGAACTAAAACATTCATTCTGGGATTTTGTATTTGTGTTTAGTTCATTGCAAATTTACTCAATATATTTCGAATTCAATTCAACAAATATGCTTAGGACATTCCAATGTGACGGAATGGAAACGTGCATGGATTTTGGAGTCACTAAGATCCAAATTCAAATAATGGATCTGCTTTATCTAGACACGTGATTACTGGGCTCATTACTTAAGGGTCTCTGCGTTTCCCCATCTGTAAAGTGGGAATAATACCAACTACTGTGCAAATTGGGTTTGAAAATTAGCAATAATATAGTCTATTGTAAAGAGGCTAATGCAGTATCTGGCAAACATCAGGGATTTCATAAAATGGTAATACTTAAAATAATGATTATTTATCAAATATCTACAAAGGACAAACTTCATCCTAGACCCTTCTCTAAAATCTGAATTCATAACATCAAAATGAATGAGGATTTAATTCATTCTTAAAATGACTCGAATACTTACTAAGATTTTGACATATTAAAAACTATAACCATTATAAATGAAAAGGCCACTGTTCAAATGACTAGCTTTGCTACAGTACAACTGTCAGTTTTTTGACCAAAAGGAAATTTACAATACCATTGGTGGGTTTTAGGTCTTTAGGTAAAAACTGCGTTTTAAAGTAACAGAACAATAAGACAGCAATATAGTGGTTTCTTAATGACTAAAATCTTACATTACATATTATGGTTCAGTATTAATGTGCTTTCACACTACCTACTGAGTTTTCAGACTGCAACTACTTATCCTTTTCAAATTGCTATCACTCTCTTTTTCATGGGAGATTTCTTACAAATTCCTTGGAGAATCCAAAAATTTACAGTGGAAATTTTTTCTCGATTCCTTTTTTTTTTTTTTAAGAATAAACCTATTCAACAGGTAAATCTAAATAATTTTTAGCAGTTCTAAATGTAGAGAATTCATAACTTCTTATTGTAATTGAAAAGGAACATACACAGCAATTAGTCACTTACAAAACCCACGTTCAACCTTCAAAATAATGACTAACTTGATAGGAGAGGCAAGACTTCTTTAATTAAATACTAAAGTCTAGCCATTTGAGATAAGCAAAGCAGGTTATATAATCGTCTTCTGCACTCACAATATCCTTTTCTCCCTCTTGGAAATATATCATTTTTCAGCAATAGTAGAACATGTAACAAAAAAAGTTACTCTACTGTAGAAAATCACTCTAACCACAAGCTAAGTTTTTGGCTAAGAGTTAAACTTCATTCATTTGGATTTCACTAGTTTCACAAGAAGAAAAGGTGATTAACCCTAGTGTAAGTAAAATTCCCTTGAGAATATATTAGATTCTTAAGAAAACAAAACAGTAAGCAACCTTAGGCACTCACATATAAATCCTTAGGGTGTTAACTGAAAAGCATTCCTAGCCATGCTAGAATAGGATTCTCAAACTTGAACACTGATTACCTTTTTGAGAGCTCTCTGGACAGGTGTGCTTGGAAGCACTGGAAGATACAGGAGAGTTTGATACACATTCTGAGAAAGATGGGGTGGCTCCTGTGTGTGCATGTGGCCATCTAGCACAATCACTATTCAGCACGGGACTACATTTCCCAGGCCACCTCACCTCCAGGTGCAGCCACGTGACTAGTGCTCAACAAAGGAATATGAGAAAAGATGGTGCTTTACTTCAAGGCGACTGTGATTAAGAAGTGAGGTGCAGACAATTGCAAGATGGTGTTACAGGATGAATTATGTCCCCTCAAAATTCACATGGTGAAGTCCTAACCCCCAGTACCTCAGAAAGTGACCTTATTTGAAAATAGGACCATTACAGATGTAATTAGTTAAGGTGAGGTCATACTGGAAGAGAGTGTGCCCCTAATCCAATATGACTGGTGTCCTTATAAAAAGGGAAAATTTGGATACACACAGGAAAAGAGGGAAGATGATGTGAAGAGACTCGGGAAAAGGTGACCATCTACAAGCCAAGGAGCAAGGCCTGGAACAGATCCTTGCCTCACAGTCCGCAGAAGAAACCAACCCTGCTGACACCTTGATCTTCGACTCCTAGTCCGCAGAACTGTGTGACCACACATTTCTGTTGTTTAAGCCACCCAGTCTGTGGTACTCTGTTACAGCAGCCTGAGCAGACAAAATAGATGGTGAGGCCAGAAGATGGAAGGCACCTGAGTTCAGGATTCCTGAATCACCTCTCAATAAAAGCACTTCACTGATCAGAAATACTTCCACTGGGCTGAGAGCTGAGCAAGAAAGGAAACTAGTTGTGTCAAACCACTCAATTTTGAGGGCTTATCTGTTATACCAGCTGTCATTACCTACTATAGGACCTAATTAATCTAAGTGGCAAGTAATTTTAAATTATATTACATGAAAACAAACATGGACCTATCACATATCACAGGGAACAATCCATGTAAAATTTTAGGATTAAAAACACTTCAAAGAAAATTTGAATTTACAGGAAGATATTTTGGGGTAAATTCTCTCAAATCCTCCATAGGGTATAAATTTACTCTCTTCTGCCAATAGAAGTAGAATTTCCTCAAGAATATTAAACAAGTCACAATGTCAAAGTTGCTGGAACTTCAACTATACCACATAATCCACTTAATTTTTTTTTTGAAATTAAGTGGAGCATTTCTATCAAGTAGCCCAAGTATGTAAAATTTTACTTGGGTACTAAAGATGAGAACACTGTGAAATGAGTTATCAGCCTTTTCCAAAGTTCTCAATATTTTTATAATCAATCTGAAAAGAAGTCACTAGGTACAGAATACCTTCTGTTTGAATATGGACAAAAAATGTACCCTCTTTTATGACAGGGTAACTAATACGGAATAAATACTGGATACCATTTTCCATTTTTGATTTTTTTTTCTGACATGAAGAAAAAATGAAATGATAACTATCTTCGGTAAGACTTAGAGTTATAGTTCAAAATACCTCAAAAGCCGAGCTGGCAGCTGGCTTCTCATGTTTATAGAAAAGCTAGGATGATTCAGCCTGAGCTCAGAGCTCAATTTAGATCACAGCATCTGGATTCAAAACACACGTGAGATGTGGCAGCCGATTTTCAGGTCATGACTGATCCAAGACAGAGATTGCAGACCACTCACCAGCATTATTCCAAATGGAGAAAGTGCCTGAGAGAAACAGAAGTCTCAAAGGTATTTGGAAGCCCACTCCAAACTGTTAGGGAACAGGTAACATCAGCATTTTCTGCATCCAGCAGCTTGAAGCAGGTGCCGCAGAAGCCAAGGGTAAGGCGGCCTGAGGATGACACTGAACAGCTTTGTCATGACATTCAGCCTTGACATGGTCAGAAAACATCCCTCACCCATGACTTCTTTCCTGAACTGGCTATTGTTCAGATTAAACTATGGGAATCTGGTAATAAATTGGAAAACCTCTGACAGCACACACTTCCTGCTAAGATCTGTGTTTAACTTTGCTTTGTTTCGAAGAGAAAAACTGTAGTAAAGAAAAAGGAAAAATAAATGTAAATGCCCTTTTTCTTGATGAGAAGAAATCATAGTCACAGTAATTCTAATATAAACTACACAATGAAATCTAAAAGAAGAGGGGAAAATCCCCAGCTCAGTTTCAATCTCTATTGGAATTCACCTTGTGCCTTCCTTGATTTTCCTTGGATATGATATGTCCAGATGTGGGTGATTCTGCAGCTATGGATTTTATGTGCAATAAAAAAATGCTTCCCCTGCTGCTTTTCCTCACCTCCCCCCTCCCCCATCTCTTTTCCTCTCTCTCCTTCTTGTCTCTTTGTTGTGAATGTCAGGGCTGTCAGTGTCACAGTCTGACATGATTAGCGTTTCTGACATTACACCAAGAAGCAGACAGAGAGCAAGGAGAGCGGGCGGAGGGGAAGGCAGTTATGAGTAGCCATTTAAAGAAGTCCAAGGAAAAAACAAGCGCAACCACCTTTCTCTGAGGTTCCTTGATTACAGGGCAGTTTATAAATCACCTTGGATTTTTCTCATTTATCCTATTAGTCTGTTTTCCTGTTCCTCTGGAGATCCCTAAGGTGTGGATCTAGTCTGTGAGATCAAAGCCAGCGGCTCTAATAACAGATAAGACAGAATTCGTGATTCAGCGGATTCTAAGGTTGTGAAGTGTAACAATCAGCGCACTTTGGGAAGATAGCGCCAGTCCATTTCGAGTATTGATTCGCTGCACTTTGTCACTCTAATGATGTTATCTCATTAAAAGAGATAAATGCCCCACTGTTCTTCTAAGAGCATCTGCTTCTTACTCTTCTCTCTTTTTCAACAGCAAGGCTCTCAGCAGCAGCACATTAAAATCAAATTGAAATCCAATGCAAGGCTTGGCTACAGAGCAGCTAAGGTATCTTTTTAATTGCTTTTTCCTACTCTCAACCCCCTTCCAGCTCCTCCACTACAGTCCTTCAAAGAAACAAGCAACATAAAGAGAAAGAGATGTAGAAAGTAATCATAATAGAAAGCATTTGCTGAGTGTCTGTTACATAGGGACTCCACTGTGTCAACATTTAACTTATTCCTACCTTGTTAGATAGGTAGAACAATCCTCAGTTTGCAAATAAAGAAACGGAGTTTTGACGTTAGGTAACTTGCCCAAGATCATGAAGGTAGCGAGAGAATGAGCCACAATTTGAACAAGGGTCCATTCAATGCAAGTACTTTTTTTTTTTTTTAATCTCCATTTCATTCATGGAACAAATAAGAAAATATGATTGCAACTTGATTAGAATAGGTGAAAAAATGTAAAAGAAGGTAGCAATTATTCTTCAGCCTGCTAATAGCCAAGAACACAATGCCATAGGTTTTGTTTCAACAGATTTCTTATTAAATAAAAAAGGTAGCAATTTTTCATAATGAATGTTTTATACATTATTCCTTTGTGTATCAGGCCTCTAAAGTACACATTATTAAAGTCTATTAAAGTCTGTATTTAGCAGCATTACTAATGTGCCTTTGGGGAAATTATTACAATGAAACAGCATCAGTCTTTCACAAAATTTCAATTGTTTAATATTCCTTTTCTTATCTTCAATACACGTGTCTATTTTTAGCTATAATCAGACCTCATCCCAAATGCCGTAATCCCAGCCTAGAGCTGTCACAGCAAATTGTTTATGGGTTGGATTTAAGAAATAACAAGAAACACAGACATTGTTAATTTCACCCAACACTTTTTTTTTCATGATTGGTTGCAGTTTTCCTACAGTTCTAATTAACAGGTGCTCCTTGATCACTATGACACGCGATGATACTTTATCTCTCTGGTTAGGGTTGGTTATCTTAATTAATTGCTTATATTTATATTTAACTGAAACTAGCCTCAAGATGCCACTTTATTAAAGTTTGAGAGTGGTAAGAAATTACAAAACTATTCCATTAAAAAAAATAGAAAAGAAAACCAAATAAACCAGAAGAACATATAAACTATGATTAGTCAAATCAAATCTTTGCATTTAAAAGTAAACATCATTTACTAGATGTCTACTGGACTAGAAATATGTGTCTTCTGAACAGTAACTGAGGAGTTTCTGCAAATTATTCTGCAAATTGTAAATAGGCATCTCTACCTTTTTATTACATTAATTTTATTACACAGTATGAAGTTTTTTTAAAAACAAAGCCAATGATGTACATATATTCAAAAGCACAAGATTCTCTGAAAATACAGAAAATACTGCTAGGCTTATTTTACGAAGACAAAGGACAATAGGAAGCTGGGAAGAATACCAGCAAACAGCTATACGTTATAAGGCCTCTGTATCACAAAAATGAAGGGAAAATAAAGCCAATCTAAAGTATTAGGTACTTAAATTAATAAACTGGATTGGAAGCAATCATTCCATTATAAATTTCCTTTCATACACAGCAATCCCACTGAGATGATACCTTTGTAAAATCAGGCAAAAATCAATTGTTAATATTCTAGAGATGGACAAACCACAGATTAAGTACCTAAATAATCATGTTTCCAATCACCAATTAACTAAGTAGAATTCTCTTAATTGTATCTATTAAGGCCCATTAATTGACAGAAAAAGGGCAGAGTTGAGGACTTGGAGAAAGAAGACAGAAGCATTCGTCTGCCTGATTCATAAAGGTCAGAATCCCCTGGCCGTTGTTGTAGGAACCCAGCCATCACCAGTCACAAAGAAAAAGGCAGCAGCACACTTTGAGTATCCAAAGGGCCTCTTTACTGAGGCTGCATGGCTGTTGTGGGCTTAGTCCAACATGATGATGTAGGACAAGAACCTACCAGTTCAGTCAACATGCAATTAAAACTTCTGATGAAGGACGGCCCAGGGCAGTCCATTGGTTTGGGGCAGGGGACGCAGAGAAGCAAAGCCTGTTTTAATTAAGAAAATACTAGGCACTCCTCTTTAAATCCTCAAAAAATGAGGATGAACAAGATTCCAAAACCAACAATCACAATGTGTGTGAAAGTACCAGCAACAAGAATGAAGTGGGACTGAATATGTGCTTTCCTACAAATGAAACCTGTTTGATGGTGTAAGGAAAACGGATGAGCTGTGGTCAAGAATAGGCCGAGGCAGACATCTAGTCCAGCATGACTCAGTGAGTTTGGAGTGCAGGCACACAGCTTCGCCTGTTATGTAACCATGCCATGTGAGGTGCATTAAGTAACCACTCATGTGTGCTCATGTTTGACTCGGAGCCACTATTGTCTGTAAAAGGTATAATTACCCTGCTAACACTGTATGTAACGGCTTGCACCCGTGGCTCATCCTCAGGCTTGTACCCATGGCTTGCTTGTGCCCATGGCTTGCTTGCACCCACAGCTCCCGTGTGCCCAGAGAATAAAGCCATGTTGAAATGCCCCATGATTCCTTGACTGGTCTTTCAGCTGCCTGCCACTCGTCCACCGACTCTCCTCCAACCTCAGTTAGAACCCGACAGATGGTCAGTAGCTGCAGCCATATTTCAAAGAAGTTATCATGATTCACAGCTAGGCCTCTCAGACTTGAAATTATATTACAGTCATGTCAAAACAGATCCTTTCTTCTCTGGGGCCTATAGGGTCTTAACACAAAGTTCAGCTTTTCTATTCCGAAGACTTAATTTACCTCCTACCTCTTCAGACTCTCCTTCATCTTTTCTGACATTATCAGATGTTAAGTCAGGCCACATGACCCTTTCACTCAAGACAAGGCATTGCCATGTCCATATGACACGGTAGTGGGTGCACAGAGTCTCAGGGCTAGAGCTCACTTTGAGGTGCTCCAACACAATCATTCATCAGATGCTCAAACTCTCTGTACAAAAAGGTTCAGATTTTCAGCATAAGCCCTGGAACATGAAGACTGTGATATGGTTTGGCTGTGTCCCCACCCAAATTTCAAACTGTAGCTCCCATAATTCCCACATATCATAGGAGGGACCTGGTAGGAGATAACTGGTAACTGAATCATGGGGGTGGGTCTTTCCCACGCTGTTCTTGTGACGGTGAATAAGTCTCATGAGATCTGATGGTTTTATAAAGGGGAGTTCCCCTGCACATGCTCTCTCTTGCCTGCTGCCATGCAAGATGTGACTTCGACTTCACTCCTCCTCACCTTCCATCATGATTGTGAGGCCGCCGATGTAACTGTGAGTCCATTAAACTGCTTTTTCTTTATAAATTACCCAGTCTCAGGTATGTCTTTTATTAGCAGTGTGAGAACAAGCTAATGCAGACTGCTTCTTGGAGAAGTAGGCACCAGCCAGTGCTTCACCACACACTGCTCTGAGATTTGGTGGTGAGCCATGCACACAAAGAGAGAACAACGGAAATGTGTTTCTGGTTAGACAGAAAGGAGGAGAAGAGATGGGACTGACACAGAAGCATTACCATAGTTCCATAGTCAAGATGACTGTGTACAAAGAGAAGTCTACGTAACTTAGGAAGCAATCCTCTGGAATGTATATGTTTCATACATATTTACACACACACATGCACACATTATATGCATGCACACATTTTAAAGACAAATGAGCGTAAACATATTCAGTTAATTATTTTAAATTTGTCTTATCTCTCTTTCATGCCAAATCGACCCTCTACTCAATTACATGGTAAGTTGTATTTTAAATTTGCACTTCCATACCTCTCAGAAGGGAGTTATAGTGCTATTTTCTTCCTGAAACTTCACAGAATTTCCCAGTACAAGGCAGGTGGAGACAGAGTCTGGAGGTCTAACTTGGCCTTTAACATTTCCATGCACCTCACATTCGACAGGACTCAATGTACACGTAACAGAGGGGCTACAGTGGCCTGGTGCCAGCAATGTTTCTTTTTGGCTTCACAAACTCTATAAAAATGAAGTTTTTTGAAGAGCTAAGAGAAATTATTCCTTAAAAATGTAGAAAGTGAGAATAGAAGTGCTACAATGTCCAAGGGCACTCACTGACCAGGACTGAGGGTCCAGATTCTTGTTAGAGGAAATCCTGCCACATATAAGACATAGGCACAGTCTAACTCAGTGGTTTTCAAGCTCATCTCACGGCCCTTTTACAGGCTCACAAATGATCGCAGACCCTAAAGAGCTTTTGTTTATGTGAGTTGTTTCTATCAGTGTTTACCACACTAGAGGTGAAACCCAAGAAAGTTTTGGAACATGAAGACACAGGCACACATCCCAGAAGTGATGTCATTGCATGTCACAGTCTCTTTAAACACCGTTGTGTATAGTCAAGAGAGAAAGGGTGAAACAGGTAAATCGTATCTTAGTATTATTATAAAAATGGCTTTTATCTTGCAGGCAGACAGCCTGAAAGGGTCTAAGGGTGCCCCTACCAAGGATCCCCAAACCATAGTTTGGGAACCACTGGTCTAGTTCAAACTTGTACACATCGGCAGCGTCTTTGAACACGTAAATGAAGAAATGACACAGTACCAAGTAAGAGGAGGTACTGTTAATTTTTAAAAATTGAGGCACTGAATCAAACGATGGCATCTTTTTCTAGAGCATTTCTCTACTCACTACTGCCCCCAAACCATTAGTATATTAAAATGATCCTTCCTGGTAATATGCCAAGCAGAATGACCCTAGGTCCAAATCTCTGTTTTGACCACTCTCTGTTTTCTATCTGCTCACTAAATATCTTCATCCATTTGCACCTCAAATGCAAAACAGCTAAAATAGTACTTATTTTTTAAATGTTTGGTTACTAATCTGGTTGTTAATAAAATACACAAATATTGTAGAAAAGCTGAAAATACCAAAAAGTATTTTTTAAAAAAGAAAGAAATGTGTCCTATGTTTCCACCCTCTGGGAAAGCCATGGTCAACATTCTGGGCAATAGCCTTCCGGTCTTTTTATCATGCATATTTTAAAAATGCAATGAAGTTCATATTTTAAAGATAATTAGTATATTTTATTTAAAAATATTTTTAGTATGAAAGAAATGCACATTGCTTAAGAAAATCTAGAACATACAAGCAAAATAAAGATAATGCTCATATGTTGATGTGTATAAGCAATCTTTATTCTGTGTGCATACTGTACCTTTTTTTAAAAAATGAAATAATGATTAGACTGCACATGCTGTTATATAACTTGTCTTCTTCGCAATTTATTTAGAACATCTTTTTATGTCACTCAGTATTCCTCAATCCCTCCTTGGCATTTTTATTATATGGCTGTACTATGGTTATTCAAAAATTACTATTTTAAGAATATTGTGATGAACATCTTAGCTAAACTTCTGAACACATCCATGGCGGTTCTCTTTGAGTTAATGTTCTAGAAATGGAAATTCTGGGACAAAAGGTGTGTCAATTTTTTAGGCGTTGATACATCTTATTTAAATCCCCTTAAGAAAGGTGTTCTTTCATTAACTGTGTATGAGAGAGCCTGATGTTCCCTACTCCCAACTTCACTGGGTAAATGTTACAAATCTTCATCAATTGTATAGGTGAAAAATACTATCTCATCATTTTAATTTGCATTTCTTTGATTGCTGTTGAGGTTGAACATTTTTCTTCTATTTTGTTGATCATATTTCTTTCTTTGTTGGTCTTACCTTTCTGTTCTTGGCCCATTTTCTATTAGTGTAATTATCTTTATGTTATAAATCTATATTAATTTGTAAGAACTCTTAATAACTCTTTCTCATACATGGGTAAATACTGCCCCAGCTTGTCTTTTATCTTTCAGAATAGTTCAGAATGTCTTTTGATTGAAAGAAGTTCTGAGGTGTTACATAGCTAAGTACATTCTCTTCCTTGATAATTTCTGACACTAGAAATTAATAAGGCCTTCTTTATTCTAAGATCATTTAATTTTTAGTCGTATTTTCTTCCATGTCACTAGTTTAGATCTTGCAGTAGCTCTTCAAAGTCTGCCACAAGGAGGACCTGGCCAATGCCTTCAGAAAAATGACTGTTGAGGCTTATTAAATATAGATTGGACATTTGGTGAAACAAACCATTGAGGGTGTCCTGGAAAGGAGAGAGATCTTTTATGTTTATTATTCACCAATTCCTTACACTACCTCCAGCAGCTCTGTTAACTTGCTCTTTAAGAAGTTTAAAATGAAAAAAGTGTTCATATTAGGTTTATGTTAAAATATTAAACCAGTGGGTGTGATGACTCTTCTTACCTTTGCCAGAACAGCAGCTGTCTTAGATAGAAAATACCTTTGTTACGTTCATAATGTATTTCTTGCAAGCACAGTGCATGGCACATAGTATGCACTTGACAAATATGTGTTGGAGCTGATGTTTTACCAACTAGAGCTCTGTATATGCCAGGTTTGGGGTGAGAGAGGCAGGGATAATAAAGTCTGGACTTCACAGCTTCATATGAAGGAGGTGCAATGAAAGAAAAACTCCAAATGAAGGTAGAAACTAAATTTCAGTTTTACTTTTTAGTTGACTGTAGAGATACTGATCTGCGTGTAAACGTGAAACTGCCTCAGACCTGGGACAGTAGGATGTGGTGCTGAATACTGGAAAATATTCAGAGAAAAAAAAATTCTGCTGGGCAGATCATTAAGCAAAACAGTGGCATCCACCCACTAAGAGAGACAAGGGGCACTACTCTACTTCATTTGGATGCTTTGGCATTTGTCCAAAGCAATAAAAATCAGATCCGGTTTGATCAGAACATAACAAGGAAGAAACAGTTCTCAAGAAGATCCTTTTTCATGATGGGGGAAGAGAGAGGGTCATTTTGTATAATAATGGAAAAATCAATTATTTTTCAATCAGATGGAGTGTCCTCATAAATTTAAAGCACAGAACAGCATGTGACATGCCTTCATAAAAAACAATGACCATGAGGGAGAAGAGTAAAGGATCATAATCCCAAGGTTGCTACTAAGAAGGAAAGATCTTTCAAGAGGAGAACAACACTTTTCTTGCTAGTGTGTTTTCTGTGAATGTACACAGTGGTCAGTATGCACTGAACGTACATCATCCTGCACAATTTGCCTCTACAGAATCCTGTTCAACTGGCTTCCCATTTGGCTATGGCTTTTAAGTGACATACTGAAATCCTTTCTCTATAGCAAGATAATGCAGCAGTAACACAGATCAACCAGAAATGTTGGTTTTTCTTACTGGCAAATATACTATGTGTAATATATATTTACACATATTAGCAAGAAAATAACCAAGAAAGTAGTAGAAATACTTTTGACAGAATTTAAAAGTTAAATTTTGGCCAGGTGTGGTGGTTCACACCTGTAATCCCAGCATTTTGGGAGGTTGAGATGGGAGGATTGCTTGAGTCCAGGGGTTCCAGACCAGCCTGGGTAACATGGCAAAACCCCATCTCTACAAAAGATACAAAAATTAGCCAGGTATGGTGGCACACACCTATAGTCCCAGCTACTCAGGAGGCTGAGGTGGGAGGATTGCTTGAGTCCGGGAGGTTGAGCACTCCAGCCTGGGTGACAGAGCAAGACCCTCTCTCTCTCTCTCTCTCTCCAAAAAAAAAAAAAAAAGAGTTAAATTCTAATTATGAAGTTTTTGATCAACATAAAGATTGGAAAGTCAGCTCTTGCAAAAAGCTGCGAAGAATGTATGAACACTGGAAAGATGGTCAAGTCTGCGTGAGGGTTTGGGAGAATGCACACCCTGGGAAAATATGTGCCCCACAATTTCTTTAATATGTAAGAATTTACAATGGTTGTCAGAATTTACAACCATTAATGCCTGTTTACAATATTTAAAAGGTGAATAAATAAATATGAGGCTGTCTACTCTCTGTAAACCCATGAGTCTGTTATCATATTCCATGTACACTGACATATTCCCTGTAGACTGGCCTCAGGGATGACAGCAGATTCTTGATGGGCCTTATGCGCAGGAATGCCCTCTGCTTCTCTTTTTAGCTGGCACTGATACACCAACACGCGAGCTATCCAAAGTCCCGAAGTACACCCCTTTCTGGTGTTTCCTCAGACCCTGGCACAGATAGGAGTTCAAGAATGTGAGGAATGAAGGCCCTACCTGATGGACAGCAACTCATGAGGTATCAGGGTAGTCCTGTTAAATTAGTGCGGCCAACTGCTAATCCTTTTGTGGCACGGGATTTGGGGGATTCTGTGTTTTCTAGAGGGATGGTCTCTAATGGATTCAAAAGAGAGCTGTCAATGTCTAACTGCAATCAGCATCGCCCTGGCACTTCACAGGAATAACAAGGACCCTAGAACACCAGGGCCACCCTCCATCCGAACACCTCCCTAACTGAAGTGCCCCGTCAGTGAGCTGGGATTTAGGAAGAAAGGAGAGCATTACAGTGTGTGTCTGAGGAAGAGGAGAGTGCACAATTCGAATGTCTCCAACTTTCTAGGAACAAATCCACTTAGAACGTCAGTCACACCCACAACAATATTTCTAGCACTCCAACTAACACCATAATTGAGGAGGAGATACTCTGGTTTTATTCATGCTGAGAAGAGCTGTTTCCTCCCCAGAGAGTGACCTATTCTTTGTCTTATGCCAAGAAAGCCATAAGAAAAATGCTGACCTATGAAGGTGACACATCATGCTTAATCACTACTTTCAATTAAAACAATATAAAATAAAGCACGTACTGAGCCACTCAGGCAGAACATAATATCCCAAGCAACAGACACACCTACTGAGACTTGACATTTCCAAGGAGTCTGGTTCCCAGCTGTGTGTGGAGAGTGAATCCATGACATTAGATGTTGGGTTGCCCTGGAGAAACTTAGGGCAGAGCTGTCACAGCAAACTGCATTTGCTGATAACAGATTTCCCGAGTTGCCTTAGCTTTTCAATACACCAAACTCCAAATACTAGGAGCCAAAAAAGGTTTGCAGCCATGGATCTCCCCCTCCTCCCCACCTCCAGTCATGACCCTGGGGCAGAACACCTGCCTACTTTCCAGTATTCCAGCAGCTCACTTCTCAAAGGAGGCTTAACGCCAAGTGTTTAAGCTGGGGTGGGGTTGAAGCGGGAAAACTCAGCACTGGTTTCTTTCTCTTTGGCTCGGCTCAGCCAAACAAAAACTCCTCAAAAACAATTGCTTGTTTTTTTGCTGGTCTCTTCAGATAGGATAAAGCGGCCAGAGTCTCCCATAAAACTTGCATCTAGGGAAAGAGGGTAAGTGCACAGAGGGCTTTTCCAGCTTTCTCCCACCCCTGAAGCTGCCCAGGGCCCTTAGTGCCCATGAGAAGGCTGAGTGAATGACCGTGAGAAAAGTCACCACTGGAAGAGGGTCCTTTAGTAGAAGAATTTCAACAGGGAAATGGGCTTTCTAAAGTCTAGAGATTCCATATGCTCTTTTCACAACCAAACCATCGAAAAGGGCTGTCCAACTCTACCACAATCCATATAACAGGCCCACAATAACACACCTGTTTTTGTAGGCCTCCGGAAACATCTCTCCCCTGTTTTAAATCCTTCAGTGGCTCATAGGGTCTGGCCCTTGCCTCCTTCTCTGGGCTTATATTTGACCACCTTCCACTAGCGCAGTAGTTTCCAACCAAGGGGTAATTCTGTCCCCGTATGGGACATTGGGCAATAATCTGGGGACATTTTTGGTTGTCACAATTAGAGTGAAGGGAAGGGGATGCTACAAAAAATCCTAAAATTCAGAAGACAGTCTCTCACTGCAAAGAATTACCTGGTCAAAATACCAAGTGTCAAGGCTGAGAAACCCTGCTCCAGCCATACCAAACTCTTTGCTGTTCTCTGAGCACACCAGGCTTTCTTATATGCTTTTGTGCCTAAACACATTCCTTTACCTGGAATGCCTTGCCCCACCTTCCCTGTCCAGGAAATTACCATTTCCCATCTAGGATCCTACTCAAATGTCACCTCCTCTACACTGTCCTTCCCAGATTCCCCAGAGTTGGATGTTCCTTTTTCTGTGCCTCCAGAGCTTCTGGTACACACCTTGCTAGAACATACTCACTATGTTGACCCAAGATAGTCTGCACATGCTAAAGGCATCTCAAGTTGTATTCTTTGTTTATTCCCATAGTGCCCATCTGGTAATAAATCACCACTCACCAATTTAATCAGGGAATAAATCAAAATGGAAAAGATGCACCTTACACTCTCTTGGAACTATGTCTAAGGGATAACAGTGTCCCCAACATTAAAAACAACAGCAGTAAATATGTATCAAGTGCTTGTAATGTGGACAGGTACCATATTAAGCACTGGTATACGCAGTAACTCATTTCATCCTTGCAATAATCCTATCAGGTAGGTATCATCATTATCAGCATTTTACGGATGGGGAAATTGGGGAACCAAGAAGTCAGGCCACTTGTCTAGGGTCACTGACACTAGCATCCCAAAAAAGTGATATTTAGTCCCAGGAAATCTAGCCCCAGAGTCTCAATATTCCAATATTCATGCCAAGGCAGTTATACTAAAACCCAGTATTTCAGCCACTCAGAGGCCCCTGGCAAGTATAAATGACACCTCCAGAGGACTACGCAGCCAGAGTAGCCACCAGCACCTGTGACCCTGCTTGTGGGGGATCACACAACTCTCCAACTCCAAAATGCTTCTGGCAGGGGAAGCAACCTCTTCACATCACGGAAAGACATATGTACTCCAGAAAATCATGGTACCATAAAGGAAATACAAGTGCTGATTCCTCAAAGTACCTCTTACCTTGTTCATGCTGCAGGGATGGGAGCAAGGGATCAGACATGTCACAGTGCGAGGCAGCTCTTGAAGATTCTCCTCATTCCTGGAGCCCTCACTTTCTGAAGCAGACAGCTGCACTGTGAATATAAACAAAGAAGAAATCCATCAGCTGGTGCCCAGGAAGGCATAGAGCACTGCCATGTCCAGTGGCACTTGCTGTCATGATGGCAATGATCCAAGTCTGCACTGTCCAACATGGTAGCCACTAGTCAGATGTGGCTATTATTGAGCACTTGAAAAGCAGCTAGTGCAAACGGGGGCTGCCAGGACTCAACAGCTAGAACTTTCACAGATTTCCTAGAAAGGCAGTGTACCATAAGGGAATTCAGGAGGTCAGTCTTCCATGGGCCAAATGAACTAAACAGTCCAATTCCCCCCAAATAGAAGAAGAGTCCACCATGTTTTCATTCATGCTATTTATTCTTTACATGAAGTTTTTGATTCATATGAATTACATTTTAGAGTAAAAGGGTGATTGTACAGTTTCAGGGTTCTTCTTTGTCTTTTTGTTTTTGTTTTTGTTTTTTTTGGCATAGAGTCTCATTCTGTTGCCCAGGTTTGAGTGCAGTGGCATGACCACGGCTCACTGCAGCCTCAACCTTCTGGGCTACAGTGATCCTCCCACCTCAGCCTCCCAAGCAGCTGGGGCTACAGGTGTGCACCACTATGTCCAGCTAATTTTTGTATTTTTTGTAGAGATAGGGTTTTGCCATGTTGCCCAAGCTGGTCTCAAACTCCTAAGCTCAAGTGATCCTCCTGCCTTAGCCTTCCAACATGCTGGGATTATGAGCCACCATACCTGGCCAGTTTCAAGGTTAATTTGTCAAATATTAGGGGAAAATATTTTAAAAATGACTTCGATTACTTAAATGGACTTGTAGCCTTTTCCTCTGAAAGGTGTTTACAGGTGGAACTGAGAGGAGAGCAAAATATTGTAAGGTTCCTGATACTCAATTTGTGTGTTATTTTTTTAAGTTGCATCTAGGAAGGATTTATATATCTGCACCTTCCCATAATACATGGAATCGGAGGTTTAACTGGAACTGCAGTGCTTTTAAAAATGAAAAATATACTATTTTTAATTATAATATATTAAGACTATAGAAAATGTTCAACAGGAAAAGAAAAAGGTACTTATAACCCCACAAGCCCACCATAACCATCTTTAGTTCTTAGTAATCAGCCTTTGTCTACACTGGAGAATAACATGTCTGCTAACTAAGTCCAGGACATGGAGAATTCCAAAGCTGTATTCCCCATATTAACATCTTTCACTGCTAAGAAAATGATTTTGCAATTTACATTTTCAAAGATAAACTCCTACTCCATGCACATTACTATTCTATGAACATAATATTACTACGTTCCTTTTATAAATCAGATGATAGGGAGAGGAAATTGCAAATCACTCCTTGGCTATTTGAAATACAGATTCCAAAGAAAATACCACATGCGGATTAAAGACTTAAATGTAAGATCTAAAACCATAAAAACCCTAGAAGAAAACCTAGGCAATACCATTCAGGACATAGGCATGGGCAAGGACTTCAGGACTAAAATACGAAAAGCAATGGCAACAAAAGCCAAAATTGACAAACAGGATCTAATTAAACTAAAGAGCTTCTGCACAGCAAAAGAAACTACCAGCACAGTGAATAGGCAACCTACAGATGGGAGAAAGTTTTTGCAATCTACCCATCTGACAAAGGGCTAATACCCAGAATCTACAAAGAACTTAAACAAATTCACAAGAAAAAAAACAACCCCATCAAAAAGTGGGCAAAGGATATAGACAGACACTTCTCAAAAGAAGACATTAATGCAGCCAACAAACTTATGAAAAAATGCTCATCATCACTGGTCATTAGAGAAATGCAAATCAAAACCACAATGAGATACCATCTCACACCAGTTAGAATGGTGATCATTAAAAAGTCAGGAAACAACAGATGCTGGAGAGGATGTGGAGAAATAGGAACACTTTTACACTGTTGGTGGGAGTGTAAATTAGTTCAACCATTGTGGAAGACAGCGTGGTGATTCCTCAAGGATCTAGAACTAGAAATACCATTTAACTCAGCAATCCCATTACTGGGTATATACCCAAAGGATTATAAATCATTCTACTATAAAAACACATGCAGATATATGTTTACTGCAGCACTGTTCACAATAGCAAAGTCTTAGAACCAACCCAAATGCCCATCAATGATAGACTGGATAAAGAAAATGTGGCACATATACACCATGGAATGCTATGCAGCCATTAAAAAGGATGAGTTCATGTCCTTTGCAGGGACATGGAGGAAACTGGAAACCATCATTCTCAGCAAAGTAACACAAGAAGGGAAAACTAAACACCGCATGTTCTTACTCATAAGTGGGAGTTGAACAATGAGAACACATGGACACAGGGAGGGGAACATCATACACCAGGGCCTGTCGGGGGGTGGGGGGCTGGGGGAGGGTTAGCATTAGGAGAAATACCTAACGTAAATGATGAGTTGATGGGTGCAGCACACCAACATGGCACATGTATACCTATGTAATAAACCTGAATGTTGTGCACATGTATCCCAGAACTTAAAGTATAATAAAAAAGAAAATACCACATTCAGTCATAGCAATAGCATATTTTAACAATAATGTACAACACAGAGAGATCTTGGAATTCCAACTCTGTAGTATGAATACATCCAAACATCTCCACATGTACATGATGCCTGGGTAATCATGGCTTCAAAGTCAAGAAAATTCAATATCTAATTGTAATTGATCTAAAGTGACTGAAAAAAATAATGCATATAACTTTTACTCTTTCAATTTCCAGAAGCATGTGCTAATAAATTTCTTAGTTTTAAAGTAGAACTTTATACATGCTGTTTCCTTTTCAATGTATGTATCAATCCATGTAAAAACTACAGCCTGGCACTTAACTGGAAAGCTTGCCCAAATGCCTAGCAGAGATGCCTCATGTCACAATTCAATTTCTATGTACACATTGGTATCAACACAGGAAATGTGGGCACAAGAAGATAATAACAGACAAGGATTCTTGAACATCATTTCCCTGAGGAACCCCACCCAGCTCCAATCATGCCACAATCCCCATACTCTCAGAACTTGGATAAATAGCTTGCACTAAACTGATTACGGATCCCTTCCTGCCCCCGCCCCAACTGTTCTTATGTCATTTTCATGTATGTTGTTTTACAACCGAAACAGGCTAAAAACCCTTTGAGGGAAACATCAGACACACAGAACGTTTTAAAATAAATATTACAATAGTTTTTTCTTTGCTGTCACTCACAGGGCCTAGGATGATACAGACTCTTAAGTGTGGGGTCTTAAAAACAATGTTAATAATTGTTGCAGCTGCCTTTGGAGTTCTTTTAAAAAGGAAAACCTCTTAATGCCAGGGCTGTAAATCTTTTAAAAAATATTAAGAATGTCATACAACTGTATAGTACCCCAAACTGTACAATGCACTTTTATATATTAATACTCTCATTTAATACTAATACCAATCTGGGTGGTAGTTTTCCTAATTTGGAAACCAGACACAGAGAGGTAAAAGAATTTTTCCTGGTTCTTGCTATAATAAGCAATAGACCCTGGACTAGAAGTGACTTCATTTCAAGACGCTATGGAAATAAAGCATGTGAAAGACCAGAAATAAAAAATAAACACAACACACACCCCAAAACAACACACACCCCAAAACAACACACACCCCAAAACAACACACACACACACACACATGCACACGCACACACCAAGACCACCATTTAACAGAAAACGCCTCAGAGAACAGATGACAATTTTAGAAACTGGGTCAGTTCACTTCTGGACAGCAACCAAAAAGACTGGCCTTGTTCTATCAAGTACTTTCCATCTCCTTTGAAATCGAGGGAACCTGGTTGTTTTGCAGCCAATTCAGTTTATGAAGAAGCTTAGCAAAATCTACAGCTTAAAAAAGGAGACTGCATCTTAAATATAAAGCATTAGGGAAAAAGATACCTGAGTTACCATGGTGGAATCAAGAATGTTTTCTTTTTTAGTTTATTATTCAATGTTTCTTTTTATTGTTTTAAGAAGTTGGATTCCTCTAGCACTGAACAAAAGGAAACTACAGACATCTTTAAAGGGTGCCTTGGGAAAGTTAATCCCATAAGCCCGTGTGACTTCCACTCAGCTGATCCTAACAGTTGGTTCAATGGTCAATCTTAGACTTCTAAAAGGTTAATGAAACATAATTTGTCTTTCCAGGTGGATAGAAGCATGGGTAAGAAGAAAGGTGGGCCAGAATTACAGAATCCCAGCACTTTGGGAGGCTGAGACGGGTGGACCACTTGAAGTCAGGAGTACCAGCCTGGCCAACATGGAAAAACCTCATCTCTACTAAAAATACAAAAATTAGCTGGGCGTGGTGGGGCAGGCCTGTAATCCCAGCTACTCGGGAGGCTGAGGCAGGAGAATAGCCTGAACCAGGAGGCGGAGGCTGCAGTGCGCCAAGATCGTGCCATTGCACTGTAGCCTGGGTGACAGAGTGAGACTCCATCTCAAAAAAACAAACAAACAAACAAAAAGGCAGAGACAAAGTAAGTCTAAGAAGAAGAGAGAAATGACAAGAAAAGATGAAAGATATAAAGAATGGAGAAAAACAAAGGGCGGCAAGCAAACAAAGACACTTAGAGATAGGTTTGGTAACATGGCCAAGTGCCCCTCACCAGCCAGGTCCTCGCTATGGAAGGGACCCAGAGATTCAGGCTCCTGGTGACAATTCCACATCCTATGGTTTCTCTGAGGGTTATACTCTGATGTCTCGGGTGTCAGCAAATGGGAGTTGGAGAAAACACCAGGCGTACCTGATTCACCACTATTTATTTACCATCAACCTCCATCTACCATGGAGAGAAGCCTATTTTACCTGGATCACTGTTAATGTGGTATAGAGGTATGCTGAGAATAACATAAGCCACCTTTAATCCTATGCTCTTTCAAGAGAAGCTTAAAAGTGTCAAGGGCTGTGTGTGTGTCTGTGTGCTCTCCTGACCCTTGAAAATGCAACTAATACTGCCAAATACTGAATGGAATACAGTGAGTTGAGCTTTTCTCCCCACTCCAACTCCCACCCCCTTCTATGATGTCCATTCTAGAAGCCTTCAGTAATATATGTCAAAGCTGAGTAGCTCAGGCACTCCTGTGGGAGACAGATAGGCCAACAAGAGCAAGCAGGTCACTCTTCGCAGTGTTAAACGTCTCACTAGCTTTTAGACATAACGCACCATGAGGCCAGTCTGTGGGATGGACTCTTGTTCCTACCCTTCCCACCACCACGCCCAGCAGCTTAGGCAGAGGGCTGGGGCATGAGGGCCTATGCCAGGCCCAAGAGCTTTTGGAGAAGGAGTAAGCGAAGTAATACAAGGTGAACAGGCTCTGGAGTCTAGAAAAAAATGCTCTTGCATCTAGGACTTAGAAACTTGGGAAATCAGATGGACAGGTGAGGGCAATATCCCAAATTTCCTCTACTCTATTTTAAGAGGTGGAGTAATTCACATGGCTTTGAAGTTAAGTCTGGACAATCTTCAACTGGAGACTTTCAACTGAAAAAATATAAGGCCATTTTATTACAGAAAAGCTAATCCCTCCCTTCTACAATAGGGGGCATAGTGCTGGGATTAAAGAATCCAAAGGCAAAGAAACTAGACTCCTGCCCCCTTCCCCCAATGCATACACACCTTCTTTCCAAGTGGCTGGCTTATTCCCTGCTTCCTAAAGAAGAGGCAAGAGGAACAGAGTGGAGCTTGCCAAGGAGATTCCTGCAGGTCCCTCTCTATCCTCAAAGTTACAGCAGATGTGTGGCTATGGTTCTCCATGACTTCAGTGTCCTCGCCACCCCCACATGGAGGCAGCAAACACACTATAACATGGTTCTGCCCCAAGAGACCAGACGTTTGCCATTCTGCTTTGCTCCCCTGTGCGCTGCCTTCACAGCATACCATGGAAAACAGACATTCTAAGCCAGAACAACAAGAGCATCTTCCCATCAAGCAACAACAACAGCCTTCCTCCCCAAGGATAGGTTAGGTAATTTGAAAATGAATGTTCTGAAATTTTAACTAATATATGAGTTATGGTTCAATAGGAAATGGTGATAAAGAGGAGGAAACAAGAGGATTATAAATTATAAAAGTGAGACACAGTGTTGGTAACACACACACACAAATGGTCTGAGAGCCAGATGGGGAGAAACAGAGGCCAGGAAGGGCCAAGAGTGACAAGTGGTAGAGGGTCCGTCACTTTCATACACCCACTTCTGGCACACAGGCTAGGGGGTTCTTGCACTTGGTCAAATGATAGGTCAGGATATCTAATCTTTAGATTCAGGGCTATCACTGTAAAATGTAAATCGCAGTCTCCAGTGATTTAGGACTATCTCAATTTAAAGGCACAACACAGAGGAGCCCCCAAGAGGTTACTTGGCCTGGCCCACTTCCCTTGCCTAAGTGACTATTTAAACCAGGGGTCACAAATTCAGATGACTGCAAGGGTCAAGAAAGAATGAGATGAGTGAAAGGTCAGGTCTGGGAAGACAGTGAGGAATGGGGCATCCGGGGAGTCTGCTACTCAGCTCTAGCCCCAGCAAAGCAGGAACAAGCCCCATGTGCCAAGAGCTTCCGATACTCAAGAAACAGAGTTGAGAGACTGTGTAAAATAATTTGCTGTTTTAATGTTGGAAACTCATGCTAATACTTTGGAAATTTTGTAGGAGTTGGGCCTGGTTGGCTAGTTTGCCTCTTCTACTGCACACCTTCCATGTCAGTCAGGGGATTCTTTGTTCCTGTAAACCTCCGGGAGAGAAAACTCTCTACCTGCCTCTTGGCCCCTCTGGGTTGTACTGCTAGGGCTTCACTGCCCACAGAAAGCCAGGGAGAAGAGTAGGCAAAGAGAGATACGGGCCAAGTCAGTCTGAATATCAACTCCACCTCTCGGAATGTGATTTTTGGCAAGTTACTGGCTCTCTCTCCGTCTCTGTTCCTTTATCCCTAAAGCTGGGGGAAATTCTTTATACCTCTGGAGATTCTTTTGAGGATTGTTTTGAGCATTTCACAAGAAGAGATCTTGTCTATTTTGTACTAGTACCCAAATACCCAGCACCTATCCCGCTGCCTTACATACATACAGTAGGCACTCAATATATGCCAAATTTAATTATAATGTTTGGGAAGATCTCCTGTAAGTCTGGCACCAGTTGAACCTATTTCCTTTCATTCTCTCCTCTTCTGATGCTTTAATGTCAATATTCATATCTACTTCTCGCTTGGTCAGAATATTTTGAAATTAAACTTTATAGAAGTCCAAATTAAGAATAAATACTGAAGAGTTTTTTCTTAAGAAGCATGGCACACTTTTAGGTCAGCAAGGCACTATTTGGGTACTACTGGCGACAGCTTTTTGCGCACTTTAGAAGAAAAAAAACTAAACACAAGAGATTTCATTGTCCTATTAATAAATTAAGGAATCATGCATTAAGTTTAGCATTCTCAACTCATGTTTGCCAATAGTGCACATCACTGCAAAGGGAGTACACAGTGGCTATTCCAGGCAACTCTTGATCCATTTGTTCACTTTGGATTGACAAGGCTGAATTATATTCATCTAGAACAAATGTTTACTAACCATGTCTTATTTACCCGGGTTTCTTTGATTTTATGCTGAAAGAATCCCAGAGCCCTCCAAATAATTTCAACTTCCCTCTCCCTTGGTGGGGCGGGGGGAGGGGGTTGCTGTACAATTCAGGCAAACATATTTCCTATGATTTGGTGAGAAACTGAAATAACAGCCTGATGGGTTACTTCAGAGTGACCCACTGCAATGGGAGCACTGTTAAAGAAGCGTTAAGGGGACCAGCTATCTCTCCAATAAAAAGTTTCTAATTAAGGAACTAAAATATTCTCAAGATCATCTTGGGGACAAGCTATAAGTAGGATGTTACCTTAATTGGGGCTAGTGCTTACAACTGAAACTGCTTAGCAAGCCAGAATGGGTTATATGCCTTGTTACTATTGAGAAGAAACTTTCATTAATCTGCAGAAGAAAACTATTTGGCCTGAAGGGCTCTGCTGGAAAGCAATCTCAGAGGTTCACTGTTAACCTCTGCTTTTCTGGGGCTTAGATTCTGTTCCCTTTTTTTTTTTTTTTTTTTTTTCTGAGACAGGGTCTCACTCTGTCGCCCAGGCTGGAGTGGAGTGGTGCCATCTTGGCTCACTGCAGCCTCAACCTCCCAGGCTCAAGTGATTCTCCCACCTCAGCTTCCCAAGTAGCTGGGACTACAGGTGTGTGCCACCCATGCCCAGATAATTTTTTGTAGAGACAGGGTTTTGCTATGTTGCATAGGCTGGTTTCAAACTCCTGGGCTCAAGTGATCCTCCTGTGTTGGCCTCCCAAATTGCTGGGATTACAGGCATGAGCCACTGTATCTGGCCATATTCTGTACTTATTATCAGCATCTCCTTAGTGCAGCTTATTCTTTTTGAGGGAGTACCATGTCCCAGGTTGTTAAGCCTCTCCACAGGGATCTAGTGTTTGCCTCCACTATGGCCTGAGGGCGTTCAATGCTCTCAAACCAGTTTCTGCCAAAACAGCTGAAGTTATACCATGCAGGTAGTAGTGTAACTATGAACCCCAGAGCTATTCAAACAGTGTAAAACCTGGGTTTCCATCCCCCTGGTCTGTGCCCCAACACACAGACTTAAAGCCCCAAACAGACTGGGGAAAATCTTCTTGCCCCCCTTTCACAAGCAATTTCTGTGTGAGTATAGACACCATAGCCCCTAGAGCCTAGAGCCTACAGCTGGGTCTGAAACACTCTAAGGCCAGTGGCATCAATGTCTTCTGGCACCTAAGAATTTCCCTGCCCTGCTTTAAAGCTCGTATGTACTTGAAAATATTTAACCAATATAATACCTTAGGACTTTTTGGGGTGGGTGGTCAGAAGTAGGCCAGGCTTAGGACTTTTTGGGGTGGGTGGTCAGAAGTAGGCCAGGCTGCATGAGCTCAGTATACCATTCTGCCAGAATTGGGTTCCCTAAATGCAATTCTGCCATATTTAGGTCCCATATGTAGCCAATTCTAGCTGTCATTTAGGCTACAACTAGAATTATGTTCTTTGTAGCCTAAGCTAATTGCTGTGACTCTTTCACTAACTCATCCTCATTACAGAGTGCTACTGGGGGGAGAAAGTGCTTACGGGTAGCCCAGGCCTTGAGAAACCTACCCTTAGCCAGAAGCAGCAGGTCCAGGCAGTTACCCCAAGGAAACAGGTCACCTTCCTTCCCAAGGCTGCATTTTCCACACCCAAGTCTGCCCTCAGTTCTGTGGAAAGGAATCTGCCTTCCATTAACTTTTCCATGATTTAGAACTGGATGACTGCACACTGATGTTTTAGTAGAATGAGAGAAGCAAAGACAGCAAGAAATGCAACAAGGGCACAACCACCTTAACACATCAGGGAGGTCTGCAGGGAGTCACTGCGTTCTCCGACAGCAAGCAGCCAAGAGAACAGCCACAGAAAGCAGTTCCAGCAGCTGACCCTGGGGTCCTCTCTGATCTCATTACAGCAGTTGACACTAGTCCTCACAAAACAAACAGAGGAAATTTATGCTTGCCTTAGCTGTGGAAAGCTCCACATTCCTTATTAACGAGTGTTTCAGCTTCTGAGACCACAGCCGCTGGAATGGGGAGGAGGTCAGCTGTGCTCCCAAGAAAGAACTGTGGCTGCTTGCCTTGCCCTCTTTCTGGGGCTGGATATACAGGCAGCGAGCCTGGGGCCTAGGCTGTCTGCTCAGGTGACTGAGGGGAAGTTCCCTTTCTGCTAATGTCAACTTCCCTCGGCTCAGACGGTGGGGTCATTTCCTCTTAAACAGCACTGGGAAACTCACTGTAAGGGAGTCCTGAGGGGATCCACCTGCTAAGGTCGCAATTCCAAGAGAGAGGTTGTTCTGCATAACCATACTCAAAAGTACTCTTGCCTGCACCTTCAAAAACTTTACTGAACTTGCAATTCCAACTTAAAACATTATTTCATATCCTTTAATTCAATCTTAGAAGTAACTGAGCAGCCAGCTCATGACGTAAAGCGTGAGCTTCTAAACCAACAATGTGGAGCAGAAGTTCTGAACCAGAGTGGTTTTGTCTCCCAGGGGACATCTGGCAATGCTGTAGACATTTTTGGTTGTCATGACCCGGGGGAGGGTGCTACTGGCATCTAGTGGGTGAGACCAATGATGCTACTGAAGATCCTACCACGTACAGGACACACCCCATAATAAAGAATTACTGGTCCAA
Organism: Pan troglodytes; assembly: GCF_028858775.2. Classification (NCBI taxonomy): domain Eukaryota; kingdom Metazoa; phylum Chordata; class Mammalia; order Primates; family Hominidae; genus Pan; species Pan troglodytes. The sequence goes on from NC_072403.2 coordinate 102,215,464, forward strand.
AATGTCAATAGTGCTGAGATTGGGAAATCCTGACGGGGAGGGAACATTCAAGGATATGGGTAGACTTAAAATCATGCCAACTCATAATCACATTATAATAATGCGGCATCATGCAACTTGGGGTCCCCAAAATGTAAACAATTACCAACCATAAAAATTTACCAGTTCTCTCCTTGAGCGAAGTAAAAGCTGTAACTTACACAGAGTAAGACCATCAGAGTTGCCTGGAAGAAGTGGAACAGCTTCAGTGTTGGACTATGTTATCATCAATATCATCAGTGCCTTGTTTACTCCAGGTCAAGGTGTGATCTGAGTGTCTACTATCAAAATTCAGTGGTAGCTATTAACAGAAGGAGTTTACACGTGAAGTTCTATGGTCACTAAAACCGTCTAAATAACCTAAGAATATCTAGCTCTGGAAAAAACTGCAAAATGTTTCAACTTTTAAAATACCAACAAAATATGAGGAACAATGTTGATGTTGACCTACATTCTATCTAGGGTGGCTAAAAGAAATAGCTGCACAATAGGGCTCTAAATAAATGCAGAATTGAAGAAATGCATCATAACAAAAATAATCAGGGTGACTATTTTGAAATGCTCCCCATTTCTGTTTTTCTTTCTGTTTTCAAATATTCCCTCTCATCCACGTGGCATATTTTCATTACATTTGTTGTAAGAATGTACATTTAGATAATCTACTCACTATTATTTTATGCATTCTTTTACTCCAGCCAAAAAGGGAAAAAGTCCCTACCCAAACAAAGCTAATGCATGTAAGCAAATTTGAAGGAAAAAAAGAATTTCATGAATGAGCAGAAGACAATTTTTTAATGGAATGTTTTAAAGGCTTGTGGTATAAACAGTAAACAAAATTGATTCACTAACATTAATACTGTTTGCCATGATGTGAGAGTTGGTCTTTTTTTTTAATGCCCCAGAAGCCAAAGGAAAATAAATACTGTGGTAGGGAAAAATAATACCTTACTTGGCATTTTGAGGTCATTGCTCAATCCTTCTTGAGCAAGAAAACCATAGTAATGACTTTGTTTTACCTACCGCAATCATGGTACACCTCGCAGCAATCCTCCACAATATTTTCCTCCCTCTGTTCAAGTCCTGCTAAATAATCTCTGGAAACCATTAACCAAGAGCACGGTTCCAATTTTCCTGTTCTCCCTCCCCTGCTGCCTCAGTGTCATGTTGGCGTCAGGACAAAGCAAACTTGTATGACATCACAGAGCAAGCTCATTTTCTGTAAACCAGCCCCTTGGTAGTTTACCGCTACTGGAACCCAACGCTGTCAACAGTGTGGTCTTTGTTTGGTGGGTGTTGCTCTAAAAATTTTTTTAAAGTTTCCCAACACCTCCTTCTTCTTTTAAACAGAGGCAAGCTGCTGGAGGCGCCGTCCTCGCCTGGCCCGCCCCACTCTGTAAACTAGACATTACCTTATACACAAATGACTCTAGGCATTCCTCAGTCTAGCTGCCTCACTGCAAAATTCCTATGCTCCTCAGCAGCAGGGCAGCGCACATTCCCCTGGCTTCCCCTCTTTCCTCTTCCCCCACCCTCCTCTTTTTCTTTTCTTTTTTTTTTTTTTTTAATTTCCACTGCCTCACTGTGTTTTTGTGTAAATGATCTCACATGACTCAACAAATCCATCTGCCTGAAGCAGGCCAAGTCTGGAGCCCTCCCAGGAGGGAGGAGAAGAATTGCTTTGTGGAAAGGACCTGGAGCTCTGCCCTTTCTCTGGCTCGAATTACCCGCCTGTCAGGCCTGACGGATTTGGCTAAAAATAAAAGGAAGCGGGCCGTGAAAAGCAGATGAATGGGCTCAGCAGTTCCTTAGATAACACAGGCCTGCTGTTGCCCAAAGCTCCCCAAACAGAAACTTCAAATGCAGGGCCTCTGAGTGCAGTGATGTGGCTTCCAGGTGAACGAGGCCTGTCAAATCCACTGGAGTTGGGGGACATGGCCTGGGCTGTGAATTTCGGTTTCCTTTCCGCGCGTGTGTGTGTGTGTGTGTGTGTGTCACACAGAGAGTGAGAGTGCACGCAAGAGAGATTGAGAGAGTGAGAGAACCAGTCTAGTATTAAAAGGTTCTCAGAAAACAGTAGACTTCAGCGGAGTGAAGGCTTGTAAAAAAAGAAAAAAATTTGTTGTTTCCACTACAAAATTATCCTTCTCCCCACCTCCAACACCAGACATTTTCAGCCTCCCTATGATGTCACTTCTCTGTTTAGAGCCAGCAAAGAGCTAAAAGTCTTTCTTGTAAGTGTATGCCCAGCGCCTGCAGTGGGTATTAAGCACTTAGGTTGGCAATGTAATGACACACTGTAACAATCTGTAATATGAGGCAGTCAGCAAAGCCCTGGCTCTGAAAGCTATTTCTCCCGACCATTAACCATATGTTTGGCTCCTCAGATAGCCAAGCGGGTGTTCCAGCTTACCATCTGGTTTCTATCCACACAAGCAACTGCAAAGCACAGGCTATGTCCCTCTGGAGCTGTGTGTTTCTTTTTCTCTCTCTTTTCCGCTCTTCTCTTCCCCTTTCCTCCTCCCAGCTCCTTTGGTTCCTTCTGCTAAAGAATTCTCTGCCATTCATCACGTACAAAGAAAACTTTACCTGACATGGCAGCGGCAGAGCCATTAAGAATGCACAGCTGTATTGTAAACACGCCAGAGGGCCATTTACCATCCACGGAATCTGTACAAGTCGGGCTCTACCCCTTCCTCATCTCCTACTGAGTGCTGACACTTGATCCAGCATGTTAAAAACAGGTACATTCTTGAGAGATCCAGGGATTGCTGTGGTGCCCTTCATACTCACTTCATATTCTGGGAGTGGGGCTTTAAAACACACACACACACACACACACACACACACACACACACACACACACACACGCTCCCGAAGTTTGCCTCTGCATTCAATCTGCCTGACCTCAGTCTCACACAGGATGACATACCACCACTGCAAATAACCAACTTAACTACAGGTTTTGATTCTTTTTTCTGCTCTAAGGGTTTGATCCCAAGTGTGTATTTTTCTGAGTTTTTTTTTTCCGCCTAAACAGCCCACATTGAAAGAGATGACACTTCAGAAGAATAAGAACATGCAGCCGCTTGTAACAAATTGACAACCTGCAAAACTTATGCTTATTTACATCTGCACTTTTTAATAGTACACAGCAATGAAATGGAACCTACTATCAGAATTTATAGAATTTTTTCACAATGTTTCCAAAGTATTTACCCCAGAGTTTCTCTGCTACAGGATTTAAGGTCCTTTATAACTCTATACATTTTTAAATGTATGAAGGAAGATGTATTTGATATATAGAAATTAGGTCACTTTTCTTCCTGTCCCCCTAAGAATAAGGTCTGCATTAGCAGCCCATTTTACCGAATTAGGAAATTAAAGTTAATTCTTTCCCACACACTGAAAAAATAAGGGCTGGTTTCTAACTATCAAGAACAAAAGAAAGAATATCATTAAAAAGTGACTAACCAGAATGTCAGATTTTATCAATGTGGCAGAGCTACAGAGGATTTGTCAGGGGAGGACTGTTTATTCAGGCTAACAAGGGTGCCAGGAAGGCCACTACCTATGTAAACTTCTTAAACCCACTGCCCTTGTCAGTCCTCATTTCCATGATCTGAAATAGGTGTTGTGTTAGCTATTTCTATCAATAAGGGACATTAAAATTCTGCTGCATGTAGGTTTTTAGAGAGTGACAGAAAAGGGAATTTTTAATTTCAGAAGCCTTAGGAAAATTGTCCACAGATGATGGCGTCTATTAAATGCTGTTTGAGGTCTCAAAACCATAATACAAACTTTAAATTGCATTAGCTTGACTGCCAAGAAAAACAATAACAGCATAGTTAATAAAAAGAAAGAAAAATTAGCAATTTAAAACTTCAGTATTTTCATAGTTAACTACCTGGTTTTCTAAGCACTGCAGAATCATTTTATTACAGGTATTTGTGCTTTTGATAAATACTGGTGCCTGGGCCCCTTTCCTCCAGCTCAATTATACAAGGATCCCTGAGTGGGGAGGTATTTTTGAAAAGCTTCCCAATTTTGTGCAACTAAAGTTGAGAAGTGTTGCCTTATGTGAACTAACATGATAGTAGAAACCATCTCATCAAAATAAAAATGAAACCTTTGGTATAGAAATGTAAATGAAATTTAGGAATAGAACAGTAGCTTTCCAAACTTGTTCTGAAGTGAAATCTTCAATCAAACAAAATCTTACATGAAATCCCTGTAAGCAAGATAGGTAAAAAGCAGTAATTGATACTGTCCTTTTATACTTTTAGTCTGTACAATATTCATGGATTTTTTAAGTTCAAAGTTATAATTTTTAAATCATAAGTCACCCAGTGAGAAAAAGGAGGCCATTTTATTGAACACAAAACCTGAAATTGAGGTTAAAGCTGAAAGGTCCAGTCCTATACACCTCAGCATCTAATTTTTTCCATGGCCAATGGTTAAGATGATCAAGGTCTGATGTATATAAAAATAGCAGTGTGTATAGCAGGATGAAAATTAGTTCATAAGTTAATGTAATAAACATCCATTAAGTGCTTACTACACACGAGGTACTGCCCTGTGGTCATCAGAGAAATAAGTTGCAGCCTTTCCCTTGAGGAGTCTACTTAAGACGACACCTAATGGCAGAACAGCAAGACAAATGCAATAATGGAGGTGCTGAGAGACACTATATGGGAAGGAGTGGCTAATTCTGCTTGAGGAAATAGGGCATGACATCACCAGCAAGGGACAATTAAGTCAGGTCCCAAAAGTGTGAACAGGATTTTTGACACCTAAAAAAGGAGGGACATTTCAGAAAGAAGAAACTGAATGTGAAAAAAATTAAAACCTGTAAGTATAAACAGGGTTGGTGAGTCTGGGAGTTATGAGAAATTCTGCGAGGGACAGGAAGGGCTGGGAGATGAGGCCAAAGAGGTAACTGAGTCCAGGTTATAAGAAACTCTAAATGTCATGATATAGCTTAGACCAGTGCTGGACAACAGAAACACAAGGTGAACTAAACCTGTAATTTAAAACTTTTTAATAACCACATTAAACAAGCAAAAAGAGAGAAACTTACTTAATATTATAGAAAAAAGTATTATTTTAACATGCTATCAATATAAAAAGTATTAATGTGCTATTTTACAAATTTTGTTCATACTAAGTCTTTGAAACAGGGTGTGGATTTTACACTTACGGCACATCTCAATTTGGACAAGCCACATTTTAAGAGCTCAACAGCCACCTGTGGCTAGTGACTATTATATTTGGAAAGCACAAGTTTAGCCCTTATTTTGCAGGCAGTGCAGACCAAAGGATATGCTTGGTTTTATTTCATGAGACAATGGCAACAACGTGGAGAAGCAGAAACACTGGGTCTGGGAGAAGGCTTCTGAGGTGGCTTCCACAGTCCATGCGAGGGACACAGAGAAGAACAAGGCTCAGAAGAGGGCAGTAGCAAGTAGGATGGCATGGAAGAGTCAGAGTCAGAAGATACTTATAAAAGGAATTCAGAAAACTTTAGAAGACGGTATGTGAGGGATCAAGTGAAGGACTCACAGAACCATTACATTTTTTTTCATTCTGAAATTTGTGCTTAGAATGAAAGGTCACCGATTGTGTATTTAATAAGAAGTTTCATTGTTCCTTTTGAGCTTGCTTCCTTCTGCAGTAGAATGCAGTGTCACTTATGTAGGATATAGTAAATTCCTCTTCAAAGAACCAATATGGTACGTTCAGCATGTTCAGCTCTCCTGTTCTTTGTTCTCCATTTTAAAGTTTAAAACTTCCTCGTTCTTTATGTCTCCTTGCCCCTAGTTTCAGTAAACAACCCCCTCTTAGCCTCTATCATCTGCTCTGTTCTTAGTCATCCTTAGTCACCTGCTCTGTCCTTAGTCAACTGCTCTGTCCTTAGTCATCCTTAGTCACCTGCACTGTCCTTAGTCATCCTTTGTCACCTGCTCTCAAACAGTCCTTCCTGCAGAAACGACTCAACCCGCCACTCTGGCGCGCACCCCTGCTCTCTTTAAAACAGCCAATTGGAATTAGCTTAGACTGTGTGGTCCAACCCTAGCCAATAGGGGAAAGACACAGCAGTAGGGACTAGCTGTGTTAAGGATAAGACCCACTTCCCCTTCCTTGTCCAGTGTGCTCTCGCCATTGCTCCATCCATGAGACGCACCCTTCTATAGAAGCAAATTGCCTTGCTGAGAAAACTTTTGCCTGGGTGCTATTTTCACTTGGTGGCACCGAGCATTTACTTCCAACACTTAATAAACATGTGCTGAGTACCCACCACATGTTAGGCAATGCTGGGCACTGGGGAAGCAAAGCTACGACGCAATTCTTACTTTCAAAGAGCTCAAATACAGTGTAGGAGACAAAACAAATTACAACAGAGCATTAAGTAAATTAATAAACAGATATGCAAAGAGGCCTACAAAATGTTCCATAATGTATAACTTAGAACTGTTTCATATAATGTATTCAATGGCACTTGTCAGATGGAGTGGGGCTTTCAGATAGTAAGGCTTGTATCAGTTGACTTTTTTGAGACAGGGCCTCACTGCAGTTGCCCAGGCTGGAGTGCAGTGGCGTGATCTCAGCTCACTGCAGCCTCGACCTCCTGGGCTCAGGTGATTCTCTCACCTCAGCCTCCCAAGTAGCTGGGACTACAGGTGCACACCACTACACCCAGCTAATTTTTTTTTTTTTTTTTTAAGTAGAGATAGGGTTTTGCCATGTTGCCCAGGATGGTCTTGAAAACCTGGACTCAAGCAATCCACCTGCCCTGGGCTCCCAAAATGCTGGGATTACAGGTATGAGCCACCAGGCTCAGCCTCAATTGATTTTTAAAAGTGATCCAGAATATGATTTACTTCTGTGTCTGTATTTTCTTAATACAGTGTATCAAGAAAATCCTGATACTCCTAAATACAGATAACACTCACTATCTGAATCTCTGCTCTCAAAACTCAAATTTTCAGACAAATCTCTTGCTATTTGCTACTCTTACTACTTACTATCTGAAACTGAGAAACGAAGCTGACATGAATATAACAAGTTCAAATTCCTTTGCACTGGAATTTACGATGGGAAATTTTGGCACCTGAATTCTGGAAATGAGCAGATTTGAATTGTAAGGCACAGTTGTATTGGAAATTATAACAGTTCTTTAGCATTTCATTTGATAATCTCATAATATGCCTCAAACTAATCTAAAAGCTTGGAGAAAATGCAGCAGTCAAGATTTTATTTCAAATTTTAATCACTAATGATAATTTGACAACTATTTAAGGTAAAAGAGTATCCAAAATGTAGAGTGGGTAGACATGATCCTCTAACGGAATATACATCACTAAGTGATGTGTGTGGTGTTCACTTACTGTACAACTAGCCATTAATCCACACAGAAGCCTCCATCCCACAGAGGCTCTGAAACGCTGCCTGGCATGTCATCAAGTGTGCTGAATATGTGTGACAAGAGGAATTTGCCTGTTCAATTTATGATCAGGCTGGAATATGAAAAATACTGGGATGGAAGTTCCTAATCAATGATTCATTTATTTATAAGAAGTTCAAATATGTAAGCCAAAATAGTGGAAAACACTATTTCAAGGTTGACTTGGCAGTCCAATTCAAGGTGCTGGTGGTCCTAATGTGTTAAAATTTGGTATGTAGCACATTTGTGTGCATTTTCTTTCATTATAGTTATAAAACATAGTTTAAAATATATTAAAATGAAATGCAAATTAGATGTTTGCAGAGCCTCTGAAGTATCTCCAGGGAACTTCTGCAGACCAGAGTTTGAAGATCACTGGCTTAGGGACTTTGAGGTTAAAATGTAAATGGAAGAACAACAATTTGGTGCACCTGCTATTTTAAGGCTCATCAAGTCATTCCCAAACTTCAGCCCAGGGCAGAAACCATTCCTCATTATCCTAAGAGCAGTGAAGCTGAGAAACAAAACTGCAGAAAGTGTTTTAAGATTCTCTGGTGAGTTAGAATTTAAAAGGCTGGGACCAAAATTTGAAATACATTATTCATATCTCAATGTTGTTCATCCATTAATTCATTCAACAATTTACTGAGCACCTGCCACGAGGCCCTGTTCTAGAGGCTTGAAATACATCATAAACAACAACAACAACAACAACAACAACAACAAACAAGGTTGGGCATGCTGGCTCACATCTGTAATCCCAGCACTTTCTGAGGCCGAGGCGGGTGGGTTACTTGAGCCCAGGAGTTCAAGACCAGCTTGGGCAACATGGCAAAACTCTCTACTAAAATACAAAAAATTAGCTGGGCATGGTGGCGCATGCCTGTAGTCCCAGCTACTCGGGAGGCTGATGGGGGAGAATCACCCAAGCCCAGGCCCGGGAGTTCAAGGCTCCAGTGAGCTGTGATCATGCCACTGCACTCCAGTCTGGGTAATGGGAGTGATACCCTGTTTTTTAAAAAAATACAGACAAAATTCCCTATCTTTGTGAAATTTAGAGTTAGTGGGGAGAGACAGACAATAATCACAAATAAGAAACTTGTTGTAAGGTAACAGGTGACAGGTGCACTGAAAAAAATTGGGAGTCAGGCAAACATCACATGTTCACACTTATACGTGGGAGCTGAACAATGAGAACGCATGGACACAGGGAAGGGAACAACGCATACTGGAGCCTGTTAGAGGGGGGTGGGGAGGGAGAGCATCAGGATAAATAGCTAATGCATTTGGGGCTTAATACCTAGGTGATAGGTTGATAGGTGCAGCAAACCACCATGCCACACATTTACCTATGTAACAAACCTGCACATCCTGCACGTGTATCCTGGAACTTAAATAAATAAAAATTGGAGTCAGGAATTAGAACTGTGGTGGAGGAGAAAGGCTGCAATTTTACATAGGATAGTCAGGGTGTGCCTTATTGAGAGAAAGAAAAAGAGGATCAGAGATCTGGAGGGGAGAGGTAAACCAAGAGGCCATCAGTTCAAGCAGTGGTTCTCCAAGTGGGGTCCTAAGGCCACCAGCACTACCCTGAAACTTGTCACTAGCTCAGAAATGCTAGAGAGGCACCCAGTGGTCTGTTTTTGCAAACTCTCCAGGTGATTCTGATGTGCTGTAAAGTTTGAGAACCACTGCCCTAGAGAAAAGGCCCTAAAATAGGAGTGGGTCTAGGATGTTCTACAGAAAAAGGGGTGAAACCAGGCATCTGGAGGTGAGAGCCAGGAGGACGGTGGTGGCCACAGCATGAATAGCTTTATGATCACAGCAAGGCTTTCGCTCAGAAAAATGTGGAGCTATGAAGGACTTTTCTTCAGGAGCCACACAGCCTACATTTCAAAATGTTCATGTTGGCTGTTTGGTTGAGTGGAAGCACTGCATGACTTGCCTCAAGAGGAGACTCCCTGACTGCTCAACTCCATTTTGGGCAGTGGTATGCTGCTAAATGTTTAAAAACAGACTCTGAGGGTGAGGAGCACCAATTTGTAGTGTTTGATTTCCATGGTGTAAACTCTCCCACCATGGCTGATTTCAAGCTGCCAGTATGACTCACTGAACATGGAGTTGTGAAGAGATGTGCATAAACGACTCACAATACTGACTCTAGTCCCAACGTCACTGCTACCACTGAGAACATTTAAAAATAAGGGAGAATTCTGTAAATCTGATTGGAAATGTGAATGCTATTTTATAAGTCTATATAAATGCAAGGTCTTCTATTGGTCTATTACTGTCAATCAAATACAGAGCCCAAGTCCTTAGAATTTTTTTTTTTAAGAGGCAGGGTCTCACTCTGTCATCCAGGCTGGAGGGCAATGGTGCAATCACAGCTCATTGCAGCCTCAAACTCCTGAAAAGTTAATACAACAATAATGTATTAACTTCATTTAGAGAAAACACCATTAGTATTAAATTTCAGCTTCCTTTATTCAAAAACGTTTAACTTTAATTGGGATTCCTCTGTTATTGAATTTCTCTTCTCTTACTACAATTAACATCTTGCACTCTCAAAAAGTATGCATTGACTAGGATTTGCCATGCATAGTATGTGAGATTGCTGCTCCAAAGGCTCACATAAATCCAAGACAGGCCATCAAGGAATGTGCATGAACTGTAAGAATAAAAGTTTGAATCTATCTGAAGATGAAGTGAAGTTTGAATAAGGCCTTCATCCATTTGATTTGCCATTAAGAAACTTTTCTTAGCCTAATGGAATATCCCTACTTCTGTCAATGAGATTTCAGTTTGTGAATAACATTTTAAAAGTGCAGCATCTTCTGTCTACAAAAAGACATTCTATGAACTCTTAATACACATAAAGTGTTTGCAACTACCAGGAGTCTGCTCCACGCATTCTCCCGTCTGCATGATCCCTCGGGCAGTGTACCACCCACACTCAGACCCTGGGCAGCCAGATCAGCAAATGTGCACAAGCCTGCACTCCTGTCAAACAATGGGGTCTTTCAGGCCTTACAATCTTGTGAAGAAACAGGCTAAAACGTCATGGGAAAAATTAGGAAATATCAGAGGAAAACAGCTCACAAAATGAGGGGTGGAACCACTTGCTCACATGTTCTAATTTCTGAACAAAGAGAAACAACAGTGACAGCCCCCTGCCTGCTCTGACCCCTCCATTTCAAAAGAGAGGCATCCTAACCCCTTTTTCTTTTCTTGGAGATTACAGCAGCAAGATGTAGACAGACAGAATTAGAAATTCTCAAACCTAAAGAAGCAGAGTTAATTTCAAAAGCTTTATCCTCAACAGAAGCATAACTAACCCATCTTACCAGCCTTGTTTGGTGATCTGAAATACCAACAAAATTACAGACTAGAAATCAACTAGACTTCAACAACCACACAAAGGAAAACAGAAACTCCTGATATATCCCTTTAAAAAAAAAAAAGCTCTTCCAAAGTATTCTTGGTATTAAATCTCATGCAATAGCTAGCTCTATCCACCTCAGCAATCCTTCCTCATTAACTGCTACACCCAGTTTATACTTTTCATACCAGCCTAGCTAGCTGGCCTAGTGGCCTGCAACACTCCATTTGCCATCCCCAGCCTTTATCAAGAATTGTTCCACCTGTAAATTACCTGTCTCTTTTTATCCACAAAATAACATCTCTCTCCATTTAAAAATCTATTTAAGACTTACTGCAAAAATGATTTCTAGATTAATCCAGTACATTTGCAAACTTGCCAACAAATTTACACTTCTGCTTTAATATACTTTTATAATCCATCTATATTTTCCAGTTGATTACATTAATCTGACTTTACTAAAATCTCTGAGGATAAAGTCTGAGTCAATTCTTCTTTACATAATCTCCAACTTTCTACCATATCACTATCTATCTGTAAGACGCTATCAGCTGTTAAACACTACAGGCACATCAGCTGCTGTCTCCCAATAGTGAGTCTGATGGTCAGCCGTTTTGGGAAAAGAACCATAGGTGGATTATTACTATAATGCATTATATGGAAGAGGTGTTTATTTTGCTCCTGGAAGAAAAAAAGCAACATGTATTAAAATCATAAAAATGTTTTTAGGTTGGGCGTGGTGGCTCACGCCTGTAATCCCAGCACTTTTTGGGAGGTCAAGGCAGGCGGATTGCTTGAGACCAGGAGTTCAAGACCAGCCTGGGCAGCACAGTGAAAAGAAACTTTGTCTCTACTAAAATTACAAAAATTAGCTGGGCTTGGTGGCACACCAAGCTATTCTGGAGGCTGAGGCAGGAGAACTGCTTGAACCCAGGAGGTGGAGGGGGCAGTGAGCCGAGATGGCACCACTGCACTCCAGCCTGGGTGACAGCAAGACACTGTCTCAAAAAAAACAGTTTTAAAAGGTAAAACAACATAAAAAGAAATATTCTATAGTGGAAATAAGAGAGTCAAATGAGGCTGAGAACTTTACAAAGGGATCTTACAGACATGTCGCCAATATCACTGCATGAGCCTAAGTATAAGAACAACCTTTGGGGAGAAACCATCATTTGACAGTGAGGTACAATTCCAAGTCAGGTAGTGAAATGGGTGGAATTAAACTCAAATTAATCCTGCCAGCTGAAATGCAAGAGACACTGTCAGAGAGTTAAAAAGTGAGTTCTATCCATGAGGTGATTCCACAGTCTTCTCAAGTCAACACATCTGTGAACTCACAGACCAAGTTCTTAAACCACTGTTCAAACTCTGCTGCACATCAGAATCACCTGGAGAGCTTTACAAACTCCCATTGCCGAGGTCACATCCCATACTAATAAAATCAGAGGCTGGGCGGTGGCTCACGCCTGTAATCCTAGCACTTTGGGAGGCTGAGGCAGGCGGATGACCTGAGGTTGGGAGTTCAAGACCAGCCTGGCCAACATGGTGAAACCCCGTCTCTACCAAAAATACAAAAAATTAGCCGGGTGCAGCGGCCAGCGCCTGTAATCCCAGCTACTCTGGAGGCTGAGGCCAGAGAATTGCTTGAACTTGGGAGGCGGAGGTTGCGGCGAGCAGAGATCATGCCACTGCACTCCAACCTGGGCTACACAGCGAGACTTTGTCTCAAAAAAAAAAGAAAAAAAAATGTCTGGGGTGGAAGCCAGGCCATCTGTAGCTCTTAAAGATCCCCAGGAGATTCTAATGTGCATCAGAGTTTTAGAACCACTGTCCTAGACTCTGTCAGTACAAGATTTTGCTCAATGAGGAAAAAGCACAATAACTTACATTTAAGTTGGTGACAGGTAAAAGCAAAGGTTACCTCTGAAACTTTTAAGTAGGAAATCACTGCTTTGGCTGCAACAAGAAGTTTGTGCTCTGATTCTCATAATTGGTGTAGCATACAGTCTTTAAACAGCCCTAAATGAACTTGCAGCTTTGCGATTTAGACTAGGAGAGAGAAACTAGGCATGGTGGTAGATATGAGCCCAGATAACAACCGAATTGTTGCCCATTGTGCCGTCGAGATATTTGGCTTGAGAGCCTACAGCCTGGATACAAGTCCTAGGTCAGTCATCTGCTGGCTGTAGGGCTACAGGCAACTCTCCAACAACATAACCCTGGTATTCCATCTGAGGCAGTGGTTCCCAGCCCTGGCTGCATATTAGCAAACCTGGGTCTGGGACGCAATCCCCGACATTCTGACTGATCCAGAATGGGGCCCCAAGATCCTTATATTTCTAAAGTTCCCCAGGTGTGGTTATGTCATATGAGTGAGGAGAACCACAGGCAGAGAGGTTTTGAGAAAGGGTGCTGAGGCCATACTACGTAGGTTCAAATCCCTGCTCCACTAGTTACTAGCTATGGCTCAGTTTCCTTATTTGTAAAAACGGAGATAACTGATAACACCTCCTTTGTTGTGAGGCTTGACTGACTGAATCCATTTATTGACCTCAGTGGATTATTGTACGGATTTGGCATAACACCTGGTACATAGCAAATGTTCAATTTTAATCACATGCATCATACCTATACATGTGTACATGTGAATATGTCCTAAGGATTAAACAGTTTGATGTATATAAAGGGCTTAGCACTGTCTCCATATAGAAATACTCAGTAAATATAAGCTGAGCTGATGCTGACAGTACCGGTAGTAGGACAACTTATTGCAACTGACTGTCTTCTGTCTGGAATTTCATCCTTTCCTCACTGCATGGCGGCCTTTGCTTCAGAAAACCACAACTTTAAAAGGTATGGGGATAAGAATAAATCATTTTTCTCTTTCTTTTAATTATTAAGAGGTCCCACTAACAATGAACGGTACTTCTACTGCAAAGTTATGATGGGAATGTGGGCTTAATGGCAAAGAAAAGCGATGTGGAGACCTGGCTCTGCCCCCACATGATGATAAATAGCAGAACTTGACAGCCAGAGGAAACTCAGCCCCCTCATTTCCTAGGGGAACCCAGAGTTGAAATGTGTTTTGCTCAAGATCACAGTGTGAGTGGCAGAACTGGGATCAGACTTAGGAACAGAGCTCTTTAGTTTCCAGGTTGCTTCCATTGATCATCCCTGGTGAGAAGCATGCCTGAGAGGTGCATTATCATGTGGAAGATGCTGTCCTTGTGGTCAAGGCCAATGTGGGGGATGAGGAATGTGGTACCCTGTTTCCCAATTGCTTCCTTCCTCTCTCTGCCGAATTCCCTTCCCTGGTCCAAATTCCACACCCTGCAGGCCATTTCCAGCTGAAAGGGAGGACACAGAGCACTAGAAAGCAGCTGTGGTTTGTTTGTGGCCAAACTGTTTTCTTAGGGGTGTTCAGTTCCAATTTTATAACAGAAGACAATTATGAAAAGGGTTTAATTTCCCAAATTTTCATTACATATAACTGTTTAGAGATAGGCATATATAAATGGATATGTGCATACTTTTTATCTATCTATCAAGGACAGGAAATCCTGTCTTTCAGTTGCTAAGTCTCAGACTATTCCATCTGAGTATTTTTGCTGACAAATGTGACCTTGTCTAGGTTCTGTAGGAATTTAAATATTCCCTCAATGTCATTTCTACTTGACCTTAGCAACATGACCAAACTGCAAATTCAAATGCCATTGAGTAAAGGTACAACATTCACATCCTGTTACCAAACTGTTCTCCAACTCCAATCCAGTGACCCTGGGCCAGAGCCTAATCCAAAAGATTACAAAGCAACTTTCTGATGAGTTGTCATGGCAACCCCTAGATGTTAGATATTTCATGTCATCCCTGGGCTGCAAATTCTCATTTTTAGTCTACTCATATCCTACTATTTCATGTATAACAACCAACCAAAATGCAATTTGAAATGTCAGCTGCCAAACATAATAAGAGATGCCACTTGCTATTATAGCCAATAATAAAAGATTTCTAGTTGCTTGTTTCAGAGATACAGCAAATCACTGTGTATTCTAAGTCCACTGGGCTGGTCCTCAATGTGAGGCTATTTAGCCAGACTTCCTTAGTTTTTATTTAATTAGTCAATATTTAAGAGAGCCTTGGAGATAAAAAGAATTCTAGTGAAACCTAGGCATTATTATTTTCCAAACAGGAGGAAATGTACTGATCTTCAGACTTTCAATAGACATGATATATTTGGTCTGAGAGAGAGAGACAGAGAGAGACAGAGAGAGAGAGAGACAGACAGACAGAGAGAGAGAGACAGAGAGAGAGAGAAGCCCAACTGTTATCTAAACCTTTTAAGGACACAATTATACAAGAGTGCCTTGCAAGGTTTTCAACTCTTTATAACTGGAAGAGAGGAAAACACTTATTACTGAAATCCAGATAATCAAAACACTTTGTTTTAATCAGCAGTTTCTACCCTTTTCACATTCTATATCAATTCACAAGGAGTGACCTTTATCTTAGGTATAATGGGGTCAAAACCTACCTCTGCAGGTGTTTCTCCCTTACCTGCCTTAATCTGTGGCCCAGGTTAAGCACACCTGCAGGCAGGCTCAACCCAAGATAGCCAGGAGTTCTACTATGAGTAGACTGATGTAGAGAGATCTCTCTTGAAATTCCCTTTAGCTGACAAAGCATTGAAATCACCTCTGCAAATAGCTGGAATTGTGTATTTATTTTTCTTTTCCCTGTTTAAAATTTAGCAGAAATGTTAATAAGAAAAGAAATGTCCAGTAGATGAACAACAGGCCCCGAAGGAAAGAGAAATGAAGACCAAGATAATACACAAACCAGATTATCAATCTTGAAATAATCCAGAAGTAGACATATGATAGATCATACTATGTGAGTTTTTCTAATCCTAAACACAAAGGGAATACAAAGAGGTGTGCAGTAGGGCTGCATGTCAACCACTTTAAACTAATGCTAGCCAATACCTGTGTAGAGCTGCAAACTATTTTTCTGCTAGAATTTTAAGAGAACTTTTAAGTTTTGAAAATTGATTCCCATGACACTTCTCTTTCCGTCTTTATAATAGCTGCCAAAAAGTTCAAAACCACATTTATGGCCTGTCTCTAACAAGTCCTTAAATGGTCTTTCTTGACATCTTTTATTAATTCCTAGCCTCATTTTCTCACTTTTTTGTTGTCTGCTTTAGTGGGGAGTATCTCTGAGGCCAAATTAAAACTTTTTACAATAATACAGGGGTATTATTCAACAGATAGCCTTCATTAAGCCTCAAATATTTATGGGGGCTTCTCTTCCAGACCATCTCTCTCTGATCCATGAGGCAGGAGATTTCATATTTCAACAAGAATTTGTTTCAGTTCACAGAGAAGCTGAAGCAACATCAATTTCTCATACTTGTTTTAATCACATTTTGAATTGATAAGCTAAAATAGAGAAGAGTGCTATGCTAGGAAGCTGGGATCATGAGGAGGTAAGAAGCCACCTTTTTTTTATTTGGGAGCTTGCACTCATGACTTTGGCCAGACCCCAGAAGACACATAAGTTCCCGGTGGTAAAGTATTTATTGGACTATCACCCAATCCTTTCTTCTACATGAGAATATCACTTTGGCAGATGTACACCAAAGCCTTCTCTGGGTATAAGTCTTCAGCCTGCCTTGGATGGATCTTGTCTGCTTCCGTCTGCCTGTGCACACAGGCTGCCAGCCCCACTCCACCCTCCAGTAAAACCTACTTGACTATGTATAGTGCTGGCTTGGAATGACACAGATTTAGGTTCAAGTTTTACATCCTTTAATGGCTATATGACCCTGGACAAGGTATCAAACTCTATGAGTCTCAGGTACCTCGCCTGACAATTGGGAATAATAAAGAGTCCCTTTGGGGGTTTATGTGAGGATTACATTAATGCTCATAGGGTCCTCAACAAAATGCCTGGCACACCAAAGTCAATGCTCAATAAATATCAGCGATTGGTATTACAATTATGTTATTATAATTCTTTGAGGAACTGCTGGTGGCCAGTGTAAATCCTATGGTCTTTATCTCTCCTGACCCCATCCACAGGCTCATGTGACAATCTTCCCAGGATCATTTCAATTTTCTGTGATCAGAGAGAGTGCCAGCCACGGCCCTATGGACCAGGGACAAGATAGCACACCTGAGCAGAAAGAAAGAAGACCACTAGCCTTGGGATAGAATTATCCCTCACTTCACCCTCACTGTCTGCATGGTCAGAGACTAAGTGCTTATAGAACCAGACTCAGGGTTTTCCTGTTAGTCTGAAGAGCGCTTCTTCTCTTCTAGGCTTTCACTGGCAGAGCCACAGGATGAGAACACTCTTGGCCCCTTATCACCACCCGCATCAGCAACCCTGAGGCCAGCATCGGGGTCTTCTGGGCTGTGCGGATTGGGGAGCCGATGATGTAGTTAAGTTTCCTGGAAATACAGGCAGCAATTTCCTGTGGCTTCCTCTGTTTTTGATGTAGAGATGAGCACAGGTAAAAACTAAACACATCAAGGATCAGCGCTTCAGTCGGT
Source organism: Pan troglodytes (assembly GCF_028858775.2). Lineage (NCBI taxonomy): Eukaryota > Metazoa > Chordata > Mammalia > Primates > Hominidae > Pan > Pan troglodytes. The sequence continues at coordinate 102,232,877 of NC_072403.2, forward strand.
GGTGCAAGTGCGGAAAAATACTGTCATTTCCTCACAAACAGATTCAGAAGTGCAAAGTATAAGCCACTTTCCAGAGAGCATGCTCCCCAGCAAGGACCTGTACAGTAGGGCTGTGAGTTGACAGTGAATAGATGGGCATTTCCATGAACTTACTTGCTTACCCAAGTGATCAAGAACCAAAATTTCCATGAAGGTCAATGTTTTGTATAAACCTTAGCCTGAAAAAGCTCTGGTCTGCTCACAGAGCTTCAGTCAAGCCTTCTCCAGAATTTGCAGCCAGGTCAGAAAAAAAGGTCACTTTCAGAAGTGGAAAGCAGTACAAATTTTAGTTAAAATTTTAGATGAACTAAACTGTTTATACAACTATCCTAAAAGATAGTTTAGAATTAAATAAAACAATGTGCACTACATTTGGGAAACAGCCAGGTTCAAAGAAGGTGGTCACAGTGTATCCTTAGAACCAGAATGGAATAAAGAAAATGATACATGTTATGGTTATGATAGCATAACCTGCTGATGAAAGAACAGCAGCAGCAGGATGTACAGTTTGCAAAGGGTCCACTCAAATCAGAGTGAACCCAGATGGTGCTAGAGGCATCCTAGGGCCAAATCCCACCTTTGGCACTCACTAGCTGGGTGACCTTGGGCAAGTCATTTAAACTTCCATTTCTTCATGTGATTTTGTTTCTCCATCATTGGCTCCCCTTCCTTTGTGAAAAGTTGCCCCTCCCCATACCAATTGGGGCACCCATCATCATAGTCAGCAACCTGACCTAAAGATAGCTCAGGTATAAGACATGGTAAAATCTTTTTTGCTTTAGTCTGTTGCTTGCAACCAAAAAACCAAGACCTTTTTTTGGCTGCAAGCAAAAGAGATTTAACACCTAATTTGCAGAAGTTGCTAGGAGCATTAAACGAAGTCACACAAAGCAAACACAAGAAATGCTGGTTGCATTCATAGAAAGGAAGATTAGTGTGTGGTTAAAAGCAAAGGTATTGAGTCCATCTGCATGGGTTCAAATTCCAGCACCCCTTAGAACAGAGATAAATCACTTAACATCTTTGCTCTCAGTTTCCCAGTCTGTAAAAACAGAGCTAATAATAGTAATTATATCACAGGGTTGTGAAGATTATGTCAAAGTAGATAAAGCATTTAGAACAGTGCCCAACACAGTAAACATTCAAGAATTAGCCATTATTATTACAAAGGTAGAACTGCTTTGATTACTGTTAAGGATGTTGTAAAAGTCAGTGATCTATAGAGAAATGCCCTTCAACTAAAAAAGCCAGGGATTGTGGCACAAGTCTGTAGTTCCCAGCTACCTGGGAGGTGGAGGCAAAGAGGATCCTTTCAGCCAAGGAGTTTGAGCCTGGGTGATATAGTAAGACCCTGTCTCTAAAAAATTTTTTTAAATTTAAGAACATTTTTAAATAGGAAAAGAAAATCAATCTTCTGGGTAATCCAGCTTGATGGACAATCCCTTAGAGACAATTAGAAAGGATGCATTTACTCAGAATTTAGTAAGCTCTAATATTGGGCCTCCTGAATGAACTTACTGACCAGCAGGATGTGGCCTGAGCAAATGACCCATGTCAGTTGTGCTGCCTGGCCTTCCTCTTTTCATTGTCAACAATACATGAGCATATCAATTATGAATTAATCTCTCATAAATTTAACTATAAGTCAATTCTTGCAAGTCACATCTCTCAAAAAGAACTAATAAAACTGATTTTGGTCCTGTGGCTATTCACCAGGGCTATGCCCTTATGGGGGCCACCCAGCAACCAACCAGCCTCACTCTTGCTGAAATCTGTTAATTGCAGCTCAAGCCTGTTTTACTAACTAAATGCAGTGTCTCCTTCACCACTGCTTCCTGTGTGATATCACTAACTCATTCCTTCATTCATTTATTCAATCATATAAGAAACATTTATTGAGCACCACCTAGGTGCCAGGTGCTGGGCTCAGTATTTTTTAAGCAAAAGCAAGCAATAAACAGTGCTCAAAATGCTTTTTAGAGTTTAGTGAGGAAGGTACGTCAACTAACGATTAGAAACAGTATGCTAGGCCAGAGACAAACCTGAGCCATGAGGGACCTCAGAGGCCTGCATGGTGGGACCCAGAAAGAGTTCACACAATTAGCACAAAGCACTTGGGAAGCGAACAGTTTACCCAGGGCACAGAAAGAGTAGACTGGAAAGATACATAGGTCTGAGACATTCTGGGATTTAGACATCTTGCAAAGGAAGAGAAGTCTTCGGAAGATTTTAAGCAAAGTCATGCCATGATGTTTAGTTTTGCCTTTAGAAAGAACATTTGGTTGGCAGTATGGAAGATGAACCAAGGGGCTGGCCATATGTGCAAAGCAGGAGGCAGGTAAAGAGTTTCCTGTGTTTGTCCAGAAGAGAAATGGTAAAGCCTGAACACAGGGCAATAGATGAGGGAGCAAAAAAGAGAGTCTCTGGGATTTCAGGATATGAAACCACCTGATTCCATGAAGCTACCTTACTTTAGCTCACTGTATAGAAAACTGTGCCTGTCACTGTTCAGCTACTTCTTGAAAGAACTGAGACTACAAATTAAAATTGAAAACTACATGCACTTACACTATGTCCATGATTCCATTGTGAAATTGTACAAACCCATTCTCCAGGACTCAGGAAGGCCAATGTTCTTATTTTTTTTTTGAGAGAGTCTCTCTCTGTCGCCCAGGCTGGAGTGCAGTGGCACAATCTCAGCTCACTCAACCTCCACCTCCCAGGTTCAAGTGATTCTCCTGCCTCAGCCTCCCGAGTAGCTGGGACTACAGGCGCCTGCCACCATGCCCGGCTAATTTTTCGTATTTTTAGTAGAGATGGGGTTTCACTGTGTTAGCCAGGATGGTCTCGATCTCCTGACCTCACGATCCATCCACCTCGGCCTCCCAAAGTGCTGGGATTACAGGCGTAAGCCACTGCGCCCAGCCCAGTGCTCTTATTTTAGAAATCTGGGAGAGCTTGAAAGAACAGAGGAAGGGCCCTTAAGTTAAATAGTCATCCCTCCTCAACAAACAATTAAATGTTATTATGACCAACCATATCTAACAGGTTCAGAGACATCCTAGCCTGTCTGTCAACTTTGTAGGCTAAATGAAAGTTCCAGGTTGTCAGACCCAGTGTAGTTTTATTTCCTCAGTATCTATTTCCTGCCACTTTACTTTACAAAATGTTTCCCTTTGAATGTAACCAGAGAATTCCATGAACCCTGCCATAATGTTAATACTCACGGTGAATGCACACTTATATCACTAGAATATCTGACCACATCTGTTTGTTTTGTGACATGACAGGCCTTGAGACTGGTGAAAAATTTACCAAACCAATAGTTTACTTTCTCTTAAATGTAAAATGCAATGGAATCTCTTCTGTACTTCTGGAAACACTGTAGTCAGCTTTTCTGAATGAACCTGCTGGGAAATGTCAAGATCTCTAAATAAATAAGTTGTGACTTTCATTGTATTTGCAGCACACAACCTCTGACAAGGAAGAAAGGCCACAAGGGGATGTTGATCAAATCCAGGTCAGAACTCCATCAAGGTGGACAGACACTCAAGGCCCTGGAAGATAACAAAGACAATGGTGGACGAGCAATAAAGAAATCTAACAAGGTCTCAAAGGAACAGCAAATGAATTTCAATTTTAAAAGGACATTGGTCATTCTAGAAATCAATGTGTGTGCAATCCAACAGTTCCATATATAAATACCAGAAAACATTTATGAAGCAAGATTAATCTCGTTTTAGAAATTATTACTAACCTGGCTTTATTACTGGTTTAAACTAAATTTATAAAACAATAGGCTTGTCCCTTAGCCAAATACATTCATGTCTAAGAATGAAGTCATACTCTATACGAAGCTAAAGAGAATTTTATAATAGTCTCATAACCCCATTAGGGGGAAAAATGTATCTGTTATCTCTTATCGATCGATCGATCATCTATCTATGTTGGGAAAGCAAATTTAATGAACTCCCTGAAACTCTCAGAGAAAAATTATGGGAAGACACACACTGGCTAGACATATTTCGATAGTGGTTACCATAGAAACAAGTCATTAGATTTCATTTTTGGAGTTGTGCCTTTTGATAAAATATTAAATTTCTTAGAGTATTTGCATATACAGATAGCGCAACTGCTGATGTGCAATTGAATTATATGCTGTAAAAAATATTTACACTACTTCTACTTTTAGATTACTAATATCTATAAAGAAAAAAACTCCTAATAAGAATGAATTTAAAAACTCTTCCTCTACCTTGCCATTGTTTCATACTGGGAAAAAGCTAAAGTGAGAGTGGTGAAGGCATAAAACAGGCTGGGACACAAGACAGGGATCTAAGGAAACCAGCTTGGTCTTGCTTGAGAGAAACTCCTGATGGCTTTCCAACCACAGCTGCTAATATTCTGCAGGCCACCTAACTGAACAGCAACTCTGGTAATTTGTTTTTAACCAGACTAATTCTTCAATCTCATTTTCCTGTGACAAGATGGCTGTTTCTCACGGTGTAAGAAATGATGACGTGCTTCCTTCTTGGGGGAGTGAGTTGTGATACTGCCTTGTGTGGAGCTCATCCAGTGTCTCCTTTCATTTATATTTCATAACCTCCCTGCTGTGAGCCCAAGAACCTGAAGAGCACACCTCACTTCCTATTTTGAAAATTAAGAAAAAGTACACATTTTAACACAGAGTCAAAATTGCAAAGTTAAACGACCACTAACTCAAATACTGATTTTAAGGCAGGAGCAGCAGCAGGTTAGTTGCTGCACTGAATTTTACTGACTGAAAGCCACTAGGGTGTTTGCCAAGCAATGCTAAAATGATACTTGAATTAAAATCAATACACAACCCCATATGTATGTGGTGTGCCAGGAACAGCCTAAGAGTTGCTCGACCTAGGATCTAAGATGTCCACGAGCCACAAACCTGGTAATCTTTGAAATTAGGGTTGGCGGATTTAGTTTTCTGTCAGCTGGGAATGTCCTGGCATTAAACCAAGGACCTCAATCCCCTTAAAACAATGAATTCAGCAACAATCTTGACTTCCCAGACATAAGAAGTAAATCACATTAACAGCTGAGAAGAGGCTATGAACTTTCTGTTTGAAGGTCAACTAGAAAACAAGCGAAAGATCAGCTGAAAATGTCATGGGTGAACCTGAGCCAGGTGCTGGCTCTAAAATTACAGCAAGGTCCCCATGAAACGTTAAAAGAACATAGCCACCCTGTAAGGTGTTATAGGAGGATTCTCTTTTCGCTTTAAAAATTATTTATGTATGCATGTACATGCTTTAATAATCTCTGGCAATATGCACATATTTATGTATATAGCCGTACATGACTAAGATATAAATCTCGTCTATACGACTAAGAGATGGACCTTATCTTTATATGACTAAGAGATTATGTTATCTCTGAAGGGATCAAAGGTCACGTTTGTTTTTCTGTTTTCCCCAAGCTCAGCACTGACATGCATGATCTCCATAGTAAGGGGTGGGGGGGAATACATACACATACACACACACACACACACACACGCTGACTATTCACATACGGAAATATATATTTGCTATTAAAAAAATTAAAAGCACATACAAGAATTAGCCAAACAGTAGGAAAAACGAACACATGAATCAACCCCAGAACCACCACTATTTTAGACTTGCCAAGTAAAATAAAGATCTAAAAATTCATCTTATAGAAAAAGAAATCTGAGAACTACTTCTATATTGTTACAGAAAATACAAAAACAGATATATTTTATTATTTGAATTGAGCATTAAAAAAATTCATCTTACAAGTAACAGGTATATCCTAATCTTTAAAAGTTCTACTTGTACTAGTCATCTACTAGGTCAAAAAAAGTTTAATACAAAACATTTGGAAGTAAATGAAAAAATACTGCATTTTTCCAATACTATCTTTTTTAATGAAATATCAAAAAGTTTAACACATGTTAATCCTTTTGAAAACCTATTTTGCCTCCTAAGAAATGCAAAATAACTTATAAAGTAATTCTAACATCAGTGAAGAATGCTACTATGTTTCAAGTAAACTGTCTCAAAAATTTTAACTTAAATATGAATTTTAATATAATTTATGTGAAAATGAAAAATACTTGAAAATACTTTGCTTTGGTCTAGGATTAAATTCATGATGTATTTCATTAAATATCCTGCTATTGTCTGCTTTATGATATTAAGAAAACAAGCATAAGGAAAAATAATGGTTATCTCCCCAGCCCCACTATAATGGGAATTCTTCCTCATAAGAACTACAAAGCAAATAAGAGGAGATGTACTTCAAAATCTTAAATATTCATCACAAAATAAGAAGGCAAATGGACTTTAAAAATGATGACCCACGTAAAATCAACATTTAATTCTCAACATGTAGACTGTCTGCTTTGTGGCTTTCTTAGAGTGAACCTTAGCTTTACCCTCCTAGGGACCAAATTCCTATCTCTTGCATTACAAACATCTGCAGGCCACAAGACAGCAACCAAAGGTTAATACTGCCTCCAGCCAAACATTATTAAGAAGCTAAATCTGCTAACTTCCATTAAATATAATACTAAATATAATATTATTTCCAAAGCCAATAGATACTACTTTTGAACCCTATCACTTTTCAATAGGAGGCTAGAAATTAAGAGTTGACTAAAAGTATAGAAAAAATTAGCCAGGCATGGTGGCATGCGCCTGTAGTCCCCAGCTACTTGGGAGGCCGAGGCCGAGGCAGGAGAATCGCTTGAACCTGGGAGGCAGAGGTTGCAGTGAGCCAAGATCGCCCCACTGCACTCCAGCCTGGGTGACAGAGCGAGACTCCAACTCAAAAAAAAAAAAAAAAAAAAAGAGTTGACTAAAATTATAGTTATATGGTTTCCAGATAATATATAATAATATATATGTATAATAATAATGTGATAATGTATCACTTAATAGATTGAAAATGATGAGATGATACTTCTCAATGGCAGACACTAGCCTATAGGGTGGTGGTATTCACCACAGCTAAAATCAACCACTCACTTAAATAGCACCTGGACTGGGACCAAGTCCTCCAAATGGCTCCCCCTCCCACCTACTCAACAGGGGGCAGGCTGGGACAGAGTCACGTGTGTTCACATTAGCCTGATAGAGGATCAGAATGGAGTCAGACTGCAAGGGTAGGAATTTCCTCTCTTCCAGTGCTCTCATTTCCTCATCTACAAAATGGGAATTGCTGTAAGGATTAAAAAATATATAGAAATAAAACATTCAGCACAATGGCCACAAGCCCACATTTTCACCCTGTCTGTTGTCAAAAGCAAGGTAGGAGACAACTAATGCTAGGGTAGGTGGAAAAGAGGGACAGGGTGTGGCTAGGGAGAGGGACACCTGCCAGTCACATGGTAGGCATCTCTGCTCACAATCTGAAATGTATGCCACAGGAAGTTGCCAAACTGCTTATTTTTTTAACTGCCCATTACTAAAGGTTGATGAGATAACACATAAGATAAATGAAAAAAAAAATTAAAAAACAACTAGAGAAATAAGGTGGGGAATATTATATAAAAGACATTATACAAGGCTTTTGTTTTGTCTTGGAGTATTGTTTTTTTATTTCTAAGCTACAATCTATCCTGATTTTCTTTTTTTTTTTTTTAATTAGTAGACTCTATTTTTTAGAGCAGTTTTAGGTTTATGGAAAAACTAAGCCGAAAGTTCCCTCTTCCCCGTTTCCCCTGTTATTAACCATCTTGCACAAGTATGGTACATCTGTTATAATTAATGAGCCAATGATGATATACGATTAACTAGTCATAACAATCAATATAGTTGACATAAGAGTTCACTCTTTATGTTACACAGTTGTATGGGTTTTGACACACCTATCTATCCACCATTACAATATCATACAGAATAGTGTCACAGCCCTTAATATCCACTGTGCTCCACCTATTCATCCTGTCCCTCTTCCCTGAACTCCTAGCAACCACTGATCTTTTTACTGTCTTTATGGTTTTGACTTTTGCCTTTTCTATAGTTTAAATCATACAGTATGTAGCCTTTCCAGACTGGCTTCTTTCACTTAGCAATATGCATTTAAGGTTCCTTTGTGTCTTTCTGTGGCTTCATTGCTCATTTCTTTTTAGTGCTGAATAATATTCCATTATCTGGATGTACCACAGTTTATCAATTCATCTAATGAAGGATCCCTTAGTTGCTTCCAGTTTTTGACAGTTATAAATAAAGCTGCTATCAAGATTCACATGCAGGTTGTTCTGCAGACAAAAATTTTCAACTCATTTGGGTAAACATCTAGATGTGTAGTCGCTGAATTGTACGTTAAGCCTATCTTGAGCTTTATAAGAAGGTGCCAAACTTTCAAAGCAGTTGTGCCAATCTATCATTTTCAATATCTAAAAATCCATCTACCAAAGTGTAACTTATTAATATCTACACAATGTGACCAGTGCATTATTTATGATCTACCTAAGTGAAGGACAGTTAACTTTCAGGTTCTAACTAAACTTGTAAGATAATGTGATTAAAAAATTCAGGAGTTGTTGACTTTGGGCTGTTGACTTTGGGCAAATTATCTGATTTCTTTTTTTTTTTGAGGCGGAGTTTAGTTCTTGTTGCCCAGACTGGAGTGCAGTGGCGTGATCTTGGCTCACTGCAACCTCCGCCTCCCGGGTTCAAGCGATTCTCCTGTCTCAGCCTCCCGAGTCGCTCGGATTACAGGGATACACCACCATGCCCGGCTAATTTTTTTTTTTTTTTTTTTAGTAGAGACAAGGTTTCCCCATGTTGGTCAGGCTGGTCTTGAACTCCCAACTTCAGGTGCTCCGCCCGCCTCAGCCTCCCAAAATGCTGGGATTACAGGCGTGAGCCAATGTGCCCAGCCCAAATTATCTGATTTCTACAGCCTCAAAAAAATGTATTAATAACTAGTCGCAAGGATCGTCTTTAAAAATCCTTTACAGTCATTAAAGGTTATGCAATTCTTAAGAAGGTGACTATGATCTTTGTGATGCCAATAACTCCATTTTACTTTTAAGCAAATTTGTTTTAGTATAATTTTCAATGAAACCTCAACAAACTGTAGTTGAGACTTTGGAGAAAATGCTTAATAATCATGACAATGAAAACCACTTGGGACTGTTAGGCTGGTTTTTGTTGCTGTTGCTGTTTTTGTTATTGTTTTGCCTTTAGATCATAAAAGTTTTGTCCTGGTGGCAGAAGGAAACATTAGTTTTCCATTGGAACATTCTCTGACTAGTATTATGGTCTTTACATAACATTCATTCCTTATTTCCACACCCTCCCTAATATTACAGAGTAATTACTGAATCTCTTTTTCCTATGAATTTTAAAGTTTGACACCACTGGCCAAAAATTCTATGAATTTGGCAAAAATGATGACGGATCCAAAAAAGCTAGCATCCTTTTCTCAGCATTTAAATAGTTTTTTTCCTCATGAACAGGTCTACTACCTGAACAGTTCCCCATCTCACCCCACCATCCCTGTGGGAAGAAAACCATTAGAAGGCATCTACCTTTATGTAGTAAAATTTCATTGATTGGAATAGCTCAATTGAGGAGCAATAAACCTCAGTCATAGGACATTCATTTTTTTTTATTTTTTATTTTTGGGAGACAGAGTCTCGCTCTGTTGCCCAGGCTGGAGTGCAGTGGCATGATCTCAGCTCACTGCAACCTCCATCTCCTGGGTTCAAATGATTCTCATGCCTCAGCCTCCTGAGTAGCTGGGATTACAGGCATGTGCCACCACACCCGGCTAATTTTTGCAATTTTAGTAGGAACAGGGTTTCACCATGTTGGCCAGGCTGATCTTGAACTCCTGACCTCAAGCAATCCGCCCGCCTCGGCCTCCCAAAGTGCTGGGATTACAGGCATGAGCCACTGCACCCGATTATTTATAGGACATTTAAAAAGAAACACTGTCTTCCCAATTTCATGTAATACAGTAATAGCTAACATTTACTAAATACGATGTACCAGATGCTATTCAAGGGCTTCACATACATGTTTTCAATTAGCCATCAAAATAACCCCTTGAGGTAATTACTATTACTGCTTCCATTTTACAGATTCAAACACTGAAGCTCAGTGAAGTCAAGCAGAAACTCTGCTGTGATCTCTCCAGAATCTGGTCTAGAATCCTTGGATAATGGCTGGGCCCAACATTCTCATGGACAGACACTGCTGCCTACTTGGATGGATTAGTATCAGTTGCTTCTCGGGTCTCCATTTGGGTATATTGCTCACCTGACAGCAACCACCCCCTCCCCCCTCCACACGCGCGCGCGCACACACACACACACACAAATGCTCGTGTACATGTGCTCTGTGCTGTGCCTCACACTTGCTGCCTGTGCTATGGGGACCACTGGCTGGTATCATATCTGACACATCCCATGTTTACCTACTGCACTTGACTCCTCCCTAAAAGCTGCTTCTATTGCCCCCTCTGAGCCATCATCACCCTCATGGGCCTTTCTAGCTCCAAGTGATCTTCCTTAAGCTGCTGAAATTAACCAAACAAGAACCGTGAAGGATTAACAATACCTAATATAAATTATGCTTTAAAAATAGGCTTTAGCCAGGTGTGGTGGCTCACGCCTGTAATCCCAGCACTTTGGGAGGCCAAGGTGGGCAGATCACCTGAGGTCAGGAGTTCGAGACCAGCTTGGCCAACATGGTGAAACCCTGTCTCTACTAAAAACACACAAAAAATTAGCCGGGTGTGGTGGCAGGTGCCTGTAATCCCAGCTACTTGGGAGGCTGAGGTGGGAGAATATCGCTTGAACCTGGGAGGCAGAGGTTACAGTGAGCTGAGATCACGCCACTGCAATCCAGCCTGGGTGACAGAGTGAGATTCTGTCTTAAAAAAAAAAAAAAAAAAAAAAAAAAAAGGCTTTAGTACTTTTTAAGTAAACTGATGAAAATTATTTAAGCATTGCAAACTCTTCCTTAAAATACAATTCATTTTTAAAAGTAAGTGGACATTTCAACCAGGCTCAGTGGCTCACACTTGTAATCACAGTACTTTTGGAGGCCAAGGCAGGAGGATCACTTGAGGCCAGGAGTTCAAGACCAGTCAGGGCAACATAGAGAGACTCTGTTTCTAACAAGAAAATTTAAAAAAATTATCCGGGTGTTGTGGTGCATGCCTGTAGTCCCAGCTACTCCAGAGGCTGAGGTAGCCAGTGAACTGTGATGGTGGCACTGCACTCCGGCCTGGTTGACAGAACGAGATCCCATCTCTGAAGAATTTTTTAAATTTAAAAACAAAAAAGTAAGCAGACATTTCTAAACTGGCTAAAAGCAATTTCTTAAGTAGGTAAACATAGCCTTTATATGTTCATTTACATCATTCAGTAGTTTAGTTAGCTCTGTTCCTGCTAAGATGAACTTCAAGAACTAGCTATGAGGTGATTAGAAATAATCTGAATTTGAAACAAGAGAAGTCTGAATTTAAAGATTTTTCATATTTGGATTAAAATATTTTTAACAGGGTGGAAACAGAAAAAATTGGACAAAAATCTATGAAAACTTGCTCTCCAGGAATTTTCTCCAAAGGTCTCCTGGCCCAGACCCTCATTCCATGACAGGAGGCTGGCAGTGCCAGAGGAATGCAGCACAAAGGGGTGGAAAGGATGTCAGCAAGAGAAGCTATCAAGGGAGGAGGAGTGGGACATGGCAGAAGTTAAGTTGGACTGATAACGTGGCAAGCTGGGTCTGAGTGACTACTGCTGGAACACAATGAACAGTGGGTCCTTCACTCAACCCAGATTGGTGAGAGCCAGGAGCCACTAAGTCAAAATTAACCTAAATGCACATAAACTCTAGGATTCCAATTTTATTCTGTTTTTCTGTGCCTCTACTACACTCCCTTGACCTTTAAATAATCTTCACAAAACAGTTATAAAGCAGAGTTGATTACTGTACTTTTATAAGTATAATGTGTAAAATGGAGACATCAACTTCTGAAAGTTATAAAACATCTATTTTAAATACAATTTTTCCACTTTTATTCTTACTGTTGTCTACTGAAAACAATATTCTCCCAACTAATCAGAAAACCTCAGGCTCATCCTTCAATTTCTGCTCAAAACTCTTTAAGATAGGTTTCAACAGATTTCCATACAAAAGAAAAATGCGTTACATTCCTCCCTATTGATGTCTAATGTAGTACAGTGTATTAAGATATATACATTCACCCGAAACAAAGTAACATGTTCTCTTAGTACAAACTGGCAAAAAAAAATCATTTACCTTGTTTATTGTTTGTAGAATTACCCCCAATTCAAGAAAAATGAGTACATATAAAAATTAGGATTTATAAAATATGAATTAGATAATATAAATGGATTTATTTTAAGGTGATTTGAAGCAAAAGGTCACCAAGTATATTACAATACAATCTGATTTACAAAATCATATTTCAAAACAAATTTTCTAGGAACACAGATACTCCATAAAGCAGGGTACCTTGGCTAAAACACCAATGTCTCAGTTACATAGAATTTGATAAGGAAAATGAAACTTTACACTAAAATTGTTAGGTAGAGCATGTGGAAGTACTCAAAAGAAACCTGACGTTAAAGTCCTATGAAAATTTTCTTAAAATATGCATGAAAAACATACTTGTAAATTTAGGATACTTGTTAAGAATCAAGTTTTTGATATTACAAATGTGAAAAAAAAACCTTCAAATGTCAGGTTACCGTTTTTACTGTTTAATGATAAAGACAAATCTAAAGACCACATATAAATTATTGACCTGCATACTAACTACCACTATAACGAGAACATGACTGCAGTTTACAAGGATGAAGCTCTTTATATTCTCGTTTGGAGAGGACTGTTGTAGTACATTTGGCATGTAATATATTTAAACAAGTATCAATTTCTTTCTTCTTCTTTTTTTTTTTTTTTTTTTGTAGAGATGGTGTCTTACCCAGGCTGGAGTGCAGTGGTCATCATAGCTCATTGCAGTCTCTAACTCCTGGGCTCAAGTGATCCTCCTGTTTCAACCTCCTTAGTAGCTGGGACTACAGGCATGCACCACCATGTACAGTTATTCTTTTTTTTTGAGATGGGGTCTTGCTATGTTGCCCAGGCTGGTCTTGAACTCCCGGCCTCAAGCAATCCTCCCACCTCAATCTCCCAAAGTGCTGGAATTGCAGGTGTGAGCCACTGTACCAAGTCACAAGTATCATTTTCCTAAGGGCTACCAAACAGCAATATTAGTACCATTACTGCCTTATTTAAGGTAATTAAAATCATCTTTTTCTAAACTTACAGGAATTCTTCACTCCCCTAAAGTACAGCCTCTACCTACTTTTTTAGTCTAATTTCTTCTTATTCACCATCATCCACCCTATGCTTCAGTTAAAAAGGGTTAATAGCTACCCCTGGAATGTTTTCCCATCTCCATGCCTTTACCCAAGTGGTTCCCATGCCTAGAATTTCCTCCCTCATAGCTTCAGCTGTCAAAGTTGAACCTATTCTTCAAGTAGCACTTCGGTCTCTGCTTTATCCAGGATGCTCTCTGATGTCCCTAATCAGACAGCATTTCTTAATCTTCATCCCTACAGCATTCTGTATCTTTCTTGGAGATTAATTTTACTCTCTTGTATGTTATACTCATTACATTCACGTGTGTTCTAGCTTAGAGTATATCATAGGTGCTCAACAAATGTTTGTTACATGAATGAATAAATATGCTCCTTGAGAGAAAGGCACTAATTTTATTCCTCATTGTGTCTCTTTGCTATCTCCCCAAGGTGAGACCTCTGCAAAGCCAGGCAACAACCCGTCCACATGTACTCAGCACCTAGAACAGCACATCATAGTGCACTGTCAACAATCTACAGATGTTTGTGAAATCAACCAATTAACTAATCTGCTGTCGTTTTTTCAGTACTTAACACTCCTGACAGAATTGCACATTCTTAGAATTGGATATTTATACTTTTCATTTAATAAAAAATATTTTTAAATGATTATTCAATAACTATTCCTTGAGTGTGTCCTGCTTGCTAGGAAGTGGATATTACATACAGCAGACAAAATAGCCGTGATCCCTAATGGGCTCATAGACTAATGGGAGAGAAAACTATTAAAGAAACAAATGTATGGCCAAATATGAAATTAAAGTTCTAATAAGGGCTGGGAAAGAAAGGAGAAAGGAAAGTATGGACAACTGGGTGGTGCTCATTAAGGGTGGAGATCAGGAAAGGCTTCTCAGAGGATGTGATGTTACAATGCAAGTGAAGGAGATGAACAAGAGTTAGAAAAATGAAAAGTGGGAGGTGGGGTGGGCATTTCAGGGAGAAAAGCAGCCTCAGGAAGAGCCTGGTGCACCTGGTCACAGTGGTGGTATGGGGTCAATGAAGGGAAAATGGCTGCATGAGGCCAGAGAGCCTGGCTGGGGCCAGGTCAGCAGACTCCCACCAACTCCGAGGAGGAGGCTGGATTCTTAGTGCAACAGGAAGCCATGGCAGGGCAGATGAAGAATAAATGAACTGGCTGCTTCACTACTACCCTGTCCCAAGGGCCCAGACCATGAAACGGTCTTTTATTTGGTTTCAAATCCAAATAAAAACCAATGTAGGTATAGAATCAAAAGAAGGAGTTAAAAATTTGGGAAGGTTTTGTACATTTTCCTGTTAACAGAAAATTTAAATATGAAAATATTTTATTATCTCAGAGAGGGAACAGAGATTTATGCTCTCTGATTCAGAGATAAACTTTGTCTTGTAGAATGGGAAAAAATGACTAGGTAAGATGATTTTCCTTTATCACTTTTCAGAAGACAAGTCATAATGGAAATGACTCAAGATACCACAATTTGGAAGATGAGTGACTGTCTTTGCCATGGGAGCAGAGTGAGGGTTTGCTAAACAACAGCTGAAAGGAGAGATGTGCTCTTGCTCTTAGTTACAGACAGGCACTGTATGTGATGTGGCCCCATAAAAATCCTGGCAGATGATGTAGCTTCCTGTCATCTTCCTCCCATAACTGCAAAGTCCAGGAGACAGAGTCCCCTTTCCTTGGTAGAAGGAAGTAAACTTTGGCATAAGACACATTTTGTGCCAACTACCTAACAGCAGTGTTTAAATAAAAATAAAATGCTATTGGAGCATTTCAATACATATCATAAAAACAGGCCAGGCGCAGTGGCTCATGCCTGTAATGCCAGCACTTTGGGAGGCCAAAGTGGGCAAATCACTCGAGTCCAGGAGTTCGAGACCAGCCTGAGCAACATGGTGAGACTCCCATCTCTACTACAAACACAAAAATTAGCAGGGTGTGGTGGTGCGTGCCTATAGTCTCAACTACTCGGGAGGCTGACGTGGGGGAATCACCTGAGCCCAGGGAGCTGCTAAGGCTGCCATGAACCATGATTGCGCTACTGCACTCTAGCCTGGTTGACAGAGTGAGACCCTGAAAAACAAAATAAAACAAAACCTAAGATTGAACAACAAAAAGCAACACTAAGCATTTTATCCAGAAGCAAGAAAACCCTACCAAGAATTTGTATTTGTTCATCAGAATAGATAACCCAAATGAATACTCCACAGAACAAGACTGCCGTTTATTTAATAGGTGGTAGGTTTTTAAATGGGAGATAGGTTATTTCTTCCTTTCTCCCCACCCACAGAGTTTTGGCCACTTCCAGACCATGTTCAGCTGACATTCTTTTCAAAGACTCAAAAAAAGGTAATGCACTCTCAGTGGAAAGGTAGTGTTCCACCAGTTTTGGTAAATACTGATCTAGGCCTGAACTTTTGATTTCTGAATGAAAGAACAAGATGATTCATATATGCCTTAAGGAAAAAGTAAGTCTGGTGACCAGATCTGAATGAAAGCAAAAAGGCTTGAATTTAAAAAGCGAATCCTGTTTAAATTTTGGGCAAATCATCTAACATATCCTCTTTCCTTTTGCAATCTACGCTAAGAATACTATTTTTTTTTCCAGTTTAAGAAAAGTTGACCTACCAAAGCCAGAACTGCTAAATAATTACAAAACAGTTGTTTTAGAAATCACTTCACCCTCCGAAAGGAGTCAACTTTCCATGTATACTTAAAATCACTCCTAAAAATGGATTTACCATTTAAGAAATAATTTTCAAACACACATGTAGTTTGTCAAATGAAGCCTCACTGTTCATTCATTCATTCATTCATTCGACAGATACTGATTGAGCCCTGTTATGGGCCAGATGCTGATCGTGGCACTTGTGATACAGCAATGAACAGAAGAGTCTAAACTCCCTGCCCCGATGGTGCTTGCATTCCTGTGTTACGTCCACACAGCTGTGTAACTGACTCTGAAGAAAAATGAGCTTTTAAAACATAATAAACATTTCAGTTTTGCCAGATGAAAAATTCTAAAGATTTGTTACACTACGATGTAAATATAGCTAATATTACTGAGTTATATACTCAAAAATGGTTAAGAGAATGTGTTCATTTAACCAAAAATTTTTTTAAATGAAAAAAATAAGCATAACAAACATTTACTGAGTACTTACCATGTTAAGCAGAGCATCATCTCATTTAATCACAACAACCTTAGCAGGAAGGCACTATTATTATTCTATTTTACAGATGGGTACACTGAGGCACAAAGAGGTTAAACAATTTATCCAGGATCACATATCCAAGGGATAGAGCTGAGATATAGGCCCAAGTAATCTGATACCAGCAACTTGTCTCCTAACTCCATACAAAAAGTTTCAAAGATAATACTATTTTCAGTTGGAACTACAGTTAATAATACAAAAATAGTAATAATAATATAGTACAAGGAATAATAATCAACTAGTTTTTTTTTAAATCCTCATGATTTGTAACCCAACTTACTGTCCTTTTGATGGCCATTTTTTCCTAAAAACCTCAGTGTTGAACAAACTGCTTTCAACCACTTCTCTGTAAGCCATAATATTCTTTTCCTTCAAATGGAAAAGAAGAAAAATCACACAGGATGGTTTTTTTTAGACAAGATCAGGCACGTTCAGGGTGGTGTGGCCATAGACACGGATGGTTTCTTTTAAAACAGACATTACTGAAACTGTAAATATTTTTAGCCTTTTGTACTTTTCATCCAGCAGCTTAACTGAGAATGATATAGAAACATTTAAAAATAGCCACTCAGTACTCTGAAAACCATTAGTTTAGCACATACCCAGCACCTGCTTGACACATCTTAATCAACACTCTTTTGCTAGTCATATTAAAAAAAGAGAGAACCCTTTTGCTTTCAGAATTTTTTCCCTTAAAAAACGTATGTGTCACCAGGGTATTTTGCCCTCTCTCTTTCTAACCTAGAGGGTAACACCTGGAGTAAGTCATGGGTGACTAATGAAGATGCAACTTTCCCCTCAGCATGATATACTTCACAGGATGGAAGTAAAAGCTTCTAATAGGATCATTTATTACAATTGTTAGGATTGTAATGGAAAGTTAATTTTGTTTTATAGTTTGTAGAAATGATTCAGGATGATATGAGAACACTTTCTATAAACCTGCACTGATAAAAGGAAGATGATAGTGATGACACATGATATACTTTCTGAGTTGTTTTTCCAGGGGTGGGAAAGTTCAATCCACAGATTTCAAGACAGAAAGAAGAAAGGAAAGGAGAAGGAAGGAAGAAAGAAAACAAAATTTTTTTTAGAATTGACTATGCTCAAATACACTGTGCTTTTTAGCATCAAACTTTCAACCATGGTTTGAGCAGCACTATGTTGTAACAAAACTGGAGTAGCCAGCCTGAGCAAACATGAACATCACAATATTTTAAAGTTCAAATAACATAAGGCACCAGTTTTAAGACTGCCCGGGTATCCTTATTTAGCAATACAAAGATTCACACAACTTGGTGACAGACAGCTTTTCCCTCCAGCCAAATCTGATGAAGACTTGATAATATCACCTGCCATAATCAAAATTCCTGGGCACATGGGAAGGTCTCTGACTCAAATCAAAGAGAGCTTTGGGCCCCAAAGCTATGGGCTACCAAAGAAAGGTTATAACCAGGCTCCGGTGTAAACCATTTTGTGTCTTTTAACAGTTTTAGATCTTCTAAAGTATATGAGATGATATTAATAAAATTTAAATTTCCTGCTTAATTTTTTTAGTCTCTTTCCTTAAAAGTAAAACTTACAATGATCAGAAAGCATGCTTTCTTCTGGCTTTATCATTCAACTTCCCAGGCAAAGATGATCAACAGCAACACTCTTATCTAAAGCAAAAGTAATGGATATGATTATCACTCTGGACAGAAAGTCTGTATTTGCCCATTTTTATCAATGATTGAGACAATGATCCAGAAGCTGTATTGGTACAAAAACACAATACCAGGGATGCCAGAAACAGGATTACAAAAGTTCTCACAAGGTTAAAAATAGGCCAAAATGAATATAGTCAAGTTTACTAGGCTCAAATGTGAGGTCCTGTATGGTCAGTACATGGAGGTCCAGCAGCCTCTTGATTCAATACAGGCAGTGTGATGGGTTTGCAAAAATGTACTCTTAGGCTGCATTAATAAAGACACTGTTCTCAAGGCCAGATAAGCCACAGTCCCTCTCAAACTGCTCAGAAAGAGTAGCTTTAGGGCCAGGTGCAGTGGCTCACGCCTATAATCCCAGCACTTTGGGAGGCCAAAGCAGGCGGACCACTTGAGGTCAGGAGTTCAAGACCAGCTTGGGTAACATGGCAAAACTCGTCTCTACAAGACATACACAAATTAGCTAGGCATGGTGGTATGCAACTGTAGACCCAGCTACCTGGGAGGCTGAGGCAGGAGAATTGCTTGAGCCTGGGAGGTGAAGGGCGCAGTGAGCCAAGATTGCGCCACTGTACTCCAACCTGGATGACAGGAGTGAAATCTTGCCTCAAAAAAAAAAGGGAGGTACTTCTATAATTTGTCCACTACATTTTAAGGAACTTTCTGATAAACTGGAGAAAGCAAAAAGGAGTGAGATCAGAATGACTGTGGAACTAATATTATGAGAAATATTGAGGGGAACTGATCATAGATAACTTTGAAAAAGACTTTATTATGGCAGATTTGCCAAGTAAACTGATAATTAGAATTATTTTCGATATAGAAATTAGGATACCTTAGAAGAGGTATCTGCATTTGATGGGTGTTAAGCTTCAGGATGTTTAAGGTCTTGCTCAACTCTACCAATCTGTAATTGCATGGGGAAAAGTGCTATGTCCCTCATGAAATTAAATACTAAGAACTGGAGGGAGGCTGCATCAACAGATTTTCTGTATCATGTATTGAAGAGTTAATTTTCTCCAACCAAGCTGGTGAATGAAAGGGTAACTCAAGATGAAATAATGATGTCAAAGCATTTTTAATATACCTCGTGGAAGAATCCAAGTGTATTTTAAAGAGAAAACACAGCACTTGTTACACCATATATTTCATATTTGACCTGAAGTTGGTTACACAGAGGCCTTAGTCATAATAAAAAACTTCTCTCTGCTCAAATGCAGTATGTACATAGTCATAAATGAAAACATCATTGCCGAACTATTTTTTTTAAAACTACCATGGCACAAATTGCTTTTAACAAAGAAGTCATATTCCAAAAGACCTTTTGTACACAATTGTGCAGTGTATCTTTGTCTTACTGTTTAGTATCCTAAAAGAAATAGTTTTCAAAATATCTACATTCATTTATAAAAACTTGAATGCAGGTAATTTAGCAACAAATCACAACTAGCTGAGAACTGACATAAAAGAATGATCTCCAGGGCCAGAAATAAACCCCAAAAGATAAGACATACTAGAAAAACATGAGAGAGAGAAACAAAATCAATAGACTATCATCTCAATATCTAGTATGAAGCTTGGTAAAGAGTTGATGAATAGAAATAAATGATCCCTACAGACAGACTCAATTAAGTATACAGCATAATTTGTTCATGAAAAAATGAGTATGTGAATCTTCCTAGATCTTTTCAAAAATTACTTAAAAATATTAAATAAACATTTTTAAAATGGGTATATTAAAGCATCCTAATAAAATGAAGCTGATTGATTGGTTGCTCTAAGGGAGTAGTGATAAAATAATCTGCTATATAAATCCTGGATCATATGATGGTATAATGCCCCTCAAAGGTAGTAGAGGAAGGTGGGTTTTAGGCCACTTTTAAATTAATTGCTCTCTACCTGTTTGAATCACACACAATATGTTTGGCTTTAAGAAAATAAAAAGGACCTAGAGCAGAAAAATAGCTTATACATAGTATCTATATATTATATTTAGAATATACATTTTATATTTAAGAGACATTTCCTCTTGGACTTTTATCCTACAATAAACAACTACAACCATAAAAACAGTACCAGCAAAACCCAATCTATAAGGAGATTTGTAGAAAAGTAACAACTTGATATATTCTAGCTGTATAAAGAGGTCTCTTGTCAATTCATTATCATCCACTTACAAGTATTTTATGTACATCTTAAAAGCCTGAAGAAGTTATTGTAATGTTTCAAACTCAAAACTACTCCCCTGAGCATTGATATAACTTATACTCCCTACAACCAACCAACCCAAATCTCAGTTTGCCTCCATTAATGCTCCAAAATAAGTCAAGATTGTAAATACAGTGGGTTCTCAATCAATTGACTTTTTCAACATCAGATGGGTGGCTGGAGCCTTCACAAACTTCAGGGCCCTAATAGAGATCCCCTTTTCTAGCCCACATAAATAATACAAATCATATCTCTATGATCATTAGAGATGCAAAAAATCAGTACAGGCCTTTCTCCCCTTCTAACACATTATCTTAGGCTTGTTTTATTTATTTAATTTTTACATTCCTCATGTGATCTGTGGCCACACAAGACTGATTCTCCAAACTGAACTTCATTCTATCTGCTCCACAATAAGCAATATTTATTCATTTTCACTCAACAATTGTTTACTAAAAATGTACTGTGTGTAAGACATTGTGCTAAGAGCAAGTAAGTACTAGGAAGTCACAGTTCTATCATCAAGTTTTAAATCTAGTAGGTGAAAGACTCATACAAAAGTATCAAGGCAGCCATGGGCCACCTGAGTGGTGAAACTGAGACCCAAAGGGTGTCAGGAAGACAGGAGGCACTCAACTGTGGTAAATGGGGAGAATGACAGAGGAGATGGCATTTGAGTTGGGCCTGAGAGGACAGGTTGTCCAGGATTTGGATTGACAATGATTTAAGGGAAGAGAAGAGGGAAGAAGAAGACAGCCAACTTTAAGCAAAGGAAACACAATGAGACAAATTTGCAAAAGCAAAAAACGTAATGAGCACTGCATACCACCAGAAGAGCAGGTGAATAAGGGTACTAGCTAGAAGCAGCAAGGTTCATTCATTTGTATTAGAGAAAAGTGCAAGATAAATGGTTCATCTGAACAATGGGTGGTTTCACAGGGTTTGAAAACATCTCTCCCTCTGTAAGTCATACTATCTCCGACTGAAGGGTCCAACGTGAAGCAGGAACGAAGGGGCCAGTCCTGTTTGGTTGTCCAGGTGCAGGACCCAAAACCAGCAACACACAGAGTGACATATGTTGTGACTATGCCCTTCTCATATCAACCCCAAAATGTACCGAAACACTGAAAAGACATTTTCCAACGGAGACTTGCCCAAGTTTTCCTTTTAAAACTATTCAGTTTTGAACCTCCAAATTCTGAATTTCAAACTCAACCACCTGCTTTCTCAGCAACTTCACCAGTGAACTCAATGTTGAAGCTCCTGGGGAAAAAAAAAAACCTCACATAAAACGTACAGTGTGATAAATCCAGGCCTCATAGCATTAGCTGTGTCCTCCCACTTCCCACAGGGACTATTCCATGAAACTTATAGTGTCTTCTTCCTGGTGCACAGCTGGCCCACGTTTTCCAGCCTCCTTTGCAGCTAGTTGGTGACATGTGATTGACTTCTACCACGAAATATAAGTGAAAGTGATTATGCTAATTTCTAGGCCTAATTTCTATGCTAATTTCTAGGCCTACTCCATAAAAACCTTCCATGTGTAACCTTCCATGTTTTTCCCCCTCTCTTGATGTGATGCAAACAAGCACAGTAACTCTGGGAGTCACATGGTGACGATGGAGAAACTACAAGATGGAAGGAATCTGAATTCCTGAAGGATTTCCAGGAGGAAAATGTCACCCACCATTCATCAACACCCATTTAAGACCTCATGTGAATAAGGAAGAAACTTGTGTTAGAACAGTGAAATGTTGAGAAGTTATCTTGTATTTTTTTATTTTGAAAAATAATTTTTATTACGTATATTTATGGTATACAACGTGATGTTATAGGCTTAATATAGATAGTAAAAAGATTACTGTAGTGAAGCAAATTAACATATCCATCATCTCAGTTACCCTATTTTTGTTTTTATGTTAAGAGCAGCTAAAATCTCATTTAGCATGAATCCCATTACTACCTATAGTCTTCATACTGCACATTAGATCTCTATACTTGTTCATACTACTTTGTATCCTCTGACCTACATCTCTCCATTTCCTGCCCACAACCCATATCCCTGGTAACCACTGTTGTATTCTCTCTGCATATTTGAAATTTTTTTGGTTCCACATATAAGTAAGATCATATAATATGTCTTTCTTTGGCGTATTTCGCTTAGCACAATGGGCTTTCCCATGTTGTGGCAAATGACAAGCTCTCATTATTTTCTAGGGCTGAATAATATTCATTTGGTATAAACCAAATGTGGTATACTTACAGCCACTTCTTTCTCTATTTGTCCATCATCAGACACTTAGGTTGTTTCCATATCTTAGTTATTGTGAATCATGCTGCAGTGAACATGGGAGTGCAGACATCTTTATGAGGTGGTGATTTCATTTCCTTTGGGTATATGCCCAGAAAAGGAATGGCTGGGTCATATATGGTAGTTCTGTTTTTAATTTCTTTAGAAACCTCTATAACGTTTTCCATAACGGCTATACCCAATCTACATTCCCACCAACAGTGGACAAGAGTCCTCCACATCCTCACCAACATTTGTTATCTTTTGACTTTTTGATAACAGCCATCCTAACAGTTGTGAGGAGGTAAATCACAGTGGTTTTGATTTGCATTTCCCTGATATGATGTTGTGTACCCTTTCATATGCCTGTGGCCATCTTTGTGTCTTCTTTAGAAAAATGTCTATTCAGGCCTTTTGCCCGTTTTATAAATCAGGTAATTCGTTTGTTCTTTGCTATTGAGTTGTATGAGTTCCTGATAAATTTTGGCTACTAACTCCTTACCAAATACATGATTTGCAATATATCTGATGTACACTGGGATATTGGGATATACTGATTGGAATTTTTTCCCAATCTGTAGGCTGCTACTTCACTTTGTTGATTGTTTCCTTTACTGTACAGAAACTTTCTAGTTTGGTGTAGTCCCATTTATTTATTTTATTTTTGAGATGGAGTCTCACTCTGTCCTCCAGGCTAGAGTGCAGTGGTGCCATCTCGGCTCACTACAATCTCGGCCTCCTGGGTTCAAGCAATTCTCCTGCCTCAGCCTCCCAAGTAGCTGGAATTACAGGTGTGCGCCACCACACCCAGCTAATTTTTGTATTTTTAGTAGAGACGGGGTTTCACCGTGTTGGCCAGGATGGTCTCCATCTCCTGACCTTGTGATCCCCCTACCTCAGCCTCCCAAAAGTGCCGGGATTACAGGCGTGAGCCACTGCGCCCAGCCCCCATTTATTTAATTTTGCTTTTGTGGCCTGAGCTCTTGTTGTGATATCCAAAAGCTGACTACCAACGCCAATGTCCAGGAGCTATTCCCCTATGTTCCTGTGTAGGAGTTTTATAGTTTCTGCTTTTACATTTAGGTCTTTTATCAATTTTGAGTTGATTTTTGTATGTGGTATACGATAACAGTCCAATTCCATTCTTTTGCATGTGGAAATCCAGTTTTCTTAACATCATATCAAAGAGACTATTCTTTTCCCATTGTGTCTTCTTGGTGCCCTTGTCAAAAATTAGTTGACTATATATACGTGGATTTATTTCTGGACTCTCTATTCTGTTCCACTGGTCTATGTATCTGTTTTTATGCCTGTATAATACTGTCTTTATTACTACGACTTTGTAATATAATTTTTAAATCAGGAAGTATAATACCTCCAACTTTGTTTTGCTTTTTCATAATTGTTTTGGCTATTCAGGGTCTTTCATGGTTCTGTACAAATTTAAGAAGCATTTTTTCTATTTCTGTGAAGAAGGTCACTGGGATTTTGATAGAGATTGCACTGAATCTGTATATTGCTTTGGGTACTATGGACATTTCAACAATATTAATTCTTCTGATCCATGAGCATGGGATATCTTTCCATTTTTTTGTGCTTAATTTCTTTCATTAATGTTTTATAGTTTTCAGTGTACACATCTTTCACATTGGTTGAATTTATTCCTAGGTATTTTGTTCTTTTTGATGCTTTGTTAAGTGGGACCATTTTCTTCATGTTCTTTTCAAACAGACTGTAATTGGTATGGAAAAAAACGCAACTGATTTTGCATGTTGATTTTGCACCCCACAGCTTTACTGAATTCATTCGTTGTTCTAACAGTTTTTTTGTGTGGAATCTGCAGGGGCTTTTTCCCCCCCCTACAATATAGGATCACACCATCTGCAAATAGAGATAACTTTACTTCTTCCTGACCTCAATGCCTTTAATTTCTTTTCCTTATCTAATTACTATTGCTGGTACTTCCAGTACTATGTTGAATAGAAGTGGTGAAAGTGGGCGTCCATGCCTGCCTGATACTAGACCTTCATGGAAAAACTTTCAGTTTTCCCCCATGTATTATAATGTTAGCTGTGGGTTTTTCATAAATGGCCTTTATTACATAGAGAAGCTTTCCTTCTATACATACACTATTGAGCATTTTTCTCAATAAAGGATGTTGGACTTTGTCAAATGCTTTTTCTGTGTCAATTAAGATTATCATGTGATTTTTATCTTTCATTCTGTTAATGCAATGTATCACTACTGATTGATCTGCAGATGTTAAACCAGCTTTGTATGCCAGGGATAAATCCCACTTAGTCATGACATGTAATCTTTTTGATGTGTTGTTGGATTTGGTTTCCTAATATTTTACTGGGGCTTTTTGCACCAATATTCATCAGAGAAATTGGATTTAAATTTTCTTTTCTTGTGATGTCTTTGGCTGGCTGGGTATCAGGGTGATCCTGGCCTCATAAAATGTGTTTGAAAGTATTCCTTCTAGTTCTATTTTTTTGGAAGAGTTTAAGAAGTACTGGTATCAATTCTTTGAATGTTTGGTAGAACTCAGCTGTGAAGCTATCTGTTCCTGGGCTTGTCTTTGTTGAGAGGTTTTTCATTACTTCTCCAATCTATTTGTGATTGGTCTGTTACAGGCTTTCTATTTCTTCCTGAGTCAATCCTGGTAGGTTGCATTTTCCTAGGAATTTATCTGTTTCCTCCAGGCCATCCAATTTGTTGGCATATAATTGTTCGTAATAGGGACTTATCATCCTTTTTATTCCCGAGGTGTCTGTTGTAATTTCTTCAATTTCATTTTTGGTTTTACTTGAGTTTTCTTTTTTCTTTGTTAGACTATCTATGGGTTTGCCAATTTTACTTAAAAAAAAACCCAACTCTTAAGTTTATTGATTCTTCCTGTGGCTTTTCTATTATCCATTCGGTTTATGTTTGTTCTGATTTTTATTTCTTTCCTTCTACTAATCTGGTTTTAGTTTGTTCTTTTTCTAGTTCCTTGAGGTGTAATGTCACACTATTCATTTGAGATCTTTCTTCTTTTCTAATGTAGGCATATATTGCTATAAACTTTCCTCTCAGAACTGCTTCTCCTACATCCCATCAGTTCTGGTATATTGTGTTTCCATTGTCATTTGTCTCAAGGCATTTTTTAAATTTATCTTTTAATTTCTTCTTTGACCCATTGGCTGTTCTGGGGCATGTTGTTTATGTTCCAGATATTTGTGAATTTTTCAAGATTCCTCCTGTCACTGATGTCTAGTTTATACCACTGTGGTTTGAAGTTATATCTGAAACGATACTAGACATCATTTCAATCTTAAATTTTGTGGCCTAACATATGGTCTATCCTGGAGAATGTTCTATGTGTACTCTAGAAAAACTTACATTCTGCTGCTGTTGGATGGAAAATTCTGTACATGTCTATTGCGTCCATTTGGCCAAAAATGCAATTCAAGTCCTGCATTTCTTACTAATTTTCTGTCTGAATGATGTACACGTTGTTGAACTGAGAAGTTATTTTTACAGCAGCTAGCATTACCTTAATAATATACACATTTCGACCAAATTCTTTATGTTAGTTTGGGTCTACCCAGAAGCAGGTACCAAGATAGAACTAGAAATGCAAAAGATATATTGAGAAAGGAAGCCACAGAATGTGGGAGGTCCTTCAAACCACACCTATGGACATGGAGAGGAAAGGAAGAAGGAATGGCTAGGAAGTCTTGGATTCCAACACAGTTCCAAGAAAGGTCTGCTCAGGCCAATAGGAGTTCTTGAGCCAATTTGGCCCACTGGAAAAGTCCTGCGTCCCACAGGAATGAGCCTGCAATAGGAGCCCCTATTGTGCTTGGTCATGACTGGGAGACACTAGTGGCAATTTGTAGTTTAGTACAATGCAAGGGTGGCTGCAGAGGGGCAGCAGTTGGGCCATCAGTCAACTATGCTTCTAGCTATAGATCTAAGCACTTATTTTCATGGACACTACACCCCTCAGACTTCCAACTTTCAAGACCTACAATCCCTTATCCATATCCACACCCAGTCTTTCCTCCTTTGTTCCCATCTATTAAAAACTGAGTTGTCCTTTGTCTAGCCCAAAGCTAATCTTGCCATGTGTTCTAGCTTACGTGCCATCAGATCTGCTTAGAGACATTATTCCATCAGTTATCTCCTTCTTCTTCCTGTCTAATGGATTATATCTATCCTCCAGGATGTAAACTTGCTTGAGATTTTAACCTTGAAAAAGAATATTAAAAAAATGTTCCTTGACAACTCTTGCTCTCCTTCCCTTCATATCTAAGCTCCTTGAAAGAGTAGTAAAAATGAACCATCCCATTTCTTATTTTTCACCACCCACTAATTGCTCTTGCTAGGATTACTGAACCTACCAGTTGACACATCCTGGAACCCTTGCTTGACCCCTCTGAAGTATTCAACATTCTTGACTACTCCCTCCTTCTGCAGATTCCTGCTTTGGGTTCGTGGAGCACCCTATCCTCAGGTTTTCCTCATACCCTCAGATCATTCCTTCTAAAGCTTCTTTTTATTTGCTTCCTCCTTAAAAGTCCACTTCCTAGGGCTTATATCATTGGTTCTCTCTGTTCTCTGTTTCCTACATTAATATCGCCCCTTGATCTCATGATCTAATTGAGCACTTATATACTTATATACTGATGAGATCACTCATGTAGTCACCCATGTAGTCTCAATACTCATAATCAATCAGTTACCAAGTTCTGAGGATTCTATTTCTTAACTGGCTCTCAGCACCATCATCTCCTTATCTCCCCACTGCCACTGCCCCATGAACTTCTGTAGGAGCAGAGTGACCCTCTCGCCTTGGATTCCATTCCTACTTATCTGTACCTCCATAGTGCTGCAAGAGAATATTTCTAAAGCACAAATTTCATCACGAAACCTCTGCATTGAGATTCCTGAAGTTGTTCCCCACTGACTACAGGATGAAGGCCAGCCTCCTTGGCATGGTACGTAAGGTCCTTTATAATCAGTTTTAGTCTGATCTTCCTCCACTACCTTCTCCATGTTCCCAAACTCTCATTATATGAAGTTATTTGAAATTCATACAATGTGGCATATGTTTCATGCTTCTATGGCCTTGTATGGGCTCTTTGCCCAAAATGCTCTATGACCCTGTCCTAACTGAGGGAATCTACTGTGCATTCTTTCAATGTTTGGTTTGGGATTCATTTGTACAGCGATGACTTTTACAGACCAATTCACCTATCTGTGGAGCCCCTTCCCATCCCCACACCCCATTCCCAGGCCATTCAAGTGGCTGTTGTGCTGTTAGTACCCATTCATGGGTACCATGCGTGCACATGATTCCAGGACAGCAATCCTGCCCTGTTCCTTTTTGACTAGCACTGACACAGAGTAGGCACTAAATGGATGTTTACTGACTGAAAGAATGAATGATGTACAGACCCAATCTCCGAAGTTTGGCCTCACAAAATTTGCCTCTGAACAACAAAATTATCACAGAGTAGCCAAAAACCATGATGACACCAATCAACATTACATGCACACACTGGTGTCCAAGTGCAGGTAGTGACATCTCCAATTTACACGTGAAAAGTGGATACTTGGCATTAAAGGAGAAAGATTCAAATGGTCTACGTAAGACAGCCACAAAGATAGCTCAAGAGCTATTATCCCAAGGGACACGCATTAACTGTTAGTAAGTATATAAACTAGAGTTCACATTTCACACAGAACTTTCTAACACAAATTGGAAACAGGAGACGATTAAGCTGAGCTAAGGAAAAGCATGGCTTTGATACACAAGAAACTACACATGCATTTTACATTAAATGCTTTTTAAAATTCACTCACAGAAAAGAGTACAACAATTATTTTAAAAGTCACAGTTTGTAAATTTGATATGTAAAATTGGAATTTAAAATAAAAAATCTCCATGGCCACTGAAGGCTGAAAGAGTAAAAAGAAAAAGGAAATAAAAGACAAAATGTGTAGTTTCAAACTCTCTGTGATGCATCTCACCCCTGATCAGTGGGAGGCCAGTTATCACATTGAAGACACTAGGTAAGCACAAGAGTTTACTGAAAATAGACCTTTTCATGAAAAATCATGGGTCAAACATCTCTATGACATACACTGCTGTTAAAGGAAACACATAGTTTCTCATTCTTGACATGATGATGCCTGATGTGCTTAGTTAGACAGACAGCTTAATATGGTTCCCCTCCCAAAGCTTAGTGAAAATAGCTTTTTTAAAAAATTTGAAAAATAAATCCCCAAACATAATTCTTCTGGCAAAATATTAAATCCTACCGAAGAAGGAGGCTTTCAGGGAAACAGTCCAAATAAACCTTTTAATTTGTTTAATGTTCTATAAGCTAGTGGTATCAAGAAAATGTATATCTTTGTTTTAAAATAGACAAATTAGTGATGCATCTACATGCCATCCACTTAACTTTGTTCCTGCTGTTCAGCCTTTATAAGAGCAGCATTTTTTCTTGCACTGACTCCTGAAGCCTAAATCTGCAAAAGTCTGTGATGACATCAAGCTTAACATTTTGCCAAGCCTGTAAAATTATTTCTCAAAATAGTGTGCTAACACATCAGCTTTTACTCAAACCTAAATTAAATGTCAGGAAAGGACTCCCATGTTTACACTAACTGCCCATTAGTAAACATTTCTGACTGTAATAACTGAAGGTCCCATGTTCTCAAGGTAATGGCACCAGCAAAA
Source organism: Pan troglodytes (assembly GCF_028858775.2). Lineage (NCBI taxonomy): Eukaryota > Metazoa > Chordata > Mammalia > Primates > Hominidae > Pan > Pan troglodytes. The sequence continues at coordinate 102,262,456 of NC_072403.2, forward strand.
TCCCTTGAAAATTTGCTCCTAACCACAAGTCTAAGTAGGATGTGGTCACTCAGGTTTTAGATTGATGATGCTGAAGAAATGTATTTACAGGCTGAAAAGCTTATAACCCTGGCCAAAACACTGACTTCAGAGCACCAGGAGAAACTCCTTGGACTAGATAAAGTAAATATTTGAAGAAAATCTGCATTCATTGAGTGATTTACTGGTATATACAAAATTTATCCTTTAAGGAACCAAACAGGAGTTCTAATTACCTCCCTATATTTCTTCTCCTTATACTTTCCAAGTTCAATTACAGCTTTGTTCAATCTCTGCCTTTTTTACTCTTTTGTCCTCTGTCTGAAGCTTTCAGTTAAGACTTACTTTATAACAGGATTGTGGTTACGTAGGAAAATGTTCTTATTCTTCAGAAATGATGCTGAGGTCTTCAGGGAAAAATGTCATGAAAGTAAGTCTGCAACTTACTTTTAAATAGTTCTAAAAAATGAACCCCTCTTACCAACACACATACAAAACTATAAATTCAGAGACAAAATAACAAATATTAATAATTGGCAAATATAAACAAAGGGTATATAAATGTTCTTCTTATGATTCTTTCATCTCCTCTCTAGGTTTGAATTTTTCAAAAGGAAAAGAAAACAGTTTTAAAAGAATTACTTAATGAGCACCAGGTTTTCAAATTGTAAATGCATTTCTTGAGCATCACATATCTAAAACTTGAGAGGCCTAGGGCTAAAGAAATGTCAAGACTAACAAAAGACATGTTGTTGTCCTCTACAGACATGATGTTGACTCAATTTGCACATCCTGGAAGTGTGTATCTGGGATGGAGGTGAAGAGGCATTCACAGCCAGGCATTTTTCTCCAGAAAGCTGTCCCTTTGGGGTTTCCTCGTCTTTCCCTCCCAGTGAGACCCTGGTTCACCTGCTGTCTCTCCAGCTGTCAAGCGGTGGTTCCTGGGAAGTCTGGGAGACCCGTGAGAGGTTGGAGGTAGATTCAAAGCACCCTCATGGAATGAATTTACCAAATAAACAACTGCATGTTAGACCTGTACATTTAAAAACATAAGTGCTACAAATATTTTTAAAAGGCTTTCAAAATTTCAGTGAAGACAAGAATGCTTTTTCAAATGTTTATGTAAAAATCTTATACAAGCTGTTTGCTATTATAGTCAGGATATATTTGGTGAGAAAAACAAAACATTGTAACTCAAGGCATGCTCCATTTCAGACAAAACATGAACTCTCTCCTTTAATTATATCAGCCATTACAACAAGAAAACCTTGTAAAAGGTTCCCACATGGGGCCCACATTATGGGGATCCACTTCACCCTCAGAGAGGCTTGTTACACAGTTGAGAGAGAGCATGGTGGAGGACAGTTGCTTCTCCCTTTTTTATAAAATCCTTCCCATTTGCTCTAAAATAGAATTTCTAAATAACAGCACCCAAAGAGTGCTCAAAACAGGATACTAAACCACTCTGGAGGGCAAGACAGAAGTCTCTTGTCAGCTTCCACAAGAAAGAGAATTTTAGGCTGTACAAGTATTTTCTTTGGGATGCAAACACTTTGATATAAAAGTAACTTTCTTTAATATATTTGTGATAACGTGACGGGAAATGCCCAACTCACACATCAGGATCTTAGTGATAGTGCATCTATCCTGAACATGGCTGTCTTAATTAGCCCGATGTGTCTATGGTAATAAACACCACGCTGCAGAACAACTCAATATACCCAGGTGAGATCTTTACCACTTAAAACACTTTAGACGGCTTGTAATCAATTGGATGGCATTTTCCCAATGAGAAATCCTAACTGCAAGGTAAGGTATCTTTCTATCTATAGTGAGTGTTGACTTACGTTGCAGGCATGGTGCTAAGAGACTTCATCTGCATTATCAACTCATTTTAAACTTAATACTACCTTGTGAAGTATGTAATGTCCTGGGCACCAGATAGAAGAGGACAGAGAAGCATTGAGAAGAGAAAACATGAACATTTATCAAGTACTACCACATGGTACTGTAACAGTGCTCTCTATACATTATCCCATGTAACGATCTCTACAACCCTATGATGTAAGTATTAGTAATGCCATTTTACCAGGGAGAAAACTGAGAGGTACATAACTGGACTAAGGCTGCAGAGATGGGAAATGAGCCTATACTGTCATATGCCCAGGTACTATGTGGGCACAATTCCTCCTTCTGATCACCACATTCTACAAGCTCCAACCCAGATGCTAAAGGTAGAGGCAACAACCATGGAGGAATAGCCATGAATGTTCCTTGCGGCCACTGCACCCATGGAGGCTAGAGCAGACCTAGTGCCCTGAGGGTGGGATGTAAATTCCTTTTTAAATCCAGAGGGAGTGATATGGAGGGTCTATCTCTGGTTTAACGAAGATATTGAAGCCAATGAAAACAGATCCCAAATCTGGCCCCATGACTGACCCAGCCTCCTAAAGAGCCTGTAGATGAACAACTACAGAGAGAGGAAGGCTCTAGAAGACAGAAGATGCTCCATGGGAGGTTCTTTTCAGCTGTCTTTCTTCTTCCCTCATGCCTCTCTATGACTTAACTTGGCATCTAGGTGCACATGGGCGATTGTTCACAGCAGCCAAAAGGTGGAAACAACCCTAATATCAACTGGTAAATGGATAAACAAATTATTGTATATTGTAGCATACAATAAAATTTTACCCAGCCACAATAAGGAATGAAGTACTGATACACACAACAATACAAATGAACCTCAAAAATGTTATGCTAAATGAAAAAAGCCAGACATAAAAAGTCACATACTGCATGACTCAATTTATATGAAATATCCAGAAAAGGTGAAACCATAGACGCAGGAAGCAGATGAGTGGTTTCCAGGGGTTGAGGGATGAGGGGAATGAGGAGTGACTGCTTAATGGGGACGGAGTTTCCTTTGGGGGTGAGGAAAATGTTTCAGAACTGGATAGAGGTCCCAGTCGCACGGCACTGTAAATGTACTATATGCCACTGAATTGTACACTTGAGGAGGGTTAATTTTATATGAACTTACCTCAATTTTTTAAAAGTACACATGGCAACGCATAGTCTTTGAGCAATCTTGAATAACGATATACACTATGCCAAGCTATAAAGATGCCCCACCCTGTGCCCTTTTTACATTACACACAAATAGGGACGGATTTCCTGTAAGCTGATCTTGAAGAAAAAAAACATGTTAGACAAAGAAAATCAGAACTAAGACATCTCCCCCCCCACCAAAAAACCCTCAACACTGTATCTTTGTTCTTTTCCCATGTCCTCTACCCTACTAAAACGAACAAATAATATAAACCCCAACCACTGAGTGTACCACAGACAGAAAACTTGGTACACAAAAGACCTAATAAAATAAAATCTGTCAAGTTTTGTTGCCTCCAAATTGAATAGAAAGATCCAGCAGGCCCTTAAACATATGAAAAGACGCACACTCTTGCTGGCAATCAGGGGAACTCAAATTAAAAGAGCTAGTGATCACTTTACACCGCAGAGAGAGAACACTTAAAAAGATTCCTAACACCTGGCAGGGGTGAGGCAAACAGGTACTCTCATACTTTGCAGGTGTGACTCTACAGCAATGCAACTTTTTTGGAGTATCATCTGACATCATGCATGAGTCATTGACTCCGTTTTTAGGAATCCATCCTTCAAATATCAAAGTAGATACACATGAATATATGTACAAGAATTTAACTGCAGTGTTGTTAGGAATGGTAAAAACCTAGAATGCTCTTGAATGTATATCAGCTGGGGAATAATTGAATAAACTATGGTACAACGATACCATAGGATATTATGCAACTGTTAAAAAGAGCCACTAGATTCATATTTGATAAGGATAAATGTTGTAACAAAATATTAAAGAAAGTTGCAGAGTATTGTTTATGATGCCATTTTCATAGGAGAAAAAATGTCCCTTCTCCATGTAAAGGTATATGTTTGTATGTATGTATATGATGTATAGAGAAAGAAAAAGAAACAACCAGAGGAGTGGGAGAAAAACAATCAACTTTTTCTATATTCACCTAAATATTATTTTATGAATTGTCCTATAATTTTTTTTTAAATAGAAAAAGTTTGAGTAAACAGCATTTTTTTCTGCACTTGCCTTTTTTTTTTTTTTTTTTTTTTTTTTTTCAAGACAGGGTCTTGCTCTGTCGCCCAGGCTAGAGTGCAGTGCCATGATCTTGGCTCACTGCAACCTCTGCCTCCTGGGTTCAGGCAATTCTCATGCCTCAGCCTCCTGAGTAGCTGGGATTACAGGTGCACACCACCATGCCCAGCTAATTTTTGTATTTTTAGAGACGAGGTTTCACCATGTTGGCCAAATTTGCCTCAAACCCCTGATCTCAAGTGATCTGCCTGCCTTGGCCTCCCAAAGTGCTGGGATTACAGCCGTGAACCACTGTACCCGAACTGCACTTGCCTTTTATACATGCAAGAAATGTGAAGGGGACAGTCCCCAAAAACCCACTTTGAGGATATGTTCTGAAATTAGTATCTACTGAACTTCAGTCTCCTAAGTTGTATATATTCTGTCCAACAGTGCAACTCGAACTGGACTCTGCAGACCAGCCCTAGTCCCAGAATAAGCACAGAAACTGAGAGTAGACCTTTAGAGTTTTTTTACAGCAGCTTGCCAGAGTAATTTTATGTCTGTTGACTATAAGAATAATAAATGTTTAATCAGGCTTATGTTTTTAGTTTCTTTAAATTTCATTTTTCTAGTATTTCATTTTTCTAGTAAATCATTTTTATTGTATTTTATAAAATTATCAATCCATGACATACTGGAAATTAAAAACAAAACTGGTCCTTCACCCAAGATAATTAGAGAAGCAAAACTCTAAACAATGAGAGTCAATGTTCATAATGAGAAAACATAGTAATATAAGATATTTAGGAACTTTAATAATGAAAGATTAGATTCTATTGAGAATACATGCTAATATATTCAAACTCTTATGAAAAAAGATACTAAATAGATCAGAAGAAAGCTTTCTGGTAATAAGAACAGATTACTAACCATTCTAGGTAAATAATTAAGTTCATTCTTGTCAGGAAAAATGAACTCTAGTTTCTATTTTCAAGTGAAGACTAAGAGACCTGGAGAATAAATGAAACCCCATACAACTCCAAAACCAGCTACCCAGAGTTCAGCCAGACACTTTAACTTTTGCTGAAACAAAATTAACTTCATTTTCATTTTTTTCTCCCCTCTCATCCTTCTGAATGAAGATGCTAATAGCAACAGAAAACAGTAACAGAGACAAGTGGCAGGGTTAGGTGGGGCTAAGGTCTGACTACTCTGTGCAGATTCTATTTAATAAAGTTTCACCTACCAATATTCTATGCTGGGGGTGAGGGGTGGGAAGGGAAGGGAGAGAGCTTACATACTCCTAAGTCTTCTGAGTTTTCTAAAAGTTGATACACCAAGTCACAGTTACCCAGAAAAACTGGTGGGAAGAATAAAGAACCAAAAAACATACTTACAGTCCAAAAGTAAAAAATATCATTTGTACATACAAATTTCTTCTCCCCTTCCTAAATTTTTTAAACTAATGCTATAGTGAGGTGCATTTCCAAATCTGGCAGCTTAAATAAAACCAACTGTAACTAGCATTGTGGTGAATGAAATGCTTTACAACTCACAGCTGTGACACTGAAATAAGGAAATCCTGGATTCCCACCAAGGGGTAACCAGCATCAAAAGACAGGGCACATTTTGATGTTTTGAGAATTTCTGAGAAGTCAGAGAAAATTTAGGTTATTTTCATATCGGTTGGACTTTCCATAATAAAAGAGCCCTAAAACAAAAAGCAGCCCCAAGTGTGGCAGTGCTATATTGTTTGGATTCCTTATAACAATCAGTGTGTTCATAAGATGCTTAGAAATGCACAGAATAAGCTGATGGCCCCGGTGAGTGGGACACACGCTGGGCAGCTGTGTGAACTTTTAAATTTTTAATTTAATTTTTATTTTATTTCAATAGTTTTGGGGGAACATATGGTTTCTGGTTACATGGATAAGTTCCCTAGTGGAACTTCCCTCTGAGTCTCCAGAGTCCATTATATCATTCTTATGATACACTATATTTGGTTTTCCATTCCTGAGTTACTTCACTTAGGATAATGGTCTCCAATTCCATCCAGATTGCTGTGAATGCCATTATTTTGTTCCTTTTTATGGCTGAGTAGTATTTCATGATGTATACATACCACATTTTCTTTATCCACTCATTGGTTGATGGGTATTTAAGCTGGTTCCATATTTTTGAAATTGTGAATTGTGCTGCTACAAACATGCATGTGCAAGTGTCTTTTTCATATAATGACTTCTTTTCCTTTGGGTAGATAATAGTGGGATTGCTAGATGGAATGGTAGTTCTACTTTTAGTTCTTTAAGGAATCTCCACACTGTTTTCCAGAGTGGTTGTACTACCTAAGAAACTCTAAAGACTCATCCAAAAAGCTCCTAGATCAGTAAGGTCTCAGGAGGCAAAATCAATGAACACAATGTAGCACTGCTATACACCAACAGTGACCATGCTGAGAATCAAATCAAGAATTAAATCCCTTTTACAACAGCTGCTAAATAAACAAATAAAATACTTAGGAATACACCTAACCAAGGAGGTGAAAATCTCTACAGGGAAAACTACAAAACACTGCTGAAAGAAATAATCGATGGCACAAACAAATGGAAACATATTTCATGCTCATGGATGAGTAGAATCAATATTATGAAAATGACCATACTGACAAAAGCAATCTACAGATTCAATGCAATTCCCATCAAAATACTATCATCATTCTTCATAGAACTAGAAAAAACAATCCTAAAATTCATAAGGAACCAAAAAAAGGTACACATAGCCAAAAGAACAAAAGCAAAAAGAAGAAATCTGGAGGCATCACATTGCCCAATTTCCAACTATACTACAAGGCTATAGTTGCCAAAACAGCATTGTGCTGGTATAAAAACAGGCACATAGACCAGTGGAACAGAACAGAGAATCCGGAAATAAAGCCAAATACTTACAGCCAACTGATCTTTGACAAAGCAAACAAAAACATAAAGTGAGGAAAGAATACCCTATTCAATAAATGGTGCTGGAATAATTGGCAAGCCACATGTAGAAGAATGAACTGGATCCTCATCTCTCACTTTATACAAAAATCAACTCAAGATGAATCAAAGACTTAAATCTAAGACCTGAAACCATAAAAACTCTAGAACACTGGAAAAACTCTTCTAGACATTGGCTTAGGCAAAAAGTTCATGCCTAAGAACCCAAAAGCAAATGCAACAAAAACAAAAATAAATAGTTGGGACCTAATTAAACTAAAAAATCAACAGAGTAAAAAGACAACCCACAGAGTGGGAGAAAATCTTTGCAAACTATGCACCTGACAAAGGACTAATATCCAGAATCTACAAGGAACTCAAATCAGCAAGATAAAAACAACCCCATTTAAAAAAAGAAAAAAGAAAGGAAAAGAAAAAAAAACAAAAGAAAAAACATTGTTTATGAAGTTCAGAGCTTGGAGATTCATTCAAGTATTGATTGCAGTTTTATTTTGAAAAGAATGCTACAATTTATGTGGTTTTTCTCATGTTTATATTAAAAGCTAATAAACTAATTTAAAAAGAACCTATCAAAAACTGGGCAAAGGACATGAACAGACAATTCTCAAAAGAAGACATCCAAATAGCCAACAAACATAAGAAAAAATACTCAACATCTCTATTAGGGAAATGCAAATTACAAGCGCACGAGATACCATCTTACTCCTGTAAGAACGGACATAACTGAAAAACAAAAAATAATAGATACTGGCGTGGATCTGGTAAAAAGGGAACACTTTCACACTGCTGGTGGGAATGTAAGCTAGCTGTGTAAACTTATGAAACAAAGACCAAGCTGAGGTCCTTGCCTCACCTGCTGTGCTTCAAGGGCTCATCAGCTTGGTCCCAAATGATGTCTTCAGTAGGTGGCGAAATGTTAAAACTGGGAGCTATGTGAATGAACGCGCTGAAAGACAAAACATGTTAGATCAGTTAGGTCACTATAACAAAATGTAGTATCATGCAACCAAGTGCTGTTAACCAACTTCCTTCTCTGCTTGACATTGAACTACCTGCAAATTTAGTGCTTAGAAAAGGTCCAGGGACTTGCCCATGAGGAAGAACTCAGCAGTACCACAGACTTTAATGCAACTGGATTTCACCTCCCCATGTCACCAAGACTTACTGTGCAGGGTACAAATGGCCTTCCTCCGTGTCAAATCTTATGTCCCCCTTTCACTCTTGTTCTCCTTGACTTCTTTGTAGTGTCTGACACTGTTCAGTAGGTTTTTTTTTCTCTTTTTATTCTCCTCTCTCTCCTGCTTCGCCTGTTTCTTTTATGGTTTCCTGCTCCTCTTTCTCCTTCTGCTTCTTGACCAAGGACACTTTTTAAGGCCCTGGGTTTTTCTCTCTCCCTCAGAAATCATCTATTCCCAGCACATCAATTCTCTCCTTGCAGACAGCCCCCCAATCATCCCCATTCCCTCCCTTGAACTCCTCTCCGTTATTCTCAACTCTCCAGTGAGCCATTTTTCCTGCATATGGTGTCTCTACTGCATATGCTCTTCAAAAGCCTTCATTTCTTGCTGCAACACTACTGCTGTGGAAAAATGAGCTTGTCTATTGACCTCATTGATTTCTGCAATAGCAGAATTATCCTCCCAGCCAACCGAGCTCCAAATCTTAGATTCATTTTTGCTTATTCCCTCTTCTTCAATTCCAGTCATTCATCAAGGCCTATTGATTTGTTACATCTCACCTCTATCTTTTGCTACCCACTTACACTGACCAGATCCTGCTTAGCTGAGAAAAACTCCCTCTTCTCTTCTTTCCTAATATTTCCTCTTGTAAAATTGGCCAGCGTGCTGCTGCCATTTTGATCTTTCTATCACTACCCCTGCCATTTTCATCTTCCTCTCGCTATCCCCAGCAATTTGAGAATCCTCATCACCCCTCTAACAAGCAACCTGCATTGCCCAGTAGAGAGAAAACAAGACAGCAGAGTAGCTAAGAACTCAGGCTCTGGATCCTGGTGGCCATGCTTTGAATCACAGTTCCACAACTTAACTGCTATGTGCCTCAGTCTCCTCATCCCTCAATGAAGGCCAGGTGCAGTGGCTCACACCTGTAACCCCAGCACTTTGGGAGGCTAAGGCGGAGGATCGCTTGAGGCCAGGTGTTCAAAACCAGCCTGGATAACATAACGAGATCCTGTTTCTATGGGGAAAAAAAATTAGCCAGGCATGGTGGCACACATCTGTAGTCCTGGCTACTCAGGAGGCTAAGGCAAAAGGATCACTTGAGCCCAGGAGTTCGAGGCCACCATGAGCTACGATCATACCACTGCACTCCAGCATGGTCAACAGAGCAAGACTCTGTTTCTAAAAAAAGTGGGGGCAGGAGGGACTTGATAATATCTCCTGCAAAGGCTTGCTGTGAAGATAAGAATAGTTAAAAGGTGTGAAGAACTTAGAAGAGTGCCTAGCACAGTAAGCACTCCATTAAGTGTTAAATGGTAATGGCTCCCAGCTGGACTGGCCCACACAGCATCTCCTAAACCTGTGTGCTCACCTTTCCTTTGTTATTACACCTTCCATCATTTGGCTTATACAGTGTGGAAACTCTTCTTCTCTTGGCTCCTCTATACAAATTCTGCCCACTGTCAAGGCTCGGGTCTGATTTCCCACTCAGCCAGTGGGAAATCTGAGTACTTCAGCTGCAAACTAGCTTTTCTGCCTCTGAACTTCTAGAATATTTACTAGATGTCCCTAAATCAAGTTGTTTTTTAAATTACTGAGTGTGGAGGGCAGCTCACAGGCTGGAAATTACTGGTGATGGAGCTGGAGGTCTTGCTCTTTCCTCTGGGTGCCCCTAAGTGGGTAATGTCTCAGAACCCCAGCTTCTTTCTCTGAAAAAGTTATTATCTTATTTATAAGGTTTCCTCAAAGACTGAATAAGAACATGTAAAGCTCCTATCATATAATCAGGCATAAACATTAGTTCCCTTCCAGTGGGACTATAAACCTCCAAGGGTAGCTCACGTTTCTCCGTGCTCCAAGGACAGTAATATGCAGAGATTAAACAGACAGATAGGGGAATACAGACTGAATAAACGAAAACCTTTCCAAGTCTGATTTTATGACAATATTCTGAAATGGGCTTTTCCATGCCTATTCTAAATAACTGACAGTGCTTCCATCATAAAATGCATTTTGACACACTTAATCTTCCAAGAACATACGTTGATTCTATGCCCTGATGAGAGAATATATCAGCTACTTAACCTTTATCTAACTCTTACATAATATTAAGATTTTTTTAAGATTCATTTTTACAAAACCCAGAAAGTCCACACACAACAAAAACAAAACAAAACAAAAAAAGGAACACAAAGTAATTGAAAAGACTTTTCATACCTAAAAAGGGAATTTTTAATCACAACCTTAGTCATAAACCTCAACAGGCAAGTCAGAAGCAGTGAAAGATAAAAGTGCCAACAAGAAAATCCGGTTGAAGTGCCACTCGGGTTCATGCAGTGGGTTACAGGGCGCACAAGACAAGCTGGCGGAAGTGGGTGCTGTACCTTTATCACGGCCGCCCCCACCTGACCACCTGTAGCAGCCTCAGAGGAAGCAGACAACCCCCACACACTTTCCAGCTGCATCTTTGCAGCCACAAAGTACGCACATACAATCAGCTAACGTATAAAAGTATATCAGAAGCATCAATGTGAAAAGGGAAAAAATCTTTAACTCGTGATGAGTAACCTGTGTTATTTAGATTCTGTCATTGAGACCTGATGCTAAGGGGAGACCCCTCTAAAGACACCCACACAACCCTGATAACTGGCAGCATAAGTGCATAATCTTTGCATCAAATACCTGGGGCACTGAAGAGGCTGAAGCAGCAAATCCTCTGGTAGAGGGTGAGGACCAAATGGGGGTACCTCAGAGGCTACAGTTCCTCCCCCTAGTGTTCAATGACAAATGGAAACATGTCACTGGGTCCAAACGCAGGGAGGACTAGTCTTTGCTTTGGCACCAGGCTAGACAAAGAAAAGACTCCTTGCCCCGTGACCCCACATTGTCCTACAAAGGAAAAGGCTGGATTTTGTTGATGAATGCAATTCACATGTTTGAAGCAGTGTCATTTGAAAGGACTGCTTCAGAAATTCATGCAAGTCACATAAGTGGAGAGAAAACAGGAAAAAATTAAGAATGGCTGTTTACAAGTCACTTCTAAAACTTTGCTTTGTTCTACTTGAACAATTTTTATCATCATTTAAAGCAGTTAAATTAAAATGCACCTGCACTGTAAATCGTGAGAGAACATACCTGCTCTTCAAATATGACTTGAAAATTATTTGGTTTCTCCCCTACCTCCCCCTACCTGGGATGCTCTCATTTTACATTTAATTTGGAAAATTAGAAGAAAAATGGAATAAGCTCAAATCCTAACCAAAATTTGTTTTTACTTTTAAAATACAACCATTTTAGAATTTTTTAATAAATGTAAAATATTTTATTATTTACTTAACTTTTACCTTCAGGGTTACATGTGCAGATTTGTGATATGGGTAACTTGCGTCATGGGGGTTTGTCGTACAGATTATTTTGTCATCCAGGTACTAAGCCTAGTACCTGATAGGTTTTTTTTTTTTCTGCTCTTCCCCCTCCTCCCACTCTCCACTCTCCAGTAGGCCCCAGTGCCTGTTGTTCTGGATGGGCGCAGTGGCTCACGCCTGTAATCCCAGCACTTTGGGAGGCCGAGGTGGCCTGAACATCTGAGGTCAGAAGTTCAAGACCAGCCTGGCCAATATGGTGAAACCTAGTCTCTACAAAAAAATTAGCCAGGCATGGTGGTGTGCACCTTTAGTCCCAGCTACTTGGGAGGCTGAGGCAGGAGAACAGTTTGAACCCAGGAGGCAGAGGCTGCAGTGAGCCGAGATCACACCACTGCACTCCGGCCTGGGTGACAGGGCTAGATTTCGTCTTAAAAAAAAAAAAAAGAAAGAAATCATCAATGGGCATTAAAGAAAAGTGTAACTTTTAAACCTACTTTCATAGTTCAAATACACCCAGTATTTGGAGGTCAGAGTAGTCACACTTCACCAACTTTATAAAGGAGAGGCTTTCAATAAATGCAAGGAATGTCTACCACAGCAATACATGTGTAAAACGTTTCATCTATGACAGCCATGTTCTAAATTAATGTTATATTTCCTACTCTGAAATAATTTTAATTTATGACTAAAAATGGTAACAAATGTTCTTTTCATTGAGGCCCAAGAAAGTATGAGAGTATTTATTCACATATTCTCATTTCCCATGTAACATGCCTAGGGCCATCCTGAATGAGAGCACAGAAAATGTGAAGGATTTCTCTGCCTAGTCTGCTTAAGATCAACAACACCTATAAATCTAAACATAAAACACACACCTTTAAATGATCACCATTAATGTTAATAAGCATTAAAGGTAGACACTGAAGTCTTTTGTGTTGGCAAATCCTAGAACTACATTTTCATTCAGACAGGTTGCCTCTGGATAAACATCTAAGATTTTTTCTAAAAACAAGTTATGGTATTTATAATTGCCTTCTTTAAAAGAATGCAAATTCTTTTACCTGCAGATTACGCTAAGCAAAAGAGTGAGAGAGAGGGGAAATTTCAGTAAAATTTTGAGAACCATAGCTTGCATTATAGATTTTGGAATGTACCTTCCTGCCATTTAACCCAACCCCATTTTCTTATTTCCTAGTAAATACACTCCCCAGTTATTCATCCCTTATTATACCCTGGGACAATGGTCATTTTGGTACTAATCACACCTTAGTTTTCCACTATCACCTGCTAAAAGTTCTCTTGGAGAAAAAAAATATAACTGTAAGAGAAACCTGAGTGATATAACGTCAGTATTTTAACATCCTAACCCTTTCAAATTCTCTCTATATGAGAATTGACTATTTTCATCCTCCCTTGAAAAAATGTGTTCGGGCATTAAAATTCCTCTACCTTGGACCTTTTCATAATGGCTGCCTTAGTATTTATTTTGATATACTATTCAAGACACCAACAGTTTGAGGTTTTCACTTCTTTTCTTGAAGAGTGTCACAAAGTCAAATTTCAGCCTCATCTACAAGACATTTAAAAATTACACTGCTTTCCTGATTTAACTCCTAAATATGCCCAACACAAATAATTATGTTGTTCACCTGAAGATATGTTCTAGAATCTTCACAGTGCTACTCATAATGGCCCCAAACTGGAAACTATACAAATTAATAAATAGTGGTATAGTCACACAATATAATACTATATAGCATGGAGAATGAAAAATCAACTACCATAGTCAATATGGTGTCATGCACAATATGAGTTAACTGTGCATATTATCAAGTGAAAGAAGTTAGACACAAAATAGTACATTCTGTATCTCCATTGATATAAAGTTCAAAAACAGGCAAAGCAAATCTATGCTTTCCCAAGTCAGAGTAGTGGCTACCACGGGTGAAGCAGTTACTGGAAGGAAGCCTGAGGGATTTCTAGGGCACTGATAATGCTGTGTCTTAATCTGGGAACTGGTTACGACAGCGTGTTCACTTTACGGAAATTCGTCAGTAAGATGAATATATGTTATATGCATACTTTTCTCTATTTATATTATCATTCAATTAAAAAGAAATAAAATTAATCAGCTTCTCTTAAGAAACAGACTTACAGGAATGAAAACTAGTGTGTTTCACACAGTAAAATGGAAGAAGCTTAAGAGCTAGGTTCAAATTCCAGACTCTACCGTTAATTATTCAATCTTAGCTTCTCTGGCTTCCAGTTCTATAAAATGGAGCCAACGGCAAAGATCAAATGACATAACACTGAAGGCATTTTAAGCAAGAAGAATATACAAATGCTGAGCACTACTGCCTGAAATACTAATAATGTACTTATCCGAGAAGCCTTTAAAGTTACATGGTTCTACACAAAATGTTAGTATAAACATAACTGGCAAGATAATATTATCAGTTTTGCCATTTAAAGAACTTCCTAACAATCAAAGATATGCAACATTTATTCTACCCAAAGTTAAAGTGTCCTGCCCTAACCTCTACTTTGAGACACTTGGTAAATAACTTTCGGAAGAGTGTCAAGATACATAATATTATAGGAGACGATGTCAAATATTAAAGCTTCAATAATAAGTGGACTAGAGAATGATTCTACTCACAGCTCACAGTTCAATCCATCTCTTCTTCTCACTGACTTCTCAACCATTCTGTGCTTTTCCATGTTTTCCTCCTTCTTCCCACTCTACCCTGCCTCCTGCCTGGCCATGCCCCCTTTCTCTCTGCCCACTGAAATTCTACCCACTCGTCAGTGCCCAGCCAAGGCATTCCTCTGGTGGGACACCCTTCCAGGCCATGGAGACCTTTCCAGGCCGTGGAGACCTTTCCTTCCTTTGAAGCACTTTTTTGTTTAGTGCCTCAACCGTCTGTTTGCAACAGTCTTGGATCTGAGCATTGAACAGCTATGTATCTCTCAAGCCATGATTTAACAACTCATGTGCTCATATCTTGCTTCCCCAGTAGACTATATGTTTTCCCTAAAGGCAGGGACCTGTGTGATACTTATTTTAATCCCCCTTCAATGCTCTGTACATTGTAGATATTAAATGCTTGCTACCCAGTGCTCTACTTTGTGGGTTCAAGAAAGCAGTAATCTCTAAAAGTAGGGCAAAGGTGCAGACTGGGATTTCTTCAAGTAAGTGGATTCTGTCGGTGGCATCTCATCTCTAAAACTCTCTGTTAAGCTCTGATCTTCTTTTCTCTGAGAGCTCTCAATCACTCTAGACTTTAGAGACTAAATCAGCACTTTGAAATCAAAGTATAAGGTGAACCACATATAATTTTAAATTTCTAGTAGCCACATTAAAAAGTAAAAAGGAACAGGCCAAATGTATCTTAATATTTACTAGTTAATCCTATATATGTAAAACATTATCATTTCAACATGTAATCAACATAATAAAAATTATCAAGGAGATATATATCCTTTTTGTTTGAAAGCTGGTGTATATTGCACAGCACATCTCAACCACATTTCATATGCCCAAATGCCACATGTGGCTGATGGCTACCATACTGGACAGACCAGGTTTAGAGTTCAAGCTAGAATATGTGATTTCAAACCATTCTGAAAAAATCTAAAATCCAACAAACGCTATAGGGATATGCAGTAATCTTCCTAAATCTTGCTCTTAAAAAAAAAGAATACGGCCAGGCACGGTGGCTCACACCTGTAATCCCAGCACTTTGGGAGGCTGAGGTGGGCGGATCACCTGAGATCAGGAGTTTGAGACCAGCCTGGCCAACATAGGGAAACCCCGTCTCTACTAAAAATACAAAAATTAGCTGGGCACGGCAGCGCATGCCTGTAATCCCAGCCACTCAAGAGGCTGAGGCAGGAGAGTCGCTTGAACCCAGGAGGTGGAGGTTGCAGTGAGCCGAGATCATGCCACTGCACTCCAGCCTGGGCGACAGAGCAAGACTCCGTCTCAAAAAAAAAAAAAAAAAAAAAAAGTCTACACCACTTTATCATTTTATAAAGCCCTCTGTCATACATTATCTCATCTAGATGACATACGTACAGCAAACATTAAGCCATAAAGTAGTTTCTTGGTCCTATATACCAAAAGAACACAGACCTGGTAACACACGCTTAAATCAAATAACTCATGGTCACACAGCCTTAAAGAACATCTACTCATGAGACATTTTCTCCATTTTTACTATACAGTAAAGCATATTTTATCTCTGATTTTAAGTCATTTAAGAACTTTTTATTTTGGAATTTTATGACTAGCCCTTTAAATATTAGTTTTGCTAGGAACATCAAAAGAACAAGTGACTAATTACATAAAGGGGAAAAGATTAAATGAATCATGGATTCCACTTGAACTTCATCAGTTAAAAGGATAATTAGCAAAATATTTAAGGAAAAAGTAAATGAGCTTGTTAGTCATGGCCTTTTGAGGGGAAAAAGGTAAAACTATTTTACTTGCCTGATCTCAGATCTAGAATCTAAAAGATAAAGAGGTATTGTGGAGAATCATTATAAAATACTCAGACTTCAAAGGTTCCCATAAGGTCAAAATATGGACTATGTATAAGAAGAAAAAATATGCTAAATATAAAATCAATGTATTAATAAGATATATTTATTTAAATATCCCTTTTGAGTATTCTTAACAGGTATTCAGAACCCTAATCTGCTTTTGAATTTTCAATGAATATAAAAGAAAAATTTGAAGACATTAATGGAGAATTTTAAAGCAAGAATCTAATCCTGTATGTTAGAAAGAAGAAAATACAACGTTATATAATATTTTAATTCTTATAGGTGCCCAAATACATAAGCAACCTAATTTTGACATCGGGGGAAACTGGACAAATCCATTTAAAACTAATTTAGCAACAAATACTTACATGGTTCTGTGGACATGTAACATCCCAAGGTGTTTTAAATTGATAAGGTCACCATATGAACTCATAATTTTCAGTTGAACATACAGTTTATTCTATAAAATCATTAAATCTTAAGAACCATGAGGGATCTTAGAGACATTTAGCCCAGTGCCTCTCAAATTTTGATGTTTATGTGAGTCCCCAGGGGCACCTTGAGAAAGTGCAGATTCGGACTCAGTAGGTGTGGGTGGGCCTGAGACTTCATTTCTAACAAGCTCCAGGTGATGCCGATGCTGCTGGTCCAGGGACCAGGCAGTGGGTATTGTGGCCCCAGTCAAGTCTAAGGGAGGTCCCACAGCCTCTGCTTGGGCATCTCCAGTATCCAGGACTTGAAACCTGCCTCCAAGGGTAGACATTACAGGGAGGGACTTGTATATTACAGGGAGGGAAGCAACAAGGAAAGGCTGCTTCCACTTCTAGTGATGGAAGACACTCTTTCTCTCCCGACATCTCCTCTTCTCCATGCGGAAAATCCCCACTTCCTTTGGCCACTCTTAGAACTGATAGGTTTCCAGACCCCTAAACATCTTTATCACAGAAAATGCTCCCTCTGTGGTGAAAATCTTTCTTAAAATAAATCCCTTGGGACAAGACATAGCATCCCACACATGGGACATCCAGACCTGAGAGTAGTTGAGTGAGAACATTACATTCCCTGATCTAAAGGGGACAGCTCTCTTAATGTGGCCTTAAGGAGGTGTCGCCTTCTGTAAGAATCACACTGCACTGGTGGCTCACAATGTTGTGGAGGAAATAATACCAAGCAAGTGTTCCCATGTGCACTTGAACAATTATTTTTAACTAAAATGTAGGAATTTACAGTTATTTCTATTTAATGTCATCTTGCTACTATAACAACTCACATAAATCCTTTAAAATGTTTACTAATAGGTCACACATATATAAAAAACACAGACAGTTTTTAAAAACAATTATGAAGAAAGAATATCCTTGGGACCACTGTCCAGGTTGGGAGATAAAACACTGCCAGGACCTCAGAAGCCCCCAGTGAGCCCCTTCCCTATCATACCCACTCCTTCACCTCTGGAGGTAGCTGTTATACTGCTTTTTGTGACAATCATATTAAATCATATTAATTTTCTTTATAGTTTTACCATCTATGTATGTATCCCTAAATAACATATTTAGTTTTGCATGCTTTTGAACTTTACATGAATAGAATCACACTGTATATATTCTTCTATCTTGCTTCTTTCTTTCCATATTGTTTGTAAGATTCATCCATTTTGATGCACTTTTATTTGTTTAACAAACACATATAGAATGTATTACCTGCCAGTCATTCTCCTAAGCATGTCACAAACATTGACTCATTTAAACTTCCTAACAACACTATCAGGTAGACATCATTTTCCTTTATGTACAGATGAGAAAACTAAGGTACACTGAAGTTCAGAAATTCATCCAAGGTCACACAATAAGTGGCAGAACCAAAATCTGAACCCAGGCACAATCCTTCCTCTTGACCACCAAGAAATGCTGCCTCTCCACACCCTTCTATATGTGGTTTTACTAGTTGATTTTTCATTGCCAAATAGTATCACAGTGTATAAATACCTCACAGCAAAATGTGCTGATTCGATTCAATGTTGATGGGCATTTATTTGGGTTGCTTCCAGTTTTTTGCTCTTATGAACAATGCTTCTTTGAATATGTTTGTCCATGTTTTTTTAAGTTCAGGGGTATGCACATGTACTGGTTTGTTACACAGGTAAACTTGTGTCATGGAGGTATGCTATACAGATTATTTCATCACTCAGGTATTAGGCCTGGTATCCATTAGTTATTTTTCCTGATTCTCTCCCTCTTCCCACCCTCTAATAGGTCTCAGTGTCCGTTGTTCCCCTCTATATGTCCATGCGTTTTCATCATTTAGCTCCCACTTATAAGTGAGAATGTGCAGTGTTTGGTTTTCTGTTCCTGTGTTAGTCTGCTAAGGATAATGGCCCCCAGCTCCATCTATGTCCCTGCAAAGGACATGATCTCATTCTTTTTTATGGCTGCATAGTATTCCATGGTGTATGTACCACATTTTCTTTATCCAGTCTATCACTGATGGGCATTTAGGTTGATTACATGTCTTTGCTTATTGTGAATAGTGCTGCAATGAACATACAAGTGTATGTGTCTTAGAATAATTTATATTCCTTTGGGTATATGCACAGTAATGAAACTGCTGGGTTGAATGGTATTTCTATCTTTAGGACTTTGAGTAATCATCACAGTCTTCCACAATGGCTGAACTAATTTACACTCCCACCGAGAGTGTGTAAGTGTTCCTTTTTCTCCATAACCTTGCCAGCATCAATTATTTTTTGTTTTGTTCATGTTTCTTAAAGCACATAGGTAATCATTTTTCTTAGGTGTATACCTAGGGGTAAGATGGCTGTGTTGTAAGTTATTTGCAGGTTGAACTTGGTTAGGTAACAGCAAATTGTTTTCCAATATAATTGTACCAAGTTAGACTCCTGTCAACTAAATACAAAAACTCCCATTCATTCACATCTTTACATGGTATTGTCAGGTTTTAAAATTTCTGCCAATCCAGAGAGTGTGTAATCATATGTTATTATGATTTTAATCTGCATGTGTTTGCTTATTAATGAAGCTGAGCATCTTTTTATATATTTACTAGCCAATTGGGTTTCTTCCTTTGTGAAATGCATGTTTAAGAATATGAATGTACAGTATCATTTTTCTTTTTGGTTATCTGGCTTTTTATTGATTCACATGTGTGCTGAACCAGTATTATTTATGTGCCACAAACATCTTTACCACTTTGGGCTTGTTTTCTCATTCTCCATAGTTACCACTCAGTGAACAGAAGTCCTACTCACTTTTTTTTCCAACAATAAGTGAAAGACTCCTCATGCTTTTTTTTTTTTTTCTTTTTTGAGATGGAGTTTCGCTCTGTTGCCCAGGCTGGAGTGCTGTGGTGCGATCTTGGCTCACTGCAAGCTCTGTTTCCTGGGTTCACACCATTCTCCTGCCTCAGCCTCCCGAGCAGCTGGGACTACAGGTGCCTGCCACCATGCCCGGCTAATTTTTTGTATTTTTACTAGAGACAGGGTTTCATCGTTTTAGCCAGGATGGTCCCGATCTCCTGACCTCGTGATCCACCCACCTCGGCCTCCCAAAGTGCTGGGATTACAGGCGTGAGCCACCACACCCGGCCTCCTCATGCATTTTTAACTTTTGAACTATTTTATAAGAATTTTTTAGGTCTGGCCAGGCACGGCGGCTTACACCTATAATCCCAGCACTTAGGGAGGCTGAGGCAGGCAGATTACTTGAGGTCAGGAGTTCGAGACCAGCCTGGCAAACATGGTGAAACCCCATCTCTACTAAAATTACAAAAATTAGCTGGGCATGGTGGCATGTGCCTGTAGTCCAGCTACTCAGGAGGCTGAGCCAGGAGGATCACTTGAACCTGGGAGGTGGAGGGTGCAGTGGGCCGAGATCGCACCACTGCACTCCAGCTTGGGTGACAGGACAAGACTCCATCTCAAAATAAATAAATAAATAAATAAATAAAGCATTTAGAAAGGAAAAGATTATGTTAAATATACATGTTGGTCTTACAGCCTAGAAATTCAGTTGCTTTGACTACAAAATACAAAAAGCAAAGGCTCTGGGATAAGACCACTGTGATACGAAGCTAAGATAGTGATCTCTGATAGTCTGGCCAAACTGCAGCAAAACCAACCAAAACTAAACAAAAAACAAAAATGTCCCCATATGTAGACATACGGAAATGGGCTGCAAAAAGATGAACGTACACCTGAATTCCTGGTGACATCTGGGCAGCCCCTCAGCAGGTAGCACAGTTCTTCCTGAGCTAGCTGCTCCACTCTGCTGTTTCCTCTGACTCGCATTTTCTGTTAACCTTCCTCTTGGAATCCTTTGACAATGACTCACAGGGTTATGGGGCTACTCAGCAATACCACAGCCCTCCGCAATAGATGCTGTGTAGGAGGGACGCAGCTCAGTGGATTGTAGTCTGCACCAGTATTTTCCTTTCTGCATTCAGGGAGGATTTGCTTTTCAGCCACATTTCCCTCAAACACAGCCCCGACAGGAGATGCTTAGTGCAGAGATTTCTAAACTATGAAATGATCTGAGTTTGGCTCCTTAATCATAATGAAACTAAAAACAGTAAGATGAGAAAACAACAGGGGGATCATCATTCCTACAAAAAACAACTTTATACTTGGGCAAAATCAAGAGATTAAAAAAAAAAAGCTCAAACTAACATTTTCCAACCTTTCACTAAGAGCAAGGGCTAAAACCACATGTTTTGAAGGTCTTGCACTGTGTTATTATTAGAAGTCACAATTCTATTGATACTGATGAGTCATTCGTATCGGCGGAAACCAAGAACTTCCATCAACATCATGTTACACACAGTCACTGTGGCTTTTCTTTATTACTGGTCAAAGCTGCTTCAGAATGCTTATTGAAACTTAAGAAAAAGGAGGCAAACTCCTCAAGGGTGTGCAAAGCTTTCCCTTCCCCAGCTGATCTTACTTTAATCATCCTTTTTCAAGACAGTTTATGATGATTGGATCAACTTGTATCTACAAAAGGAAGTTTATTTAGAAGCCTCAGAAAAGCAACATTTCACACTTTCCGATGAAAATAAGCAAAACTGAACTCTGAAAACAAACAGTGAAACCATCTCTGAAAATACATGCTAGCTTTAAAATGACCTGAGGTCAAGTTTTTTGTTTTGTTTTGTTTTTTAACCTCAATAACAGGGAACGGATATAAACAAAAGCTGTCATCACTTAGGGACTTGAGCCACATAAAACAATGTCAGGCTAGTCACTTGCACCCTCGCCCCTGCTTCCCTACTCAGGACACACTGCTTTGCACTGAGGGAGAAGTGGGTCAGGTTTCAGTTACGCCAAGAAAGCCTAACTAAGTTAAAGGTTTATGAAAACTCTTTCTGATCTTAGTAGGAAATAACAGCACATTCCCTTTTCATTTATTATCAGCCCCTTTTGCCTCTCCCCTTAAATATTCCCAGAAAAACAAAGTGAAGCAAAAAAAAAGTTTTCCTGAGGCATATCCAGAAATGCTATGAATCTTTATGCAGTCCCTACAAAGGTAGAAATTTGTCCAATTTTCTCCCCTGCAGCCAGAAGGCTGTGTCTGGCTGCTGGCAGGAGAAGAGGACCCAGCTCAGCAGTGACCACAGATCTGAAAATAGCCTCCCAGTAGCTAACCAGCCCAGCAGCCTGGAGCTCTCCAAGGGCGGTGCTGGTACTATGGGCAGTTTACAGTGCGGCCAGCTGAGTGCTGCAACAGCTGCATGAGTCAGCAAGCACTGCTGGTAGGAAAGTGCTGACATGCTAAATTACTCTCGTGTACTTGAGGTGCACACACCTACCTGGCAAAAACAAAAACAGGGTACATGCAAATTAGCAAACGGGAACCTCTCTACGCTTGCAGTTTCTATTTTCCAAGGTTAGATCAAAAATATAAATAATCTATGCCACTGCTCAAAAAGAAGTAACAACTAATAATAATTAATCATGGTAATAAACAACTCACTCTCAGTGTTGCTATGTGTGGAACAGCTGCACTGAAATCTCACGAGCCAGTTAATTTTAACTGGTTTTAATTTTAACTAGATTTAACTGCTTTTCCTCCCTTCTGAAAAATCAAAATAGTTACCATATCGACCACAAGAACTGGTAACAGACAAGCACAGTTCCTGTTTTTCAGAGGGGACTAACTTTCAAACCCACAATATCAAGACGCTTAACATAAGTGGAAATTTAAAATGTACTGTTTAATGTGGGAGATTTAAAACCTGTACGCTAATTGAGATCTCATGTGCCAGGCTTTGTCTGACAATGCCTCTCATTCATCTCTGTTCTCTCGTTTTATACGGGACCTAAAAATCTGCAGGAACACTGGTTGTCTGGAACTGAGAATACATTTTCCCACAGAAACAGGGCCAGGCCAATGAGCTAGGATTCCTTGATAGTCCGTGAAAATGTCTTGAACTTAAAATATGAGAGGTTAAATTTATAATCTAAAAAGAAAATGATACTACAATGATAGTTCCAAAACCATTTAAAAGAAAACACTCTTGATTAACTGTGTTTGAGGAAATGTCTAATTACAGGAGGATGAAGGGACACAGTCTTCCAAGTGACACTTTCAGACTTCAACTTTAGGGTCATTCTGGTTCTCTAACACGGTTTCAATTGATAGTTTCATTTAAAATGCATGGAATTCTCTTACTTTCGCATAAAGTATTGTTAGAAAAAAAATCTTTATACTTACTGGTTTTAAGTACTGTTTTGTTCTCCAAAAAAAAAAATTGAGAGTTGGAAAACAAAAAAGGAGGAGAAACAAGTACAAAGAGGGGGTACTAGAGAGAGGGAAACAAATTAAGTCTGGAACAAAGAAAGACACGGAGTATAACTAAACTGCAAAAACAAAGGAGAGGTAGGAACTAGAGGGCAGTTCCCCGCTAGACAGTGTGTTCCCAGAGAAAGAGGACTCTTCATCATACCCAGCTCCGGAGGTGACAGTGGAGTCCTGCAAGACAGTTCCACAGACTGGCACTAGATGGAGCCATCAACTCAACATAGCATGGTTGCTGGAGAAGGGTATGGTGGGGGAGAGGTGGGACTGAAGGGCGTTGACTCTACAGCCAGGTATTTACCTGGCAACAACTCTATCTAAAATAAGTATAGTTTCATTAATCAACCAACTCTCCTAATGTCCAGATGTCACCACCATGCTGACACCACTATGCCTGTGGTATGTCAAATTGGGACACACCGATTTTGAAATAAATATATCAATTCAATTTGTATCAATGCAACTGGGGTGGGGAGGTAAGTGAAGTTGGATCTGCTGCTTTTTTTTTCTTCTAAAATTCAACATGCAAAGATAATACAGAATTTCAGGTTCACTGCTACCGAATAACAAAAATCCCTAACCATAAACCAAATGGCTTTCCCTGGAAGCTTTGTTTAAATGTTAAATAACATACCATCTTGCTATAGAGGTTTATGTGATCAACTCCAATGTATGGCAAGAGGCGGGAAATGCTCACTGACAAATGTATTATTAAAAATAATCTTCTCTTTGTATTTTAATACTACTTTGATTTATATACTGTAATCCATTTGCCTATATTCTCTGCCTAGGGTTGTGTTTATTTATCACGAGCCCTCTCTTCATTCAGAAATGGTCTCCTATCACCAGGTTACCAGTGTGCGAAGTTCTATTGTTTTTATCTTTAGGGTTTTACTTCTTTGGCTTTGTCTCCTATTAACATGCTGATGCTTCAGAAAAGTAACACATTAAGTATGCTCAGTTACTTATATATTAGTAAAACTGTGTTCATAAAATCTTTCTCTGAGATTGGTTTTGGAAGGGAAGGACAAGGACTAGTTGAGGGGACTGGGTGGCCAAAAGGTAAGAGAGCATGAAACAAAAAAGTGAGCACAGAAGGAAGATGGGGGAACTGGCTGCAAACCGTGCCTAGCTTCTTTACATCTGGGACATGGACCATCATCCCTGGCACTTATCTTCCCAAGAAAATGTATGAAAAGGAAGGGTTAACTCTGTCTACATTTTCCTCTTGCTGAATGGGTAATAATATCTTTCACAGTTAATTTCATTTTTTTTTTTCAGTTTGACTCTTCAGGGCTTATTCATTTGCATAATATGGAATCTTGAACCCACATAGATATTCTACAAATCAATGCAAGTAATTCTCACACTAAATCAGCAGCTTTAATTTAAGCTCATCATTGTTTGCATAGAAATCTTTATGCACTCATCTGCTTGATTTTTTAAATCACTTAAAACCTCCAACACTGACACACTAAGCATCTCCCATTTAGCTTTCTCCAAAATTTGAACTAAATGCTGAAAAATAAGCACAGTACTATACATTCATACACTTGATCATTTCCCAAATTGAGCTTCAAATGTGTGCTTAATGTTTCAAGTGGCTCCTGAGAATGATGCTTCTTGACTAAAGATGACAACTTCGGTGTCTGGCCCAGGCAGAGCTGAGTCAGCATTCTAAACAGTGACCCTGCAAACCTGAGGTAATTGGGGGTTACTGCCATGCCAACTGCCTGAGTCCTTTAAAACCATTCAAATCTCCAGTTGAGAGTTGCAACATGCTAATCTGGCAAGATAATCTCTTCCTGAAATTGACCAGAATGAGAACAAAGGTTACCTCCTTTTATCTGTTACTGGTAGCTAATATTTCTAATTAGGATTTCTGATGGAATTAGTTCTGAATGAAATTCTTCCTCCTTGGTAGAATACTCTACCTCTTACAGGTATAGTTTTTTACCTTTTCCTACCCACCAAAAAAAAAACACAAAAAAAAACCCCGCAAAAAACAAATTCCCTCCACCTAACAAGAGGGTACGAGTGTGAGTTACAAGTAAACCCTGGAGACAGAGCCATGGTATTTCAGTTATATGCCTAGTACTTCTTTTGCCTTTATATGCATCACTTTTACTCTCCGATCCCTAAATGGACACTAAAACCTAAGGAACGCAATTATTAGAAAGCAGGCCATGTGAAAGACAGGAGATATACTCACTCAGATTTACTGAGAAATTATTTTTTAACTTTAAGATAGATGTCAACAAAACATCCGATATTTTAGAGTGAGATGACCTTTATTTCTACTTCTGGGAACTGCTAAAGAGAGTTCCAACTTCAAATGAAGAAGAAAAGGAAAAGGGAGAGCCATAACATGGTAAGAGAACAGGCCCAAGCATCAGACAGCTAGTGTCCAATTCCAGTTCTACCATTCATTAGCTGAGCGACACCTATGCTGCGGCTTCTAGTGATCACACCTAGCCCTGGGTTGTCCTGAGGATTATGTGAGTTAATATGAGCAGCACACAGAGGAAGCTCTCAATACAAGTTAACTATCATCAAAGAAAAAGAAAATAGAGGGGTGTTAGCATGAAGTATCATCAATTTATTTTAAATCGATGCTGTCAAAATTCCTTAATTTTACATCTAAGAATGGTCTAAATAAGACGTGTCCAATCTTTTGGCTTCCCTGGGACACACTGGAAGAAGGAGAACTGTCTTGGGCCACACATAA
The DNA here is from genome assembly GCF_028858775.2 of Pan troglodytes. Lineage (NCBI taxonomy): Eukaryota > Metazoa > Chordata > Mammalia > Primates > Hominidae > Pan > Pan troglodytes. The sequence goes on from NC_072403.2 coordinate 102,288,215, forward strand.
AAGACACTAAACACTAATGATACGTGATGAGCTGAAACAAGAAAAATAGCAAAAAACAAAAAACAAACAAACAAAAACAAAAACAAAAAACCTTTGTGTTGGTCCGCATTCAACACGCAAGAGGCCTGCTGGCCATGGGTTGGACAAGCTTGGAATAATCTTCGGGCCACAGAGGATGGAGACCCTCTGCTCTGGAGTAGCCAGGGACTTCAGACAGACTATTTAGACTCACTTTTTCACCAAAGGCCCTACACACATCAGCTGACTGGGAGAGAATATCTTTGTAGCTTCTGATCATTCAAATATTGTCAAAACCAACCTAAATATGTTCAAAATAAGAATGTTAACTTGTATTTTTTCCAAGTATGGAAATGAACAGTACTCTTGGCAGTTAACTTCTGTTTTTATCAGGTTCTAAAGACCCAGGTAAATAAATCAATTCTGGACTCTGTATACAGGAACTATTATTTGCCAAAATGGCCCCAGAGGTTCCAGCATGGCTTATGCAATACTCCAAAGGGCCAAAGATAGTAGTGAATTAATAGGATTAGGAAGCTGGAGAAAAAGTGAATCTCAAGTTTCGGACTGTCCCTGATGGAAGGTCACTCCACAATTCCTCAGGGAGGGCTTCCCCAACCTCCCGACCAGGTTAAATCTCCCCATTAGACACTCTGGTGTATGAAATACTTCCCTTCACGAGCAGTGGGTTATCTGTTACTAACTGATCAGTGCCATTCTTCCTACCCGATGACATGCTTCATGAGACCAGGGGCCAGGACTGGGTTTGCTCCCCACTAGCACTGTGGTCACTTAACACTATGCCTGCCACGTAAGAGATACTCAGTATATATTTGTTTAATGAATGAATGAGGCATCTGCCTCTAAGCAACAGTATTTCTGGACACTTGGCCCATTTTGCACTATCCACGAGCTTCTGTTACTTAGAAGAATACAGGATAGGAAAAAAAGAAAAATTGCCAAAAATCTATGGATACTGAAATACTAAGGAAAGATGCTGAGCATGTACATTCACTTTGTTTCCTACTTGTGGAATGGAAATCATCACATTGGGATCTCCCAACTTTAAAATCCGAAGTGAAGGTCTAAGCTGTCTTTGGGTTAGACTCCTGGAAAGTCTTGAGGAAATTCCTGAAGTATCTGCAGAAAGTGTCAGGGGAGGGAGAATAGAAGATGGCCCAAGACTAGAGTGATGGAAGACTTGGAAACTCGAAAAGCTTTCTTCTAACTAACTGGGACTTTGTCTACATGCCAGCTACAGGCTCAGGCACACATGAAGAGAATAATGAGATGAATGGGAGGACTAGAAAGTGGAGGATTTAAATGCTTAGGAAAGGAGCCAATGAAAGCTGACACAAGGACAGGAGGGACCTAGCAACCAAGCGCCGGCTCTCATCACATCAGCAGCAGCATGTCCTACAGCCTTCAGGAAAAGAACAAAAAGGTCAGGGAGGAAAATGACACATCTCAGAACCAAAGGGCAATTCATTATGAGGCTAAGGAACAAAAGAGAAGTCAACCAGGGAATATGCTGAAGAAACGGTGATTATGAAGTCACTGGGGAAGACTGAGAGGCATTTTGGCTGTAGTTCCAATGACAAGAATGAAGGATGATGTGAAATGCTTTTGGATTGGGAAGATTTATTATTTTGGAAAAAAAATAGCTCAAGGAAAAACAAATGGCAAAATTCCTGCCTGAATTTTGAAGTAGTGTCACTAGCAGGATGAGGTTCAATTTATACATTCTTTAGAAATGAAATGGCCCTTGGAAAAGACATAGTGGTAAGATTCGCAGGACATTTCCAGCCTTACGGAAGCTGAGTAGCACGCTGATAGTAAAATGAAGTTTCAGTTTTAGATAGACTGACATTTGAAATTAACAAAAAAAAAAAAAGTAAAGGGAAAAAATTAAAAGACCCTGAACTGACCAAAAAAAAAAAAAAAAAGCAACTACTGTCTTTTTTTTTTAATTAAATGTCATCACAAACAAACAAAAAAAAGGTGAAAGGTGAGTTGTATTTTGGGCAATCTTACTGAGTTTACAAAATGTTTAGTTCATAGCAGGTTTCAGTTTGGACATGAACAGTTTGTAAATATTTACATAAAATTTAAAGATAGGAGGACAGCAGAGGTCATATATTGCCATTAACAATACAGAAGCAATTTTCCGTCATTCCCAAGGCCTTGGTGCTGCGTTCCCACATGTGGCCCCAGCTCTGCCAAAAGCTTGTCTTCTTTTCCAAAGAAATTCCAATTTTTGCAACCAGCACTGACTTCTGAACTGTGAGTACCTCTGACAGGGTCATATGTCGCTGAAGCTTCTTCAACATCCAGACAGGGAAAGGAGAAAAACAGGGAGGCAGATGTACAGCGTCTGCTATCTGAATTGCAGATTTTGACAAATATGTTACATTTTATATTGTTCTCTGTTCTATGTGAGGGCAGGGACCATGTTCTCTGTATGTCACAGTCCTACACCACGCCCAGTCATTGATTCAGGACTGGACTGTGTAATGGAATGGGGAAATAACCTTCAGACATTCAAGAAAACATGCACTATATTCAGATTAAGTTCATTCCAACATGAGATTAGTTCTTCCAACTCTGCAGAATGGGCAGGCACGACACCTACTTCAAAGGGTTGCTTTGAGGAATCAATGAAGTACATTCAGGCAAGGTAGTCAGCACTGGGTCTGGCACATGGTGCGGATTCAGTAAATCAAAACTATTATTTTGGTAAGTGTTCTCAAATGTCAAACTCCCATGGAGGTCCTTAGGCATTACCCAGCCAAGTTACCCCATCTGGTCAGTAACAACTAAATAGAGGGCAGGTGGTTCAAAAGTAATGGATTATTCACCTGCAACGAATCACACTGTACTCATGGTATTAAATCATTCGGCCTTTCATGTCGAATTCTCTGTTAAAAAGGAAGCTGATCAATCCCTGAGTGGGACTCAGTGTTGATTTGAAGTTTTGTTTTTTTGGCATCTTTCTATTTTCCAGGTAGTTGTAACCATTCATTGGGTGCATACTCACAAATCATCCACTATATGCCAGGCCTTTAGAAAACAGAGACACACAAAGATATTAAACAAAAAAAGATGTTTCAGTCTGTTCAGTAGTGGGAGACAAGCAGCCCCCAGGCCGACTCTAGCTCTTACATATGCTTTCATCCAAAAATTTTTTAAAGATTTGAGCCAATATTTAAAAATCAGGAAATTCCACATAAATATCCAATATTCAGCTTCCCCTGGAAAAATCAAATGATGTGGCAACACAAAGCCAGTAGTCCTACCAACTGTTTCCTAGCGAGAGTCTACAATGAGTTGAGTAGGGGCGGCCTGCCACTCCACACTATGCCCTGCTCCTCACCAGAACCAGGTAAGTATATAATTTGCGGGGCTCAGTGAAAAATGAAAACGAGGGGCCCTTTGTTCAAAAATTATTAAGAATTTCCGAAGAAAACAGCAGAACCTTATACCAAATATGAGGTCCTTCTGAGCAGGGAAGGGGAAGGGGGCCTATGTAACTGCACAGGTCTTATGCCCATGAAGCTAGTACTGGCTCTCACCCCCTGGACATACAGGAAGATATTTATTTATCTAAGTATTCTCTCATTCATTAAAAATCAAGCCTGCATTTACAATAAGCTAGATGTCACACCCCTGAAATCTGAGGTTCAAAAACTAGAGTAGAGGGGCCAGGCACAGCAGAGATAGAGAGCCACTAGGGTCTCTTTCCTTTTTGTTAAGACTGGATCCACACCAGAGACACTGAAAGTTAATCCAAGTAAAATTAAACTGCTCTCAACAATACAGATTGGCTTGAGCCCTTTTGTTGGCATCACAGGAGCCTCGATTAGGAATTCTGAGAAACAGCTCACAAGTGCTAATGAATAACTAAGTCCTGTCGGCTGTGCAGACAGTGGGCCCAGAAGTGAAGGGCTGGCCTAGGAGAGATCTGAACATGAACCTGACCATCTGGCCCTCTGTGACTCACTTTGATCACAAAATGAATTGCAACAAATTGAAGAGCACATGGCTAGAGTTAATTGTCTCATCTGTAATCTGAATCTACTTTTAAGCAGTTATTATTACCCTCTATCAGGTGGAAACATTTCCTACCATCACTGCAAAGTGCATTTTCCTGATGAACTATAATGGATCATTAAATTCCATATCTGAATAACAATACTGTGTACTTATTCAGTGCCTTTCATCCAGGGATTTCAAGGCAGTTTGCAAATAATTAAGCCCCTTACACAGCAGCCTGAGGTGAGCTACTGGAAAAGAATTGCCTGAAGATACTAAGTCAAAGGGCATAATTCAATAGGAAAATAATAAATGGCTTTCTCCCAGGCACTGGTAATACAGAAAGTGAATCCTGATCCCCTCCCTCCCTTTCACCTCACCCCTTCTTCTTCATAGCAGATCCTGACAGGCAACATACAAAGAACCAAAAAAGTAACAGGAGTGTTCACAATTTAGCTATGAGTTCAGACACACACTTAACTGAGAAGTGTGTGTCTCCATGTAATCCTGGCAAACACACTACCAACTGACATTTCAGTCCACCTGCAGAATAGACAGACAGCAGAAGAATTTACTCAACACATTCATGATTACCAAATGGCAAACCTGAAGCCTCCTGCAATGCAAAACGAAAATACGGCTCTGCACCAATAAAGTTATGTTCTAACAAAAATACTTTATTCCATGGTTGTGTGTTCCATTTCTGGGACTTCGCTCTATTTCAATGATATTCAGGTTTCGAGAGTAAAAAAAACGCTGGAAATGGGCAATCAATAAATTTCTTTCAAAAACCAGAATACTAGAAGGGAAAACATTTCAGCCACTCAAAGTTTTGTGGTGAAATTATAAACTCCAGAAAAACTGAATTTATAATGGAAATGCTGACAGACCTTTCAGTGGAGCAGTTTGAACGCAACACTGTAATTTGGCAATCTCTCTTACAGACTAAAGACTAATTCTAACAAGATGTCATTTTGACTCACGTTTATTATTACCTGCAAGAATGAAAAACGCCGTTTACTCGGGAGGTGCCCGAGAACAAGGGTGGGGCGATCTCACATTTTAAGCAAGACGCCCGCTGCCTTACCAAAATAGCCCTCTCCGCCAAAGGAGGGGCAGCCTTTCACGCTCAGCTTCTTTCATGTCAGCCCGAGCCTTTGCAGCAAGACGTGCCTTTCCTACATGTTACATTTTAATGATCTGAGAAAACCGTTATCAGCGTTAACATCTCTAATTTTACTCTAAACAGACAAAAGCAAAATATCTCATTAGGCATCATCTCCGCCAAGGTTCCCACTAGGCAGGAAAGGATTTTTATCTAAAGTAATTACCCTTTTTAGTTAAATACACTCAACAGATGAAATTTACACAGGACTGCAGCACTAGACAGCGAAGGTGAAAACCAGGAACGCCGGGTCTCGCCGCCCGCGGGCCCGCCGGGAGGCTGCGGGTCCGTCTCGCGGGTGGGGCGCCCCGGTCCCTCTCATTTCCTGGAGGCCACGGGTCACGGCGACGGCGGTGACTGGGAGAGCAGGCTGCGAGGCGCGCCTCATCGGGCCACAGACAAACCACCCCGGCAGCGGCCGCGCCGGAACTTCCCTCAAGTTGCCAAACTCGCCTACGCGCGGGAGAGTGCTGGGGATGCCCCACGCGCCCGCGACCCCAGAAGCCAGGAGTGTGCCACCCCTTCACACACTCACTCCCGGCCCTGCACGCTTCCCCTCACGGTCCGAGTTCCTGCAAATGCTTGGCCAGACCGAGGTCGCCGAGATGCTCGCTCCAGTCTCTCCCCTCGTGGGCACCTGGGGTAGCCCGTAAGCGCCGCCCGCCACCTTCTCCAGCGGCGCCGGGCTCCCGAACACCCGCCGGGTGAGCGAAGCACAGCGGGGCCACGGAGCGCCTCGACGCGGGGACGGGGAGGGCAGTGTCCCCTTCATAAACCAGTCTCCTGGGTGAAGCTTCTGGGGCTTGGAGACTGGGGTGTAGGGGGTGTGTGTATGTGTGTTGCACTTTGACTTCATGCAGGATCTGTGGGAGAGGAGGTGCAAGGTTTCCCTCTCAGAAGCCTGGCGCCCTTAGGTCTTAGCTACGCAGGACGCTTTCCGACAACCCGATCTTTCGCTAGGAGAGATTCGATCCAGGTCTGCGCCGCGAGGCCCCCAGCTCGCCTCTTCCTGCGACCCTAAACTTGGGCTTTGATTCCCCGCCGGTCGCGGTGGTCCGGGCCACCCGGCGGCGGCTGACAGCTGAGCGCAAAGGCGCCGCGGCCAAGGTCCTCGCGGAGCAGCCCGGGGCGCGCACGCCGGGGGTTAAGGAGGAGGCCGCCCGGCCTGGGGCCGGGATCGCAGGCTGGGGGCCGGGGGCAGGGCCGCGGGTCTGACAGCTGCTGCGGCTCGCGCGGACGCGCGCCTCCTGCAGCCCGCCCTCCCCATGCCTGACTTATTACCCTCTGCTCCTCCTCCCCCTGCTGTTCCAAAACACCCTTCGACGCCAGCAAAATACAATGCGCCTCGGCCGCCGTAAACAGCCGGGCGGGAGAGCACACATTCGGCGCGGCGCGGCCGCCGGCTCGGCTCCCACCCCCTTCCCGTTCCTAGAAAATGCCATAAAAGCGGGCAGGGCGCGGGGAGGGCGGCTGCGCGCCCGGCGGCCGGGGCTCCCTTCCCGCGCCGTTTCCCCACGCCTCCCCGCCCGCCCCGCGCGCCCGCTCCCCCCGCAAACTTGCCCCGCCACCCCGCCCAGCGGCGGGGCCCGGGGCCCGGGACTCACCTCGCCGGAGAACTTTGCGTCCTTTTCCGCCTCCTCTTCCCCGCGTCTTCCCGGCTCGCAGCCCCCTCCCGGCAGCCGGCGAGGTGGGCAGTTCGTGGGTCACCGAAAGCTTGCGGAGGGGACGCGCATCACATGGCAGCTCGTTCCCAGCCCCCCGAGTGCGCCGGGAAGGGGGAGGGGAAGAAGGGGCGAGGGGAGGCCGGGGGGAAAGCGAGAGCGGGGCGGCGGCGGGAGTGGGCAGGCGGGGTGGCGAGGGCGGCGGCCGCTCACGTTAGCGCTGTGCGACCGCAGCCCGGGCGTGCACGGCCGCTGCTGCTGCTGCTGCTGCGGCTGCTGCTGCTGCTGCTGAGGCGGCGGCGGCTCGGCGCTGTTTGCTCCGCGCCGCGCGGCTTGCGTTCTCCCCGGAACGCCCACACTCTCAATCGCTACATTGTTGACATTCGGCGCTGACGTCACCCGCTCCCCATTCACAATAACTTTACGGGAGCCGGGCAGCGCACCTCCCCGGCCGCTGGGGCGCGGTACGCCCGGCGACTAGCGTAAGCCGCTCCGCGAATGGCGCTCCGGGGGCTGGGGCTGGGGCGGGGGACGGGGGCGGGCGCGCGCGCTCCGCTGGCTCGCGGGAGGGGGCGCGCCTCATGCCGCCGCAGCAGCAGATCTCCCCGCTTTGTGCGGCCGCGCGGCCCGGAGAGCCCCCTCCTCCCGGCCCGGCTGACCGCCCCGCTCGGCCTGGCCTTCCCGGCCACGAAAGACGAGGGTTGGGGGCATAGCAGGGTGAGAGTAGTGGTGAGGGCTGGTGTGGCACGTGGGGAGGGGGCCAGAGCCCTAGGTGCTGCACCTGGGGAAGGAGAGCAGACATCGGGACCGGGGATCCCAGGGTTAGCTAGCGTTTTCCTGGAGGGGCAAGAAAAGATGCTCCACTGGCCCCCACAAAGCTGACCGGACTCCCTTTTGGGTGGGGACCGGGCGAGTAAAAGCAGCCTTTTGAATGTTGACTTCTCAATCCTTTTCAGGAGGCCCTCCGCCTGCCCTACTGAGCGAACCTTTAAGCCCCCAAGCCAGTGTTTTTGAAAAGAGCGTGGTCAATTTCAGGAGGACATTAAAAGCCAACCTCCCGGGCTTCAGCCCCAGCTCCTACTGCCTTCCAGCCACTCTCCCTTGCCTTTCCTTTCTGCGGCTCTTAGGGTGTTGTTGCTTCCCTTAAAGGCCGTCGTGTGAGTGCCCTGTCAGAAGAAAGCTTGGTGGTGGTTAGGATTTTACAGAAGGTAATTAGGATTTAGGCTGAATGTACATTTGCAATAAAATAAGTTTGTGTTAGTGTTGTGCTGGTGCCTGCAACTTTACCTCTTGCCAAGGCCAGAAAATTCTGCCACGTTTCCCTAAACACCTATAACTTGGCCCTCTTGTGTACAGGCAGTATTCCATATTATTACATGTGGTGCTGATTTTTAATGAATATTATAAAAGTTTGGCTCGCTCTACTGAGAGAAGGATCATAAATCCCCCCTGTAAAACGGGCACTGGCGTATGCTGAGGAAGCAGTGAAGCGTCCTGGGAGTCTTGTGATATCATCTGAAGTGTTGCTCTGAACCACCTTCATTTGAGGGCAGAGTTTTGCCCATTTGGAATGTCTGTGTGGAAAGCTAAGTGATGGCTGAAAGCAAGCTGAAGGTGCTGAGCTAATTTTTCTAACAGCACTGCAGAGTCCCTGCGTGGAGGTCTGGCACGGGACTGTGAGATTTTCTCTGCTAACCGACCCGGCCTTCAGATAAGGAAAAGTCCTAGAGCTAGGAGTAGCCCTCAGTCTCCTGACCTCTGGTCTGGTGCCCCCTAGGACAAAACACCCTGCTTCTGAGGTCCCTGCCTGACCCCTGGCAAGGACAGAGTACTAATTCCTGGTCTGCCCTGGCCAGGCCGTTTCTTATAGTTTTATGGATGGTTCTGTTTCGCATTCCTCATTCTTGTAAGTATGTGTTTGTGAGATAACTTTACGCATTTTAGTAGCAGCAATAAATGTTTTTCTCACAACAAGGGATGCTTGAGAGCATCCGTATGAGAGTGGTGTAGATTCATTTATTTTCGAGCAAGCGGTGGCTGCCCAGCTGTGAGTGGAGTTGGGCACATCAGCGTAGGGGTGGTTGAGGAGGGAAATGAGGCTGCCAGCTGATCTCCCACCTCCATTCTGGATTCTACAAGCTGATCTTGTCAGATGGATACAACAAAGGCTAACAGGTCATTTCAGTTAGTCTGCTTGCCCAAAGACTCAGACTGGAGCTTTTTCACTTTGAGATTTTCAAGCATGAGGTGGGACATTAAACAGAGATGAAAAAACCTAAAACACCTGTGATAGGTTGCATCATCCAGTCATTCAAGGAGGCTGAATTAGGAGTAGTTAGCCTCTCAGGTTACATCCAGCTCTGCAATCATGCACCTCTGGCTGTAAGACGAAATCTTTGCTTTGGATAAGCTTTGAAGTCTGGTAGTGAGTTCATTTTTCTGCTTTATTTTCGGTAGTTAGAAGTGGGTTATTTGAATTCAAGCCTGAAAAATACATTCAGAATTGTGTGAAATTAAAATGGTAAGTCAAGTACTAGACACTCATTTAACAGTACTGCTGCAGAGGTTGGGCTGTGGACAGCCTTAGCACCTCCATCATGAGTTTGCATGGCCACTCCTGGGCTTGTGCTGCTCTGGCAATTTAGGCGTTTACGATGTGAAACAGATCCAGGTCCTTCCCTCTGTATAATCATGGCAGTAAGTTGAGTGGAGGTCAATTTATTTCTCATGCCTGGAGCATTCAACCTTTCCTGATACACATTTTTTTCCTACATAATTACACGTGTGTGTTGATCCAGAGCATGGGCTTTGTCTGTGATTCATTTCTAAGCATGATATTTCCAGGGACAATAAATCATGGCATTGAAACAAATAAACTTTATTTCTATAATAGAAATCTTCTTGATTGTAGAAAATAAAACAGGAAAAATTAAAATATACAGGAAACAGATGAGGAAAGGAAGACAGACTAAAGACATGGGCAGTTCTTGAGCCTTTGATTTTCTTGCTCTCCAGCACCCTGTACAGGATTTGATGATGTTGAGAAAATATTGTATTTTTTCTTAGGCAGAACAGTAGACAGAATTTCAAATGTGGTACCTTGAATAAGGCATGGCAGGGCAAAGTTAACATCCAATGAAATCTGACAAAAGTGAATGGAGTGGGATGCTGTAGGGGTTTCTGCAGACAAGGAACATGTCCTGGCCTCAACTCCTAAAGGATCACTCTGCTGGGTCACGGGAAGTACAGGAATGGAAGCAGAGAGACCAAGTAGGAGGCTATTGAGATAAGTCAATAGAGAGGTGATGGTGATTTAAACTATTAATAGAATGCTAGAATGACAGCCATAAATGGAATCCAGATATATTTTCAGCATAAACCGGACAAGATTTGTTGATGATTCCATTGCAGGATATGAGAGAAGAGTCAAAGGAAATTCTGAATTTTGGACTGAACAGCTTATTAATGGAGAGTTCATTTATCCAGGCGGAGCAGGTATGGGGGAAATGCTGAAACATTTGGTTTTGGATATAGTACATTTCAGATGTCTATCAGACATCTAAGTGGAAAAGGTGAGCAGGTAATCAGACATGGGAATCTAGAATTTAGGGGAGAAGTCCAGACTAGAGATAGAAATCTGTGTGTCATCAACACAGCAACTGGAAACATGGGTGGAGAAGAGGAGCAAAGAGAAGAAGTCTAAGGTTTAAGACCTGGGGCACTCCGACATTTAGAGGTCAGCAAGATGAAGAAAAGAAGATCCCCACAAGGAAGCTGAGAAGCTTCCTTGAGAGAGAAAGGGGCCAGTTCATCCCAACCAACAGAAGGAAGGGCAGCACAGGTGGGGAAGTGCAGGGAGGCTGGAATATCATGGTAGGAAGTATGAGAAGCCATTGTCTGAGGAATTCTGTTTTCTTAGTGGAGTAAGAAGATAGACCGTTCACTGATAGTGGAGGAGGGAAGGATAGATTTAGGGGATAGAGAAAAGGTGTGAACCAGTGCCAGGGATGTGGCAGAATTGCTGGATGGCACAGAGGACCTTGGGGGCCCACTCCTGGGGGCTTTCTGGACACACCACTGCCAAGAAGAGATTTCTCATTGTACAAAATCTCACACAAGTTTTGAAAAATGATCAGGGCAATCCAAACCGGAAAAGCAAAAATTTTGCTTCTAGCTATTGTTAAATTTGGCCGGCAGCCTTTTTCCTTCGAACTATATATCTCTTATCTGTCCCATCTTCATCTCCTCAAAGATTGCCTCAGTTCCTAAGAAGGACTTTGGAAATAGTCCGTAAAAGAAAGTGATGTTCTTATATTACTATCTATAGTGATCTTCTTCTATAGTAAAGAATTGATGCCACTATTATCTAAAAGCTTATATGAAATAAACTAGTAAAATATGGTATATGAAATAAACTAATTTTTCAACATATACTACTGAGCATCTGTTACATGTTGAGGTGAAAAATTAAGAAACATTGGACTGTATCCTTAAGGAACTTAAATCTACATAAGGAGTCAAAACTAATATACATGAAACAATTGAAAAATGTAATTTTGTATTTGATTACTTTTATTACTTTTATATATTAATATTTAAAATTATATAGAAATTGTATGTGTTAGAATTTATACTAATAAAAAAATTAAGAATGTACAGATCTTTTTTGTATGATAGCAAAAAGAAAATGGAAAAATCCAAATGCCTTACAGGAAATGATTGGCTAAATAAATGGTGGTTCATATATAAAATATGAATATCATGGATCCATCAAAAATAATATTGGTGGCTGGGCACGGTGGCTCATGCCTATAATCCCAGCACTTTGGGAGGCTGAAGCAGGCAAATTTCTTGAGCTCAGGAGTTTGAGACCAGCCTGGACAACATAGTGAAACCCCATCTCTACCAAAAATAATAATAATAATGAAAAAAATTAGTGATGAAAATTTATGTATATTGATATATTAATATTTTGTTAGTATAGTTTAACAATAATTTGTATAACTATTTACAATAGAATCCTATTTGTGAAAAAAAATTGCCAGTGCATGCATAGGAAAAATCTGGAAGGCTATATGCACAGTGTTCAAGTGGTCCTCTTGAAATAAAGAGCCTATAAGTGGTTTTACTTTTGCTTTTAAAAAAAATTTTCTGTAATATATATTACTTCTGTAATAAAGGTAGCCAATAAATGTTGTAAAATTCAAAATATGCATAATTAAATTCTAACAAGAACTTAAGTATTGTAGATGTTAAGAGGAAAAACAAATTATGAAGTTTAAAGTAGCCAGGAAAGGTTTCACTGAGAAGGTAGAATTTGAGTTGAACCTCAAGGCCAGGAAGGAGTCAGAGAGGAGGGAAGGTGGCTGGACTTTTAATGCAGAAGGACCCCTTGAGGTTACACTTTCATCTGACTATAGCATTCATATCTTGCAGTGTTGGGAAAGAGTGAGAGGTTATGATGTCAAGAAGGATAGGTCAGAAGTGGAAGGTATGGGGGATTGTGCCTGCTGTCATGGCTAGCAAGGAGTACTGAAGTACCATGGTGACAAAATGCCATTGTGATCATGACTCATTTTTTCAAAATGTAGATTTTTCCTTCTTTCCCCTCCCAATGGCCAAGACCTTGTACCTGTTACTTGCCTGTTTTCTTTTTTTCCAGACACACCTCGAGCATACACAACCTATGTGCTAGCACTATTCTAACTTTTGGAGATAAAACACTGCATAAGTCAGGGCTCCTGGACTAGTGGGGAAGGTGAACCGGTGAAGAAGTCCTCACAGCACACCATGCTAAGGGCCTGAATAGGACAAAAGGCTTCTGGCAAGTGACTTTGCTTAGCAGAATGTGGGATGGCTTCCTGGAGGAGGTGACAACAGAGCCGGATTCTGAAGGATGAGATTTTGTGAAAAGAAAATGTTGGAAGGTCATTCCAGGCAGGAAAATTGGAGTAGTGAAAGTGCAGCAATTGAGATGGTTAGCAGTGACAGCCAATGGTGGAATATGGGACTGGAAAGGTAGACATGGGAAATCAGCATGAAGGTGTAATTTTATCCACAGGTCAAAATTCTCATTGAACTTTTCCAGTGAAGTGCTCAGAATGGCAGAGAAAATGGAATGCTAACTTCCTAGGGATCTGAGAACATGGCCCCAAATTGCCTTTTCAAAGCATAAAATGTCTTTGCAGTTTCCTGTTATATGTTAAAAAATCACCTGAACTTCTTTTGTTCTCTTTGAAGTACATGGGTTGATTTTACTAAAAAAGTTTAACAATTTGTGACGATCAGGACTAAAAGTTCCTCTCCCACACCCAAAATCAAAGTACTGAAGGATGTACTTGAGGAAAATGCTCCGAGTTTATCTTCTAATTTCCCCAGAAACACTGAAAAGCCTGGCTGCATGGGTAGAAAGCCGATGACTGATCCCCAGTTGCCAAAGAGGCATAATCAGATCTGGTTTTGGAAAGAACACAGCATTGGCCATATGAAGGGGCCTGAAGACGCTGGAGACTGTAAGACAGTAGCTCAAGTCCTACAGCCTATGTTAAGGCAGTGAGCAGGACTTGGAAGCGCTTATGGTTTAGGGGTCATTTGCTTGTGGGAGGAGACGGAGAGGGAGGAAGAAGAGAAAGAGGGAATGGAGACCTCTAGCCTGTGTGACTAGGAGGGAACTGGCCCTGGGAGGCAGGAGGAGGCTAAGATCACTCTGGTAAAGGGTGGAGTCAAAAGGAGGGAAGTTTGACTTCCTCAATGCTGAAGTTTGAGGAATAGCTGGGTTGGGGATGGATGTGGGCACAGAACAAGGAGTTTATGAAAAAGACAGGAATGGAGCCAACAGGAAGGTAGAAGATCAAGCAGAGACTGGGAAGTTGAGGAAGGCAAGGAAAAGGGCATTTCAATGAGGGGCCTGGGAATAGCATCCCATGATTAAGAAAGGTCTGGTGGGATGGGGGCTGTGTGATATGACAGCAAGGAGCTTCTAGACCCACTGCAGGGAGGGAATGAATGAGAGAAGTGGGGGCCTGGAAAGATGGAGAAGGGCAGGAAGTTAGGAATCTGAGTGAAGGAAGAGGTAGAAGGTAAGGTAATGGAGCAGATAACAGAAGGAGCACTGATGTAGAGGAAAAAAATGGCAAGAATGCAGAACTCTGGGGCAGGGGTAACCATGGGTAGGTGGAAGAAAGGCAGAACATGAGCATTAAACAGAATTTGCAGGATGGGGGAGGATCACTCAGATCTCACCTCTGAAAACTGTCTGGATTACAGGGACATCCAAGAAAGGGATGATGCGAAGATTTTGAAGCTTCAGGATAAGATGTAGGGCCAAGAGGCATGAAATTTCGGGTAAGAGCTTAATTTTTCTTTTTTACCTGGGAAACAGGGAAGGAGGTGATGAGGTCAGGCTCAGGTAAGCAAAATAATAATAAAATTTATAATAATCACAAGATTACTTTCTTTTTTTCCCTTTTTTTTTTTTTTAAAAAAAAAGCTCTAACAATGCTTCCCTTTTTTTACCCTCAGGGTTTGTGATGCCTAGTTTTTTCTAAACTACTCCATTAACTAAATGTCCATCTCTTTATTCTGCCCACCTCTAAAAGATGTTTTTGATCAGTGGTCTGAGTTTTAGCTTTTATTACATCTTTGCTTAAAGAAACTTGGAAAAAAGTTTGGTCGTAGACAGAAGTAATCTGACAATTTTTAAATTACTGTGAAAAGAAAGCCTTGATGCTTTTATTTTGATAAAAATATACTTGCGATTGAATTATTTTTCTCAACTCAGCTTATGAGTTTTTGAGAGACACAGAAAGTTGAGTTCACTAACCCTATAGCAATTTCCCCAAAGAATATGTAAGACGGCACTTACAGTTTCTAATCTGTTTTTCACAAATCTGTTTATGTGATATAATTATGTAAGGGCATCCAACCTGAACAGTGGTTGCAGCGATGTGCTGGTCAGCACAGCTGTTCTGTGCCCCGTGTGTGCATCCGGCATAGTGCTTATGTGAATGACAGACATTTAGGTGTCATCGGTTTCTCCATTTTCCCCAGGTGCTCTCTAAGTAGGTCTCCCACAGTACCACACACTGAGGAGCTAATTTCTCTGCCTTTCGGTTGTTAGGTGTGTGTGGAAACCCAGTGTTTCGTGCCCCAACTTGAATTGAGCCTTTGGTGATTTTGCAGAAGGCTGAAAACATGGAGGTGTGCTGTGTTTGTTCCAGCTGCACTTCAGCACCCTCTGGATTTACAGCCCTGCCCAGGTCTTGTCAACAGGCATGCTTCTATTGGTACATTTCCTTGGTGCTTAATTTTCTAAAGCTGGAAATGATGGTGCTAGGGAAGTGGGTTGGGATATAAGGTGTCTTAAGATTGGTGGCTGGGCCATTGTCTAGAGGAGGAACCCGTGCTCCCAGCCTGATGACCAACTTATGCTAATGAAAGCAGATGCTGAATCGGAATGCTTATTTATTAATTTATGATAACCATAAGTGGGTTATTTGCAGGATAGCCTACTTCATTCTGGCGAGCGCTAAGTGAACACTAATTCTTTTCCCTGACACTTTGCTTTTTCAAATTCAGTGACAGATAAAATGTTTATCTTTATGTCTAATCTCACTTCTCTTACCTGCTGCCTCACCTGTGAGTCCATTGCCATCATAGACAGGATCTTTTAAAAATAATTGATCTTGGAATAATGTTAAACTTTAGGAAAAGTTGCAAGAGTAATACACAGAACTACCATATCTCCTTCACGCAGATATCCCAATTGTTAATATTTTAACATATTTGTTCTCTCTTTCTCCCTCCATATGCCTGCAGAAATATCTAATATAAACACCCATTACCATTATTCTCTTTCTGAATAATTTGAAAGTAAGTTGTCAACAATGATGCTCCATCAGCTGCTAAATGCATCAGTGCACATTTTCAAAAGGAATAATGGTACATAACCGCAACACAACATCCAAATCAGAAAGTTAGCATCAGTATAACAATACCACTCAATCCAGAGACCCTATTCAAATTTCACCAACTGTACCAACAATATCTTTTTTCCTTTCTAGGGCAAAGTTTGAGTCAGGATCATGGGGTACAGTTAGTTGTGCTATCTCTTTAGTCTCCTTCAGTATGGAAAGCTCCCCCCGACATATCCTCAGCCCAGGGAAGCATTAGGGGAAGGGGCAGGAAGGGATAAAGGAAGCACGACTGCACCTTTTTTGACTGTTACTGGATTCAAAGTGTTTTACTAAATTTACTGAGCTGTTCACTTAAGGTTTTTGCAATCTATGTTGGTAAGTTATGTCTCCATTTTTAAAAGCAGAAATAGTCAAGTGAAAACAAAGGTTTATACTTAGTTGATACCTAAGAAAGCATCCCATGTGTGCATGAAGATCACTCACCTCACAAGGATTTTGCATATATTGTTCTTTCTACCTCTTTTCTTCCCCCCAACAAACTCCTACTCATTCTGCTCTCAGCTAAGTGAAGCTTTCTTCACCACTACCCAGGTCAGATCCTCTTTATAGGTACCTTGGACCTAAATCCTTTGCAGCAATTATTATAATTATATCCACCCCCTCTTTTTCAAAATTTACTTTTTAAATTATGGTAAAATCCACATAACATACAATTTATCATCTTAATCATTTTTAAATGTACAGTTCAGGAGAGTTGAGTACATTTACATTGTTGTGCAACCAATCTCCAGAATGCCTTTCATCTTGCAAAACATGAAACAACTCCCCAACCCCTGAAAACCACTTTTTAACTTTTTGTATCTATGAATTTGACTACTCTAGGTATCAGTTTCTCCACATCATCACCAATACTTTTTATTTTATTTTTTCACGTTATTTTTTTTTAATAGTTGCCATCCTTATGGGTGTAAGGTGGTATCTCATTGTGGTTTTGATTTGCATTTCCCTAATGATTAGTGATATTGAGAATTTTGTGTGTGTGCTTGCTGGCCAGTTGTGTATCTTCTTTGGAGAAATGTCCATTACATTCCTTTTCCTATCTATCTATCTATCTATCTATCTATCTATCTATCTATCTATCTATGAATGACAAGGTCTCACTCTGTTGCCCAGGCTGGAATGCAGTGGCACAATTATGGCTTACCACAGCCTCAAACTCTTGGCCTCGAGTGATTCTTCTGCCTCTTCCTCGCAAGTAGCTCGAACTACAGGTACACATCATACCTGTAGTTTTTAAACTGCTAATTTTTAAATCTTTTTGTAGAGACAGGGTCTTACTTGTTGCCAAGGCTGGTCTTGAATTCCTGGCTTCAAGCGATTCGCCCTCCTTGGCCTCTCAAAGTACTGGGATTACAGGCATGAGCCACTGTGTTCAGCTTGCCCATTTATTGATTGGGTTGTTGTGTTGTTATTGTTGAGTTGTAGGAGTTTTTCATATGTTCTGGATATGAACTCCTTATCAGATAGATAATTTGCAAATATTTTCTGTCATTTTTTAGATTTCCATTTCACTGTATTGATTGTGTCCTTTGATGGACAGTTTTAAATTTTGATGTAGTCTAATTTGATTATTTTTACTTTTGTTGCCTGTGTTTTCGGTGTCGTATCCAATAAATCATTGCCAAATTCAATGTCAAGGAGTTTTTTTCCTGTATTTTCTTCTAAGAGTTTGATAGTTTTAGCTCTTATGTTTAGGTCTTTGATCCATTTTCGAGTTAATTTTTGTATATGGTATTACGTAAAGGTCTGTCTTCATTCATTTGTATGTGGATATCCGATTTTTCCAGCATGGTTGAAAAGACTCTCCTTTCCCCATTAATGATCTTGACAACCTTATCAAAAATCATTTGACCATATATATGAGAGGTTTTTTTCTAGACTCTCTTGTATATATGTCTGTCTTTCTGCCAGTACAATGCTGTTTTGATTACCATAGTTTTGTAATAAGTTTTGAAATCAGTAAGTGTAAGACCTTCAAATTTGTCCCTTTTCAAGACTGAATTGGCTATTCAAGGTCCCTTGAGATCTCATATGAATTAGGATGGATTTTTCTATTTCTGCAAAAAACACCATTGGGATTTCCATAGGAAATGCATTAAGTCTGTAGATAATCTTGGATAGTATTGCTATTTTAACAATATTAAGTCTGAATTCATGAACATGAGATATCTTTCCATTTATTTTGTGTTTAATTTCTTTTAGTAATACTTTATAATTTTTAAGTATGCAAGTCTTTTGCTTCCTTGGTTAAGTTTATTCCCAAATATTTTATTCTTCTATTGCTATTATAAATGGAATTGTTTTCTTAAATTTCCTTTTTGAATTGTTCATTTATTCCTCTTTTTTCAAGTGGAGTCACCTGCTCATTTTTTATCTTTTTCTCTGGGCCATAAGCTTCAGGACAGTAGAAACGGCATCTGGTTTTGTTCAGAGCTAGACCCCAAATTCTTTCTATAGCACTTGTCAATGAGTATGTGCTCAATAAACACTTGTTAAAATTGTCTAATAGTGTTAGATTAGCTTAGTAGACCCACTGTCTATTCTTATATGTGAACAAATGGTATACTGATGCTGAACCACTTACCTTGACTATCTTTTCAGCCCTCCTCCTCCCTCTTAAAAAGTGATACCTCAAGGTGGGGAACATCACACACCAGGGCCTGCCGAGGGGTGGGGGGCCAAAGGGAGGGAGAGCATTAGGACAGATACCTAATGCATCCCAGGGCTTAAAACCTAGATGACGGGTTGATAGATGCAGTAAACCACCATGGCACATGTGTACCTATGTAACAAACCTACACATTCTGCACATGTATCCCAGAACTAAAAGTAAAATAAAAATTTAAAAAAGACACCTAATATTTATTGAGCATGTAGATGTACAAAGTGTCTATGCATGTGTTAATTTGTTTTTCACAATAACCCAGTGAGGCAGACATAGAGTTGAGAGTTTGAGTTCTGGAGTCAGACTGTCTGAGTTTGAGTTATTTAATCTCTCTGTGCCTCAGAGTCCTATAATAAGGGATTTCTAAAATGCATACCTTTTTGGCTTGTCTTGAAGTTTAATTAAGATATTGTATATCAGATCCTTAGGACATAGTAAGTGCTTAGTGAATACTGATAATTATTATCTCAACTTTTCAAATGTGGAATCAAGGTTTAAAAAGGATAAGCTGCCTTCAATCACACTCAGGCAGTCTGGAACTTGTAAGTACTTAAGCCCTGCATTGAAGTGTATACCATTCGCTTCTATATCTGAGACCAGGTGAGGAAACTCACAAGGCCCTCAGAAATAAAATGTCTGGAGAGTCTGCAAGAAATGGAACCCCCAGGATGGCAGAACAGAGTGTGCAGGGTTGTCCTGATTTTGCCAACCCCTTTCATTCTTCAGAAACTCCTTGAAACTCCTATCAGGGAAGTCAGGGGGTTCTGAGAGGCAATCTGACTCTTCAAACTAGACGTTTTTGCTCAGTAGATCAAATTCTGTCTGTAGATCTGACAGCCAGCCAGCATGGCTCAGGTCTAGGGGAGGATGGTAAAGGAGGGTTGGCTTCTAGCATTATTCTGGGCCAGAAGAGGAGCCTGGGGTCTGACTCACTCTCCATCTTCTCATGGACTTCACTATCAGCACAGGCACACCCACCTTCATCTTGGTCCTATTTTCAGTACTAGGACTTTGTAGAAATGGAAGGGGTCCTGCTTTTGAGAAAAGTCCAGGACCTTGTCCCAGAGTCCCAAGTCTAGGGGAAAGCATGACCATTCCAGTAGTCACATTAGCTGCAGGTTCATGTAACATCAATGGCTAACATGTGTTGAACACTCATTATTCTTAGTGCTTTACCTGCAGTATCTTATTCTATCTCTGGATGACCAACTCATTCCAGTTTGCCTAGAACTTTCCCAGCTTTAGCACTGAAAGTCCCACATCTCAAGAAGCCCCTTAGTCTGGGGCAATTCAGGAGGTTTGGTCACCCCAAGCACCCTGGGAAGTAGGAAGCTTGGCAGAGAGGAGTGAAATGATTTTCTAATGACATACCCCTATCAAGTACCAGAGGCAGGATTTGAACTCACGAATTCTGGCTCCAGGGCCTGTTCTCATGACCAACATGCAAGGCTGCCCAAGCCAGTATAAGCTGCCTCTGCCAGCAAATGTTTGGGTTTGGTCCAGATACCAAGTAGATGGCAAATAGCACTGGTGGCTATGGGGAAAATAGTAAATTGTACAGTATGAAAGTTCCCAAAATTAAAAATGGAGACTTGTACTTTGTTGCTGACAAAATGCCAAAGATTGCTTTCTAGACTTGACTGGCTGTCACATTTGGTGTCTCGTTTGATTCTAATATTGGTGGTGCCTTTAATTTTGGTGAGCATGAGATTGGGAAATATGGAACAGATTGGCATGGTGGATAGGTAGCTTCAAGGCGGAGTGGTACAAGGTGGGATTCTGGCTCTCCTTGAAGGGCTTTCATATCCTGCACTTACTCTATCATCTCTATGGAACCACTTAGCGGCCACCATATCTAGTCTTGGTTTGCTTCTTTTCTTCTACTTCCTGTGCAGTTCCTCTCTGCTGCATTTATGTATCCTTTTCTACTCCTCTCTCCCACTCCCAGAAGCACTAACTTGGTAATGCTACTTCTACTCCACAGTCAGACCAGAGGTGAGCAGCCTGGCACATGCCAGCTCGAGAAGATTGTAAACCTGTCAGCTACCAGGACAGGCTCAGGGAAGGAAATGGGAGAAGCACAGAGCAGGAGGACAAGCGTGCTAGTCACACAGGCAAACACTAGCAACTTGGCGATTTGCTGGAGGTCAAAGAAATGATGGGGTTATTTGTACTTGGATATTTTAATTTTCTTGTTTAATTAGATTGTTCTTCTGTTGCAAGAAGTAGAGACCTTTCCAAGGCACTATGAGAAAGAGGTCAGGGGAGTAATTGTAAGGAAACACATGGATTCAATCTGAAACTAGAATTTTAAAGCTGTCAGGTTCGTCTCTCAAGGGCTATGGGGTTCTGTTTTTCTCTGAGTATCTCTGCTCCATTCCTTGAACTTCTGACCAGCTTTCTCTGTTTACTTGGGAAGTCATGATGTGAATCTCAGCCCCATCCACTGAGCATCTGGGTAAGTCTCCTGGAGTAATTTGTCCATGCATCCATTGGATTACTAGTCTCCACTTGCCAAGTGGCAGAACGTCAGCTCTGCCTGGACTCAGTGGGGGATTGGGGAGATGGCTCTGTTAGCTTCTGTGGCTCTGCCATGGCTGTTCTGGCTGCCACTCCAGCCCTCGTTCATGTTGCTTGATAGCACGGCCCATGCTGCTCCACAGAGGTGCTGGCCAACCCTGACCTCTAATACACCCCAGGACCTCTGTTCGCTCACTTGCGGGCATCTCCCTCCTAAGGAAATGGCTGCTTCTGCTAGCCTCCTCTGGTCTAGGTGATGTGGGGGACGATGATTCCCATGGGAAGCATGGGAAGAACAATAGAGGCACACTCTATTGTGTCTATCCAAACCTTACTAATTTGGAGTTTTGTGGGGTGGTGTGCTGTGTGTATGTGTGTGTGAGTTCTTTTGGTTGGATGACACCACTCCTCCCTGGGAGTGGAGATTGTGAAGGAAAGTCTGGATTTCAGATGGAGCCTCAGACTGTATTCAAAGCCACTCTTCTCATCCCACACCCAAGCCCTTCTTCTAGTCCACCCTACTGGATTTCTTCATTGTTTTGGGGGTTTTCCTTCTAGGGGTTAGTTGCTCCCTGCAATTTAGCCAGTGTCACTTTCCTTCTCTCCTTCCCTGGCCTGTCAAACAGGCATGCTGGTGTGTACAAGCCCAGGAAAACTGAGGAATGTGGCTGGATTCTTATTGCATGGCCCTTGCATGTTCTGTGAATGTACAGAGGATCTCTAGGGCTTCTTCCACCTCACAGACCAGCCAATTAGAGCATTGGCTTGGGGTCCAGCCAAGATATCCCTTTATGTTCATAATTTCTGTTTTCTAAAACTTTTAAAAACAAATGTGTCCTTTTTAAAGATATGACTCTTCATGACCATTCTATATCTGTCCTTTTAGCTTCAACTCCTATTTTCTTATTTATTAGATCTTAGTTCAAATGCATGTGAGAAAAAATCTGATTGGCTCCACTTATGATTTAACACAGGCCGGGCATGCATTGGCTGCCTTGGCCCAACCCTGGTCCAATCAACTTACCAGCTTGAGGTGGGTGGCGAGAGGGGAGGGGTGTCCCAAGGAACGAATCGTGGTCACCCAGGCCTTCACGTTCAGCATCTGCTGTGCATAGGATACTCTTTCTTTAGAGTCACTATTGATGGGTAAACACAATGACTGGTACCTCAAATACATTCACACTTCAAGAATGAACTGTTTTCTGAAATATCAACATGGGGACCTTCCCCCCATTAAAATTTCCAACCGTAGTGTGCTTTCTTATTTCATTTTAGGTATGAAAAGTGATACAGGGTAGGAGTGTTTGGGAGTCTTCTATGTTTTTGTTGCTTAGATGATTCCCATGTAGATTTCCACACTATAGATTTCACACAGATATGGAGTGATTCACAGCTTAGAAGAATATTGCTGTGTCCTTTTCTGCTGCCTTTCATAATAAGACTTCAATTGCTTTTAAAACACTAACTAAATCTCATTAACATTATCTCCCACATGTTAATAGGAAAAACAGGTCTGTAGAACAGTGACATTTCATGATTAAAAATACATTTATTTAATGGTTGAGTTGCCTCGATTTGAATATTGCCCACTGCTTCCATAATAATAGCAGAAGTTTTTCACAGATGCTTTTTAATGGGTAACCCCTGCTATATCTCCACTAGCAGTATAAAACCTTGAGTAATGTGCCTTGATTTGATATGTGCTAATTGCTTATCAGAAATTACTCAGTTGTAGCCTATCACTGCTGAAATTACTTCCAAGGAGAAAACTGGGCACTTTTGAAAGGTGCATTAATGCCACTAGGTCACTAGTGTCACATTTAGTATTCTAAAACAGTAACTGTAATGGCCTGACAGAGCCAGTGCTCATCCAAAGACATTCAATGTTCACTCAAAGAAGAAGGCACAAAGAGAATCTGGCCCCAAATGTGGAATCGAATGCAAATAAAAATTGCTTCAATCTATTATTTTATAAATTTATTAAAAATCAGGAACAGCAAATAAAAATTGCTTCAATCTATTATAAGTTTATTAAAAATCAGGAACCTTGGTAAGGTTTGGATAGATGCAATAAAGTATGTCCATAGCTGAAAGACATACTTTATTGCATGTATCCAAACCTTACTAATTCAGAGTTTTGTGCTGTGTGTATGTGCGTGTAGTAGGAGTGTGTGTGTGTGTGTTTCAATGCTCCTGCTTTTGATCTCCAATAAATAAGGTAATGTTTTGTATCCAACTCTGTGGTATACTGGTGCCATATTTTGCCTTGAACAATTCTCAAAATGTTTAGATAATTAGTTCTGTTTAGGATTGAAGTAATCCACTGGGAACCCAGGGTGGGCACAGTTTGGTGATTGAGGGGGCAGAGGTAGTGGAGTAGTCATGCATGCTTCTCAAAGCCCTAGTGTGGTAGGGATGCATGGAATGGCCAGAGAGAAACCAGGACTGCTGCCTACATGGATGCCTGCCTGTGAGGTGGGAGGTAAGGAAATCTCAGCGGCCCCTACCCTGGCTTGAGTGGAGGCCCAGGGCTGGAGTGGATAGCAGTGGACAAGGAGCACAAGAGCAAGGAGCAGGTTAAGGGGAAATGAAACATTGACTCCCTGTGATGAGGACAGTGGGCTGGAATGTTTCACATTTCCCTCCAAGCCACCATTCTTATAGTCACTATTTGCCTAGTGTGACTGCCAAGTCCGGGGTCCCCGACACTCTCTCAGCTTCATTTTCCTCTTTGCTGGTCTCATACTCAAGCTGGTACTTGCCATGTGAAGGGCAAGGTGGTCACCAGCAGCTCCAGGCTCCTTACTGCAGGTCCTTATGCTCTACATCTCTGGGGAGGGGCAACAACACTTCCTCTCCCAGGGTCCATATGCACACCTCTGGCGGGCCTTTATGTGGCCCTGCTGGGTCACATGCTTATGCCATGGAACTGCCATTAAGGAAAGAGAGACAGAAACTATGACTGGCACATTTCCATCTTAAGGGACAGAGGGGTGTTGGGCAGACAAAAGCAGCCAATTTCCACTAGAGTTTCCTTCAGACACCTATTATAAACTGGGATGGGTCTGATTCTAAGATGAACAGTATTTTTGTGAAAAGCCTTCTTAAAGAGGAGCAGCTCTTCATTTCCTTGGATAATCCAGGCACAGCCCCATATTCAATGTGCTCATGTCCAACCCAAGGGGATCCTACCCATCCCCTTCTGCATATTCTTTCCCACAATGTCATGCCACTTCTGTGGACAGTGCTCCTAAAATGAGCTGGTGTCTATGTGGCAGAGGATTTTTGAGTACCAGACATGGATCTTTGCTCTCAATTTCTTCATCAATTAGGAAGCATTCATAGTTTTTGAGCACGGGGGTGATGAAGAAGGTGATATTGCATTTGATGTGCAGCAGGCAGTTGGAAATATGGGTCTGAAACTCAGAAGGGAGGTTCGAGCTGGAGAATAGCTGTGAATAGAGTGATAGCTGGAGTAACAGAAATAATGAGATTATATCCAAAAGACTATAGAGAAATAAGGGAAGAGTGAAGGGCACTCAGACACTCATTCTAGAAACCTAGGAGTCATCATTGGCTCCCTCCTCCCCTCACTGCCGCATATTCCATCTTTCAGCCATACCTGATAATTCTACCGTCAAATTCCATTTATAGAACCTGTCTACTGCTATCCATCTCCATCCAGGTTGTAGACTTTCCTGTCCTTACTACTGCAAGTGCACTGGCTCCTAAACAGTCTCTGCTTCCACTCTTTCCTATGTCCAACCCATACTCACCTAGCAGTAAAAAGATTTTTCTAACATGTGAATGGTGTCATGTCACCCCTCTGTTCAGAGCCCCTACAGGGTCTCACACTGAGGTTATGATAAAGCACAGCCATCATATCCTGGTCTATGAGGCTTTGTGTAACCTGGCCCTTACCTCTACCTCCAACCTTCAGTCACTCTCCATTCATCACAAACACATTGATGTGTTTGATTTGTTTCTCAAACACATCAAGCACTCTACCAGTTCTGCTTTAAACTTCCTCATCAGCCCTAAGTCCGCCTATTCTTCTTACCTTCCATCTCCCCAGCGCTGGTTTCTACTGCCCATTCCCTTAATCCTCTCAGTAACACAGAGTGTTTTTAATGCCTGAGGAATCATCCTGCAAGCACAGACCCTTCTTTGGCCACCTTACCTTCCCAACCCAGCACTGCGGCAAGGAGCTGAGCAGAGCAAGGTGGTTCCTGAGAAACCTTCCAAGAGGAGAGGGAAGCCCATGGCCATGAGGACCACAAAAATCACCATTCTTTCCCTTTTAAAATGTGTTCTAGTTTTAAAAAATATAATACTAAAATTGGGTTTATTTTTAAAAATAAGGTATAAAGAAGATTCTTCACTTGACAAAAGGATTCATCTTGAGGTTTCTTAAAATATTGATTTTTTCTAATATATTCAAAGCTTGTAATTTTATTTTCCACAATTCAATTCACACAAGTTTTCACAGGTACATTAACTGCAGAAAATAAAGCATGCTTGTATTATTCCTGTGTCATAGATGGTAAAATTGAGGCTCAAAAACTTGCTGAGAATGACAAGGACTATCAATAACAGAGTCAAGGTTCAAAACTAGAAAACTGTTGGCAATGAATCTTTGCTCAACTCAAGGATTAATTCTATTTTCCCAATAATTTTCTCTTTAAAATATAGTGTAAACCCCAGCTATTCTTTTCCAATACCTGAAATGGACTTGAGTATAAACATGTTAATGATTTTTTGTATAACACCACGTAGGGGATTCCCAGATACTGGTTATGTCATTCCTTAGAGTCCTCCTCAGCTGACTGTAATGGTTGTGCTGGGCTGCCTGCACCAAGGCTATTTTTGATAATACATTTGTGTTTTATCCAGTGAGCAACCAGGCAGAGAGGCAACACTGGGACAGTTAACTTACATTTTAGCATAGTTGTGAAAAGTGAATAACAAGTTCTTTTTTTAAATAAAAAAGGAAATGAAATTAAAAACAAGACTTCAATTTAATCTAAGAGACTGGAAATGGCAAGCTTGCCCCTTGTGAATTTGGTTCCAGTTCACCGAGTCTCAACTATCAAAGCAGCAGGGCAAATGAAGGAGAGAGTATCGCTCAACCTCTAAACTTGCATTTGTGGGTTTCATCTGGGCTCCACGTTATTGTAAAGGGTTTTTATGTTACCAGACTTCTGCTTAAATTAACAAAGCTTTTTGTAGATGTGGACCTATTTGATGCTACTCAAACAGCGTATGATTACCACAGAGGTAATTTATAGGGGGAAATCCCAAATACTTAAGCATTTAGGTAAGTATATACAAGTAAAGTCAAGATCTAGATGCAAGCCCTGTGTAAACACAACTGCATCATATTTTGATTTGGGAGGGAAAATTAAAGCTAGTGCTTGCTCAAAGACACTTTCACATTAAGACAGTCTAACTAGCTAGGCTGTTCTTTTCACCTTGTCTATCCTCCTGAGTGCACCAGGACAAGGGTGATAAATCCTACTCAGGCAACTGTTGTAAAGGAAATTGAAGCCCGTGTAAATCCAGGGTTTATATTAACTATGGAGAGCTTAAGCATCAACAGTCAGTACCCACTTAGAAGCCTTTTAGCTACGTGTACTGCATTATATTCAAAAACTAGAAGGGAAAAACACCAAATCACATTCTTTCAGCATGTAGAAATCATTTTTGGTACTAAAAATGTGTTTAGTGCTACCATGGAAAAATAAAATGATGTTTTTGACCAAAACATTCAATTTTGCCTTTAAACAAACTTAAATAATTCCAAGTAGAGGCATATTTTTTCTTCAAAATATTTACACTTAATGGACAGAACAGGAACAATAATTATTGTTATTTAAACTAGACAGTGAATCAGCACTTCATATATATTATTTGCTTAATCTTCACAACTCCACATGGTAGGTTTTATTGTCTCCCTTTTATAGATGAATAGATTAGGGCTCAGATAGGTTAAATATGGCCAATATCATACAGCTAATAAGTGGCCAGTTCTATATTCAAGTCCTGGGTTCTGTGATTTCACACTATTTCTGGAAATAGAGTTCCAGTCTTCTTGTGAGAAAAATTACGTTGCTTCATGCCCCAGGTCGGATCTTTATCTGTTAGTCTTCTTTTATTTTATTTTTTTATTTTTTTAAAACAGAGTCTTGCTTTGTCACCCAGACTGCAGTGCAGTGGTTCAATCTCAGCTTACTACAACCTCCACCTCCTGGGTTCAAGCGCTTCTCCTGCCACGGCTTCCCAAGCAGCTGGGATTTCAAGTGTGTGCCACCACGCCCAGCTAATTTTTGTATTTTTAGTAGAGACGGAGTTTCACCATGTTGGCCATGCTGGTCTCGAACTCCTGGCCTCAAGTGATCCAACCTCCTCGGCCTCCCAAAGTGCTGGGATTATAGGCGTGAGCCACCATGCCCGGCTTGTTAGTTTTATTTCATTTTTATTATACTTTAAGTTCTGGGGTACATGTGCAGAACTGCAGGTTTGTTACATAGGTATACACATGCCATGGTGGTTTGCTGCACCCATCAGCCTGTCATCTACATTAGGTATTTATCCTAATGCTATCCCTCCTCTAGCCCTCCACCCCCTGACAGGCCCCAGTGTGTGATGTTCCTCTCCCTTAGTCTTCTTTTAAAAGGGGACTAATAATAATGGTCAACTCTGACATTTGACTTTACCCTAAAAATGGTCATATTGGATGGCTACACCATCTTATAGACATTGGGTTATGCTTTACTCCAACTTGGTCCTTTGCTCTCAGCTCACGTGGCCTCATTCATGTATTTCAGAAGCTGGTTCTATCCTGTTCCTTTTTTCCTTGCTTGTTTAGTTTTCTTACATACCACTTACAAAGATACAGCAATTTTTCATCCATGAAAAGTTGCATGCATATGGGATTATACATCTAATGAATTTTTAGGTAAACTTTTTACTAAAATATACTTATTATGAAGAGCACAAATTCACAGTTCAATACATCTTCTCAAAGTGAACACATCCATATAACCAGCACCTAGATCAATAAATAGAATATTACTGGCTGGCCATGGTGGCTCATGCCTGTAATCCCAGCACTTTGGGAGGCTGCAGTGGGTGGATCCCTTGAGGTCACGAGTTCAAGACCAGCCTGGCCAACATGGCGAAACCCCATCTCTACTAAAAATACAAAAAATAGCCAGGCCCTTTGGTGGGTAATCCCAGCTACTGAGGAGGCTGAGGCAGGAGAATCATTTGAACCACTGCACACCAGCCTGGGTGACAGAGCAAGACTCCGTCTCAAAAAAAAGAAAGAAAAAAAAAGAATACTGCGAGTAAATCCAATGATATTTTCATTTTAATTCATTTTTGTTTTAGAGACAGGGTCTCGCTGTGTTGCTCAGGCTGAAGCACAGCGGCACAGTTATAGCTTATTGCAGCCTTCAACTCCTGGGCTCAAGCAATCCTCCCATCTCAGTCTCCCAAAATAGTGAGATAACAGGTATGAGCCAGTGTGCCTGGCCCCGCTGATTTTTTACATGCTGAATGGGATATTCCTATTTCAAAGTTTATGTAAAGAATTTTTGTAAAGGTAAGAACACATTTGGAATGTGTTTCACTATGTTTCATATATTCTGGTTTTCATAGCTTGTATCTTTTTTTTTTTTTTTCTTAGAGTTGGGGTCTTGTTCTGTCACCCAGGCTGGAGGCAATGGTTTGATCATAGCTCACTGCAGTGTTGAACTCCTGGGCTCAAGTGACTCTCCCACCTCAGCCTTCTGAGCAGCTGGAACTACAGGTGTGCACCACCATACCCAGCTAATTTTTAATTTTTTTTGTAGAGACAAGGTCTGGCTATGTTGCCTAGTCTGGTCACAAACTCCTGACCTCAAGCAATCTTCCTGCTTCAGCCTCCCAAAGTGCTGGGATTACAGGCATGAGCCACCATGCTTGCTTTATAGCTTGTGTTTTCTTACATCCATGATGCATTTAAAGAGAACCTATTTTGAACAGTGTAAACACTAAGTTATAAAGGCATCTCCCACCCAAACTGCACATCAAAACAGCATTATACAATTTTTGGACTGCTTTTTCCTGTTTATTAAATTTAAAACTAGCTTTTTTAAATGAATGTCTTGTAAAGACATTTCTGTTTTGAATTTTTAAAATTTGATTATCTTCAAGAAGAAACTCCTCTATGAGGACTTTTTTGTTTGCTCACCAGTGGGTTGGAGTTCATTTTCACAGGAGAAGAAAGGTCCTAGCCAAAGCCTGATTGTTTCATTTTCTGATTTGTCAACATATGGGACATTTACTCCTGAATATGGAGTATTAAACATAATTTGCAAACTCTTTTACTTTTGTCCCCATGCTTTGTTGTAGCTTTCATTCCACCAGTGGAAGATCTGCTGCTATTGTATACCATAGAGAAAGCACTGCTGCTGTTAGAGAATGACGCGCAAGCCTCCAGTGCCATTGGAAGAGCATGCATTTTCTGAGAGTCAGGCTCTACATGTGAAGGGAGTCTGTTATGTTTCAGTGATGAGTCATATAGGATGCTACAGATGGTGCAGAGTGATGCTTCAAAGATGTGAAAAAATACTAATGGATCCAAGACTGAAAATTAACATAACAAGGTGACTGGGGTGAGTAGATGAGTCTGAGTAAAATATTGTAGGACAAAAACTGCCCCAACTTCTAATTGTAGCACTTAGTGTTAGATGTGCCCAATGGTTTATTTTATTAGGCAATGCTTAAGTCTTCAAGACTTGCACAGATGTCTGGTTAACAGTCTATAGTGGAGAATCAATGAAGTTGCAACCAAGGCATCTGTTTTTGAAACACTCCCCTAGTGATTTTCATGCTCTCCAAAGTCTGAGAACCGTTGCAATATTGGGTCAATACTCCTATATAAAACTATTGTGGGAAAGTAAAATTATAAGTCTTTGAATTTTAGAGTTCAAAAGAAATGTAGACTTAATTTTTTCATGGGAAGAGCCTGAGGCCCGTGAAGAAGTGATTTGGGCCCTGCCACCCAGTAACGTAGCCATGAGGTCAGAGCTAGAAGAAAAGTGCTCTGCTGGTCAGCTTAGCTTTTATTGCACAATTCAATACTCCCATCCTCCATCTCTAATTTAAAATCCAATTACGCAGTGTCTAGTTATCTTTCTGTTTTCTACTATATTTTATACATAAAACAAAAATTTAGAAAATATGCATGCAAAGAAAGTAAGTTACTATTTTAATATGCTTCTTTGAAGTCTTTTTGTGTTTTCTACACAGGTTACTTTTTACAGTTATTGTAATTTATATCTAATCTTGTATCTTGCTTCGATTTTTTTTTTTTTACTTATACTATGGTAACCTTGGTTTTATAGTAACAATAAGCTCTTACTAAAGGTAGTTTCATGTGGAAACTAAGTTTTATCAATGTTGTAAACGCTCAGTGGTTGCTAAGAGAAACTGATACTTTGTTCCCATAGGAACCATTGTTTTAAAATGAGAAATATAGACTCTCTAGCTTCAAAGGATAAAAACTTAGGTTTGGGATGGGAAATATCTTACCTTTCCTGGAAAAATGTGAAAATTACTATCCCCTGATTGGAACAGTATTGTCATGGGGTTGCAATCTTCTGAATGGGTGAAAATGTTCTAGGTGGCTGTTTTCTCTTTCTGCTTCCCTCGTGTTGATGGTGATGCGTGGTGATGCATGGAAGGAGAGTGAGGGAAGATGACTCTAACTCCCCTTGGCCTCTTAGAGCAGAGACATCAGAAAAGGCAAGCCCACACTTTCCATTTGATATGGTAGTTTGGTTTTCTTATTACAGAAGGGAACAAAAGGGAAGGGATTTTTATACTAAGCTGCTCTGGAGCACTTAAGTACCAGCATACATTCTCCGTCCAGTTATAGGCTGTTAACTTTAAGTTAATGATTCGGAGTGAGTGAAAAAAAATCTGCTTAGTTCTGATCAGAAACCAAGAATCAGAATGAGGTGGAATTGATAACAACTGTGGTTGTAAATGCAGTGGTTGTCAAACTGGCAAACAGTTGCTGGATGGGCACTATTCCCCGAACCCCATGTCGGGTGGCATGTTTCTCTATTGCCCACAGCCAGCAGGATCGACTGCTTTCTCTTCCCTATCTGACTTCTTCTTTCCTCCACTGGTGTTCCCTGTGTTTTGCAAAAAACTACTTGAAACCTGGTCATTGTCTCAATCTGCTTTTGAGAGAACACAAACTCAGACACATACTGAGAAGTCCAAAGAAAGATTATGAAAATGAAATGTATTGAATGGTACTTCCAAAGGCATTGGAATTATCACCAGAGCAGGTGTGTACAAACATACTCACACAGTTGTGCGTTGATTCAGTTCATACTTGTGATGGATGCTATGTTGTGCCGCTGTCTCCCCAGGAATTAAGGACTTATTACCCCCAACTGTTGGGAGTGCTGCTGGCAGACAGCCCTCAGCAGGCAGCGCTGCTTCAGGAGGAGCTTTGGCTGAGGAAAGCTGCTTCCCCTAAGGTCACCCCTCTTTCCCAGTGTGGCCCCCATTCAAGGACAGATTCAAGCAGGATTACAAAGGCCCAGCCCTCAGCTCAGTCAGATGGCTCTGAAGAGTCATCCATTTTCAGAACTTCCCATGAGGTTAGGTGAGGCATTCCATGGAGACTGCACCAAAGCTTGACTTCTCCCTCTGCCCAGGCCTGCTCCTTTGCCTTGCTCACATGGTGATCTCAGGAGTGTTCCTGAAGGGACTTCTGGCACGCTAATCTGCAGCTCAGTTCGTTTCCCCATGAACCCAACTTGAGACAGTATGGATTGAGAACCTACTATGTGCTAGACACTATTCCAGGTGGTGAGGGAGAGAGTGGAGACCAAATAAACTTTCTGTGCATACGTTTTATTAGGAAGAAATTAACACTCTGGAGCAAAGGTCAGCAAACTATTTTTCTGTAAGAGACAGATAGTGCATTTTTAGGCTTTGTGGGCAAATATGTTTTTCAGTCACAGCTGCTCACATCTGCCACTGTTACACAAAAATAGCCTCAGAAATATATAAATGAATGGACATGGATGTGTTTCAATAAAACTTTATTTACCAAAATAATAGGCAGGTCAGATTTGGCCCTTGGGTTATAATTTGCTGAATTCCATTCTAGAGGGGAGGAAACAAGGAAACAAATAATTAAACAAGAAAACATCAAATAGTGGTAAGTGCCATAAACAAGTTAGTTAGGGTGATATGATAACAAAACACCATTATTGTTTTTTTTTTTTTTTGAGACAGAGTCTCACTCTATCACCAGGTTAGGCTAGAGTACAGTGGTGCAATCTCGGCTCACTGCAACCTCCACCTCCCAGGTTCAAGTGATTCTCATGCCTCAGCCTCCCAAGTAGCTGGGACTACAGGTGCACACCACCATACCAGGCTAATTTTTTGTATT